>NC_041386.1:467963754-468015232 GCF_002162155.2 Triticum dicoccoides
CTTGTGGCCTCCCTATTGGTTGCTTGACGTAGGGTCCAAGTCTCCTGGGTCTTGTTCGTTCCAAAAATCACGTTCCCGAAGGTTTCATTCCGTTTGGACTCCGTTTGATATTCCTTTTCTTCGAAACCCTAAAATAGGCAAAAAAACAGCAACTCTGGGCTAGGCCTCCGGTTAATAGGTTAGTCCCAAAAATAATATAAAAGTGGATAATAAAGCCCAATAATGTCCAAAATAGTAGATAATATAGCATGGAGCAATCAAAAATTATAGATACGTTGGAGACGTATCAAGCATCCCCAAGCTTAATTCCTGCTCGTCCTCGAGTAGGTAAATGATAAAAAAGATAATTTTTGATGTGAGGTGCTACTTGGCATAATTTTAATGTAATTCTTCTTAATTGTGGTATGAATATTCAGATCCGAAAGATTCAAGATAAAGGTTTAATATTGACATAAAAATAATAATATTTCAAGCATACTAACAAAGCAATCATGTCTTCTCAAAATAACATGGCCAAACAAAGTTATCCCTACAAAATCATATAGTCTGGCTATGCTCTATCTTCACCACACAAAGTATTTAAATCATGCACAACCCCGATGACAAGCCAAGCAATTGTTTTATACTTTTGACATTCTCAAACTTTTTCAATCTTCACACAATACATGAGCGTGAGCCATGGATATAGCAATATATGTGGAATAGAATGGTGGTTGTGGAGAAGACAAAAAGGGAGAAGATAGTCTCACATCAACTAGGCGTATCAACGGGCTATGGAGATGCCCATAAATAGATATCAATGTGAGTGAGTAGGGATTGCCATGCAACAGATGCACTAGAGCTATATGTATATGAAAGCTCAACAAAAGAAACTAAGTGGGTGTGCATCCAACTTGCTTGCTCATGAAGACCTAGGGCATTTTGAGGAAGCCCATCATTGGAATATACAAGCCAAGTTCCATAATGAAAAATTCCCACTAGTATATGAAAGTGACGAAATGAGAGACTCTCTATCATGAATATCATGGTGCTACTTTGAAGCACAAGTGTGGTAAAGGATAGTAACATTGTCCCTTCTCTCTTTTTCTCTCATTTTTTTATTTGGGCCTTTTCTCTTTTTTATGGCCTCTTTTTTTCGTCCGGAGTCTCATCCGGACTTGTGGGGGAATCATAGTCTCCATCATCCTTTCCTTACTGGGACAATGCTCTAATAATGATAATCATCACACTTTTATTTTCTTACAACTCAACAATTACAACTCAATACTTAGAACAAAATATGACTCTACATGAATGCCTCTGGCGGTGTACCGGGATATGCAATGAATCAATAGTGACATGTATGAAAGAATTATGAATGGTGGCTTTGCCACAAATACGATGTCAACTACATGATCATGCTAAACAATATGACAATGATGGAGTGTGTCATAATAAACGGAACGATGGAAAGTTGCATGGCAATATATCTCTGAATGGCTATGGAAATGCCATAATAGATAGGTATGGTGTCTGTTTTGAGGAAGGTATATGGTGGGTGTATGATACCGGCGAAAGATGCGCGGTATTAGAGAGGCTAGCAATGGTGGAAGGAAGAAAAGTGTGTATAATCCATGGACTCAACATTAGTCATAAAGAACTCATATACTTCTTGCAAAAATTTACAAGTTATCAGAGCAAAGTATTACGCACATGCTCCTAGGGGGATAGATTGGTAGGAAAAGACCATCGCTCGTCCCTGACCGCCACTCATAAGGAAGACAATCAAAAAATAAATCATGCTCAGACTTCATCACATAATGGTTCACCCTCTATGCATGCTAAGGGAATCACAAACTTTAACACAAGTATTTCTCAAATTCAAAACTACTCAACTAGCACAACTTTAATATCACCATCTTCATATCTCAAAACAATTATCAAGCATCAAACTTCTCATAGCATTCAACACACTCATAAGAAAGTTTTTACTATTCTTGAATACCAAGCATATTAGGATTATTTAAGCAAATTACCATTCTATTTAAGACTCTCAAAATAATATAGGTGAAGCATGAGAGATCAATAGTTTCTATAAAACAATTCCACCACCGTGCTCTAAAAAATATAAGTGAAGTACTAGAGCAAAAACTATATAACTCAAATGATATAAGCGAAGCACATAGAGTATTCTAACAAATTCCAAATCATGTATGGCTCTCTCAGAAGGTGTGTACATCAAGGATTATTGTGGTTAAATAAAAAGCAAAGACTCAAATCATACAAGACGCTCCAAGCAAAACACATAACATGTGGTGAATAAAAATATAGCTCCAAGTAAAGTTACCGATAGAAGTAGACGAAAGAGGGGATGCCTTCCGGGGCATCCCCAAGCTTTGGCTTTTAGGTGTACTTAGATTATCTTGGGGTTTCCATGGGCATCTCCAAGCTTAGGCTCTTGCCACTCCTTGTTCCATAATCCATCAAATCTTTACCCAAAACTTGAAAACTTCACAACACAAAACTTAAAGTAGAAAATCTCGTGAGCTCCGTTAGCAAAAGCAAACAAAAGACCACTTCAAGGTACTGTAATGAACTCATTCTTTACTTATATTGGTGTTAAACCTACTGTATTCCAAATTCTCTATGGTTTATAAACTATTTTACTAGCCATAGATTCATCAAAATAAGCAAACAACACACGAAAAACAGAATCTGTCAAAAACAGAACAGTCTGTAGTAATCTGTAGCTAGCGCAAGATCTGGAACTCCAAAAATTCTAAAATAAATTTCTGAACGTGAGGAATTTATCTATTAATCATCTTCAAAACGAATTAACTAAATATCACTTTCCAAATAAAAATGGCAGCAGTTCTCATGAGCGCTAAAGTTTCTGTTTTTTACAGCAAGATATTAAGACTTTCCCCAAGTCTTCCCAACGGTTCTACTTGGCACAAACACTAATTAAAAACAAAAAACACAACCAAAAAAGAGGCTAGGTAAATTATTTATTACTAAACAGGAGCAAAAAGCAAGGAATAAAAATAAAATTGGGTTGCCTCCCAACAAGTGCTATCGTTTAACGCCCCTAGCTAGGCATAAAAGGCAAGGATAGATCTAGGCATTGCCATCTTTGGTAGGTAATTCTTCAATGAGGCATCTACCATCCGTAGGAATTTCTTTCTTTTTATTGATTATCAAACTTTTAGGCACAAGATCGAAAAAATCATTAGTAGCAAATGGTTCCTTAATGATAGCAAAAAAATTAGGATGAATACTTATAGATTTGAGATCCACAGTTTCCTTACTAGAGGATTCACCCTTATTTTTAGGAACATACATAAGCTTGGCAATTTTAGTGGGAGGACTTGGAGTATTCTTTACGGAAGAAAAAGTGGTTCCCAAGTTGGTAATAATACCCTCAAGTTTACCGATTCTAGTGGAATCATGATTTATTCTTTCATTAACTATAGGTTCCTTCTCTTTAATATTTTTCAAAGTTACTCCTACTTTAGATCCATATTGGGTAATTTGGTTGTGAATCTTTTTATCCAAATTTTCAATTAAGTCTACAGTAGCAACCTTATTCTCAATAATTTCAAGTCTTTGCATTACATGCTCCAAAGTTAACATAGTTCCATTAACCAAAAGAGGGGGTGAGCCAAACAAATCTATCATAGCATTATAAGAATAAAAAGTATGGCTACCTAAGAAATTCCCTCCGGTAATGGTATCAAGGATATATCTATACCAAGGATTAGCACCTACATAAAAATTGCGGAGAAGAACGGAAGTAGATTGCTTCCTAGTAGATCTATTTTGAGCATTGCAAATTCTATACCAAGCATCTTTTAGATTTTCTCCCTCCCATTGTTTAAAATTTAGAACTTCATTCTCGGGAGATAATGGAGAAGATAGAGGACTCGCCATAACGACAAGAAAACGGAAAAGAGGCGAACAGAGAAAGAGAGGGAGGATAGAGAGAGAGGGCGAATAAAACGGCAAGGGTGAAGTGGGGGAGAGGAAAACGAGAGGTAAATGGCAAATAATGTAATGCGGGAGATAAGGGTATATGATGGGTACTTGGTATGTTGACTTTTGCATAGACTCCCCGGCAACGGTGCCATAAATCTTCTTGCTACCTCTTGAGCACTGCGTTGGATTTCCTTGAAGAGGAAAGGATGATGCAGCAAAGTAGCATAAGTATTTCCCTCAGTTTTTGAGAACCAAGGTATCAATCCAGTAGGAGGCTATGCGCGAGTCCCTCGTACCTGCACAAAACAAATAACTCCTTGCAACCAACACGATAAGGGGTTGTCAATCCCTTCACGGTCACTTACGGGAGTGAGATCTGATAGATATGATAGAATAATATTTTTGGTATTTTTGTGATAAAGATGTAAAGTAAAATAAAAGCAAAGGAAATAACTAAGTATTGGAAGATTAATATGATGAAGATAGACCCGGGGGCCATAGGTTTCACTAGTGGCTTCTCTCAAGAGCATAAGTATTTTACGGTGGGTGAACGAATTACTGTTGAGCAATTGACAGAATTGAGCATAGTTATGAGAATATCTAGGTATGATCATGTATATAGGCATCACGACCGAGACAAGTAGACCGACTCCTGCCTGCATCTACTACTATTACTCCACTCATCGACCACTATCCAGCATGCATCTAGAGTATTGAGTTCATGAAAACAGAGTAATGCCTTAATCAAGATGACATGATGTAGAGGGATAAATTCATGCAATATGATAAAACCCCATCTTGTTATCCTCGATGGCAACAATACAATACGTGCCTTGCTGCCCCTATTGTCACTGGGAAAGGACACCGCAAGATTGAACCCAAAGCTAAGCACTTCTCCCATTGCAAGAAAGATCAATCTAGTAGGCCAAACCAAACTGATAATTCAAAGAGACTTGCAAAGATAACCAATCATACATAAAATAATTCAGAGAAGATTCAAATATTGTTCATAGATAATCTTGATCATAAACCCACAATTCATCGATCTCAACAAACACACCGCAAAAAGAAGATTACATCGAATAGATCTCCACAAGAGAGGGGGAGAACATTGTATCGAGATCCAAAAAGAGAGAAGAAGCCATCTAGCTAATAACTATGGACCCGAAGGTCTGAGGTAAACTACTCACACTTCATCGGAGAGGCTATGGTGTTGATGTAGAAGCCCTCCGTGATGGATGCCCCCTCTGACGGAGCTCCGGAACAGGCCCCAAGATGGGATCTCGTGGATACAGAAAGTTGTGGTGCTGGAATTAGGGTTTTGGCTCCGTATCTGATCGTTTGGGGGTACGTACGTATATATAGGAGGAAGGAGTACGTCGATGGAGCAATAGGGGGCCCACGAGGGTGGAGGGCGCGCCTGGGGGGTAGGCGTGCCCCCTACCTCGTGGCCTCCTTGTTGGTTGCTTGACGTAGGGTCCAAGTCTCCTGGGTCTTGTTCGTTCCAAAAATCACGTTCCCGAAGGTTTCATTCCGTTTGGACTCCACTAGATATTCCTTTTCTTCGAAACCCTAAAATAGGCAAAAAAAACAGCAACTCTGGGCTGGGCCTCCGGTTAATAGGTTAGTCCCGATAATAATATAAAAGTGGATAATAAAGCCCAATAATGTCCAAAACTGTAGATAATATAGCATGGAGCAATCAAAAATTATAGATACGTTGGAGACGTATCAGGAGGAAAGTAGAACTTGATGAGGTAGCTGTACCTGCTCCCTTATTGGAAAGTAGTTCATCACAGAAATCTGTTCATGTGAATCCTACACCAATTAGTGAGGAAGCTAATGATGATGATCATGTAACTTCAGATCAAGTTACTACCGAACCTCATAGGTCAACCAGAGTGAGATCCACACCCGAGTGGTACGGTAATCCTGGTCTGGAAATCATGTTACTAGACCATGATGAACCTACAAACTATGAGGAAGCAATGATGAGCCCAAATTCCGCAAAATGGCTTGAGGCCATGAAAACTGAGATGGGATCCATGTATGAGAACAAACTGTGGACTTTGGTTGACTTACCCGATGATCGGCAAGCCATAGAAAATAAATGGATCTTCAAGAGGAAGATAGACGCTGATAGTAGTGTTACCATCTACAAAGCTAGACTTGTGAAAAAAGGTTTTGACAAAGTTCAAGGTGTTGACTACGACGATCGTTTAGTTTGTTGCTATTGCTTTCTTCATGACTTATACATGTTCCTATGACTATGAGATTATGCAACTCCCGATTATCGGAAGAACACTTTGTGTGCTACCAAATGTCACAACGTAACTGGGTGATTATAAAGGTGCTCTACAGGTGTTTCCGATGGTGTTCGTTGAGTTGGCATAGATCGAGAATAGGATTTGTCACTCCGATTGTTGGAGAGGTATCTCTAGGCCCTCTCGGTAATGCACATCACTACAAGCCTTACGGGATGATGCATTACGGAACGAGTAAAGAGACTTGCCGGTAACGAGATTGAACTAGGTATTGAGATACCGACGATCGAATCTCGGGCAAGTAACATACCGATGACAAAGGGAACAACGTATGTTGTTATGCGGTTTGACCGATAAAGATCTTCGTAGAATATGTAGGAACCAATATGAGCATCCAGGTTCCGCTATTGGTTATTGACCAGAGACGTGTCTCGGTCATGTCTACATAGTTCTCGAACCCGTAGGGTCCGCACGCGTAACGTTTGGTGATGATCAGTATTATGAGTTTATTTGATTTGATGTACCGAAGGTAGTTTGGAGTCCCGGATGAGATCGGGGAGATGACGAGGAGTCTCGAAATGGTCAAGACATAAAGATCGATATATTGGACGACTATATTCGGACATCCGAAAGGTTCCGAGTGATTCGGGTATTTTTCGGAGTACCGGAGAGTTACGGAAATACGGGGAAGAAGTATTTGGGCCTCATGGGACAAGTGGTGGAAGAGAGGAGGCAGGGCGCGTGGCCCCCCTAGCCCAAACCGAATTGGACTAGGGGCTCGTCCCCCCTTTCCTCCTTTCCTCCATCTCCTTCCTTCTCCCCTTCCCCCTTCCTTTCCTCCTCCTAGTAGGAGTAGGAAAGGGGAGTCCTACTCCTAATAGGAGGAGGAATCCTCCTCCTGGCGCGCCCTACAGGGCCGATCGGCCTCCCCCCTTGCTCCTTTATATATGGGGGCAGGGGGCACCCTAGATCACACAAGTTGATTGTTCCAAGCCGTGTGCGGTGCCTCCTCCACCATAATCCACTTCGATCATATCGTAGTGGTGCTTAGGGGAAGCCCTGCGTCGGTAGCAACATAATCACCGTTATCACGCCGTCGTGCTGATGGAACTCTCCCATGAAGCTCTGCTGGATCGGAGTTCATGGGACGTCATCGAGCTGAACATATGCTGAACTCGGAGGTGCTGTGTGTTCAGTACTTGGATCGGTCGGATCATGAAGACATTTGACTACATCAACCGTGTTCTCATAACGCTTCTGCTTACGGTCTACGAGGGTACGTGGATGATACTCTTCCCTCTCGTTGCTATGCATCACCATGATCTTGTATGTGCGTAGGATTTTTTTTTGAAATTACTACGTTCCCCAACAAGAAGATCATATTGAGCTTGTGTTCCTTGGAAAGAAGTAGGATCATACTTCTCTTGTTGAGGAACAAACTTCGTCTCGGGGTATTGATCTTCTTCCCACTCAACTCCATTGTCATTGAACCTTCGTTCAAAATCAATTCCTTGATTCTTCCGGTGTCTTCCTTGCTTGCGTACAATTTCCTCAAATTGCTTACTTCCAGCAAGGCGCTTGTAAACACCTTTCGAAACCACAAGCCTTCTTGAGGGAAGCTCCGATTTGCAAGAAGCTTACACCAAAGCTTGTCCCAATTCGGCCGAAAAACTTACCGCAGCATGTTCGTGCCATGTCATGACACCATGCCAAGTTTCATAATTTTCAGGCATGTTTTGGAATTACAGGCATTAAAAAACCAAGTTTCTCAATCTTTCCGGCCAAGCCACGATGCCTAGATGTTTGAATTTCACTGCCATCTCTTGCATGGGGCCTAGAAATTCACCCAAGGACACATATGTGATTTTTCAAACAACTTTGGTGCACTGGAGCCTGTGCTTGTAGTTCAAATTTGAATTATGCACATTAAATGCCCAGAAACTCAATTAATGTATAGAAAGGCCAAACGAACCCGGAATAATTCCAAAATTTAGCACGGTACTTCTATTTGGTCTAATCTAGCTGTGTAAAAAAATTAAGGCGGGAGAAGACAGTGTACGTATGTTGTTTCGCACATGGAGGTGACACGTTCCCTCTCGGAACCACGAGCCTTCTTGAGGGAAGCTCCAGTTTACAAGAAGCCTACACCAAAGCTTGTCCCAATTCGGCCAAAAAATTACCGTAGCATGTTGGTGCCATGTCATGAGACCATGCCAAGTTTCATGATTTTCAGGCCTCTTTTGGAATTACAGGAATTAAAAAACCAAGTTTCTCAATCTTTCCGGCCGAGCCATGATGCCCAGATGTTTGAATTTCACTCCCATCTCTTGCACGGGGCCTAGAAATTCACCCAAGGACACACATGTGATTTTTCAAACAACTTTGGTGCACTGGAGCACGTGCTTATAGTTCATATTTGAATTATACACATTAAATGCGCATAAACTCAATTAATGTATAAAAAGGCCAAACGAACACGGAATAATTCCAAAATTTAGCACGATACATCTATTTGATCTAATATGCCTGTGTAAAAATATTAAGGCGGGAGAAGGCAATGTACGTATGTCGTTTCGCACACGGAGGTGACACGTTCCCTCTCGGAACCAGGAGCCTTCTTGAGGGAAGCTCCGGTTTGCAAGAAGCTTACACCAAAGCTTGTCCCAATTCGGCCAAAAAAATTACTTCAGCATGTTGGTGCCATGTCATGACACCATGCCAAGTTTCATGATTTTCAGCCATGTTCTGGATTTACAGGAATTTAAAAACCAAGTTTCTCAATCATTCCGGCCGAGCCACGACACCCAGATGTTTGAATTTTATTCCCATTTCTTGCATTGGACCTATAAATTCACCCAAAGACACACATGTGATTTTTCAGCAAACTTTGGTGTATTGGAGCATGTGCTTCTAGTTCAAATTTGAATTATGCACATTAAATGCCCAGAAACTCAATTAATACATAAAATGCCAAATGAACCCAGAATAATTCCAGATTTAAACACGACACTCATGTACTAGTTGCATGTTCACTGTACGGAAATGTTCTAGCAATTCAAACACCATCCTTTCCCTCCGTAACGCCATTTTGTCTTTCAAAACATAATGAAAAAAATCAGGTATACCACAAATAGTTTACTAGAAAGAATCATGTGGGATGCAATATAAAATATCTTGGCGCACCGTCTTGTCTGGCTTACGCAGGAAGCTTCGTCATCAACAGTCCACCGAGCGAATTTTTTTGCCACCGCGGATATGTCTATCTCCCTACCCCTCCCTCCTACCAAAAGCCACATTTCCATTGTTCCTCCTTGCTTTCCAAGTTCAAACCTTCACTGCTGCTTACTGGCAGCTCAGCCTCCTCATCGGTGACCCTTCTTCTTGCAGCGCCGCCTCCTCACCGGCTACCCTTCTTCTTGCAGCGCCGCCTCCTCGCCGGCAACACTTCTTCTTGTAGTGCCGCCTCCTCGCCGGCGACCCTTCTTCTTGCTGTGTGACCACCTCGCCGCCGACCCTTCTTCTTGCTGCGCGGCCTTGTCGATATGGTTAGGTAATCCACACCCCACCCACACCATCCTCCTCCTTTCCCTTCCCACATGCCCCGACTGACGAGGCGACACCTTCCACCGAAATCACTGCCCCCCTCCTCCAATTAAGTGCCGCCCAGAGTCATTTTACACGCAGTATAACATGGAGCTGAGTAGCATGCGACCGCACGCACGAACGAGGTCGCTATCATGTGTGTCGACCGCCAGATCTTGGAGGAGCACCTCGTCTTCGAGGCCACCATCGACACCACCGCGCGGTTGTCTACTTTAAAATATAGTTCATGATGTTTTCTCGAGGCCACCGCCAGTGCCTTCTAGTGATTTGTCCTCTGTAATGTTAATATGCAATCTGATGTTCAGTTAACAGTTTGGTCCTCTGAAATGTAATGTTCAGTTAACACTTTGGTCCAATAATCGCTACATTTTGTAAGTACTGTTCTCAAGCATTCTTTGTTTTGTTAACTGTCTTATCTTCTAGGACTTGTTTCTATTCTGCAATGCCGTGCTTAGTTAACTATTTTGGTTCATTTGGTCTGCTGTCCATTTAACTGTTTGGTTTAGTTCTACAGTTTGATTTTCATTTGCTGTGGGTACAATTTTGTATTGTTATGCATGTGACACCAATCGAATTTGACTGTACTCAATACATATTGTACTTATAGTATGGTCTATTAACCTGATCAAGATCTTCCTTATGTGTGTTGCAGGGAAACAATGGGAGACACTGCGGTTTACCATCGAGGTTTGTTCAAGCAGGGTCCTTTGGCTAATAGCACATTATTGTGTAGTTGCATGAATCATTCTAATATTTAGGTTGCTTACAATTTGGTCTTGCACATGTAGGTCCTGCTGTCAGAGGCTTAGACCCACTGTTCGACCCATTTTGCATATGGGAAAATGAGATGTCCATGAATATCAGTCAAGTCAAGAAACTTAGAAAGATTGTTAGGATGAAGAAACTTGCAACTAATAATAGCAAGATCTTTGTTTGCACAATGAACAAGACATCAGTCAACTATAGGATGGTACCAACTCTTTTACCTTGTTTTCACCCCTTGCGCCATTTCAAAATTTACAGCAGCGATTTATGCATAGCTTTGTTTTCAGTACTTTTCAAAGCAGTTCACCGATGATTTCCTCTCAAACCACCTGCATGGTCAAGAGGCGAGGAAGGTATTCATTCAACACCCATGGTACAATATTAAAGTCTTGCTAAAGAGGACGAAGGTTGGGCGGGCAATTATCCATAGCCACTGGCCTAAAGTTGCAAGGACATTCAACATCACTGCAGGCTCAATATTTGCCTTCCGCTTCTGCAGTTTCCCAGATGAGATTCATCTATCTATTTACCGTGTATGATGCTACTTTCCAAAGGTTTTTGATGCTGCATGTGAAACTTGGTGCTATTGTGTAATGGCGTAACTGAGTGCCGAAGGTATCTGATGTAATTTGATTATGAAATCCTGGTTGCTTGTATATGAATATGAAATATCTGGCATGTTTTTACAAGAAATATCAGTTTGATTAGTACATGGATTATCAATAATAGGCTAATTACCCTGATTATTGGGGTTTTCTATTGCAAACGGTTACTCAGACAGCACCATGGGCGATGAACTCAAAGAACCCACACGATTTCTAGAAAGTAGGCGTGTTCGATCAACTAACAATCACACACGGCTTCCAGTAGTGAACTGTTTGCGTTAGGCCACCTTGCACAAACGTTTCCACACAAAGAACTGTGTGGGATGTACATACCTACGTAAATGATTTTTTGGGATTCACCGTGTGGGATGTACATACCTACGAAAATGATTTCTAGGATTCACCGTGTGGGATGTTCCTATGGAAATGATTTCTAGGATTCACCGTGTGGGATGTACATACCTACGGAAATAATTGGGTTTCGATGCCTCACCCGATCACACACGGCCCTAGCCTGGGTCCCAGGAGGGCCTATCCTCGATGATTTCTGGGTCATGTGGGAAGGACACCCTATCGCACACACTCACTTGGCGACGGTTCCAAATGCCGTCGCGGAAAGGGGTTTTTAGACCGTTTGTTTAGGACGTCGCTGTACCAGAGTTATTTTTGGTTTAATAGATCTGAAAATAAAAACAAAGGAAAATAGATTGCAAAGGTAAATATATTAAAGAAGAGACCCAAGGCCATAGTTTTCACTAGTGGTTTCTCTCGAGGAAAATAGCAAACGGTGGGTGAACAAATTACCGTTGGGCAATTGATAGAACTTCAAATAATCATGAAGATATCCAGACAATGATCATTATATAGGCATCACGTCCAAGATTAGTAGACCGACTCCTGCCTGCATCTACTACTATTACTCCACAGATCGACCGCTATCCAGCATGCATCTAGTGTATTAAGTTCATGGAGAAACGGAGTAATCCAATAAGAACGATGACATGATGTAGGCAAGATCTATTTATTTAGAAATAGACCCCATCTTGTTATCCTTAATAGCAACGATACATACGTGTCGGTTCCCCTTCTGTCACTGAGATCAAGCACCGTAAGATCGAACCCATCACAAAGCACCTCTTCCCATTGCAAGATAAATAGATCAAGTTGGCCAAAAAAACAAATATCGGAGAAGAAATACGAGGATATAAGCAATCATGCATATAAGAGATCAAAGAAGACTCAAATAACTTTCATGGATAAAAAGAGATAGATCTGATCATAAACTCAAAGTTCATCGGATCCCGACAAACACACCGCAAAAGAATTACATCGTATGGATCTCCAAGAGACCATTGTATTGAGAATCAAGTGAGAGAGAGGAAGCCATCTAGCTACTAACTACGGACCCGAAGGTCTACAAAGAACTACTCACGTATCATCGGAGAGGCACCACTGGACATGATGAACCCATCCATGACGGTGTCTAGATTGGATCTAGTGTTTATGGAACTTGCGGTGGCTGGAATTGATTTTCGTCGACCCCCCTAGGGTTTCTAGAACATTGGGGTATTTATAGAGTAAAGAGGCGGCCCGGGGGCACCCGAGGTGGGCACAACCCACCAGGGAGCGCCTGGGCCTCCAGGCGCACCCTGGTGGGTTGTGCTCCCCTCAGAGCGCCCCCAGGCGCTTCTCTGGCCCATTGGATGTCTTCTGGTCCAAAAAAATCCACAAAAAGTTTTGCTGCATTTGGACTCCGTTTGATATTGATTTCCTACGATGTAAACAACATGCAAAAAACACCAACTGGCACTTGGCACTATGTCAATAGGTTAGTACCAAAAAATGATATAAAATGACTATAAAATGATTATAAAACATCCAAGAATGATAATATAACAGCATGGAACAATCAAAATTATAGATACGTTGGAGACGTATCAGGGTGCCACACCTAGCGGTGCATCAAGGACATAATTTTTCTGTGCAACAATGAGGATAATCCTCAAGTTGCGGACCTAGTCCGTGTAGTTGCTAACATCATCTTTGAACTTAGCTTTCCCTAGGAATGCATTAAAATTCAAGGGAACTGCAGCACGAGCCATTGATCTACAACATAGGTATGCAAAAACTATTAGGACTAAGTTCATGATAAATTAAGTTCAATTAATCATATTACTTAAGAACTCCCACTTAGATAGACATCCCTTGAGTTATCTAAATGATTACTTGATCCAAATCAACTAAACCATGTTTGATCATCACGTGAGATGGATTAGTCATCTATGGTGAACATCTCTATGTTGATCATATCTACTATATGATTCACGTTCGACCTTTCGGTCTCCAGTGTTCCGAGGCCATGTCTGTACATGCTAGGCTCGTAAAGTTTAACTTGAGAATTCCGCATGTGCAAAACTGTCTTGTACCCATTGTATGTGAACATAGAGCCTATCACACCCGATCATCATGTGGTGTCTCAGCACGACGAACTGTCGCAACAGTGCATACTCAGGGAGAACACTTATACCTTGAAATTTTAGTGATGGATCATCTTATAATGCTACCACCGTACTAAGAAAAATAAGATGCATAAAAGATAAACATCACATGCAATCAAAATATGTGACATGATATGGCCATCATCATCTTGTGACTTTGATCTCCATCTCCAAAGCACCGTCATGATCTCCATCGTCACTGGCTTGACACCTTGATCTCCATCGTAGCATCGTGGTCGTCTCGCCAACTATTTCTTCTACAACTATCGCTAACGCATAATGATAAAGTAAAGCAATTACATGGCGTTTGCATTTCATACAATAAAGAGACAACCATAAGGCTCCTGTCGGTTGCCAGTAACTTTTACAAAACATGATCATCTCATACAATAACGTATATCACATCATGTCTCGATCATATCACATCACAACATGCCCTACAAAAACAAGTTAGACGTCCTCTACTTTGTTGTTGCAAGTTTTACGTGGCTGCTACAGACTTCTAGCAAGAACCGTTCTTACCTACACATCAAAACCACAATCGTGATTTATCAAGTTTGCTGATTTACCTTCAACAAGGACCGGCCGCAGTAAAATTTGATTCAACTAAAGTTGGAGAAACAGACACCCGCCAGCCACCTTTATGCAAAACTAGTTGCATGCATGTCGGTGGAACCGGTCTCATGAACGTGGTCATGTAAGGTTGGTCCGGCCCGCTTCATCCAACAATACCGCCGAATCAAAATAAGACGTTGGTGGTAAACAGTATGATGATCACCGCCCACAACTCTTTGTGTTCTACTCGTGCATATCATCTACGCATAGACCTGGCTCAGATGCCATTGTTGGGAAATGTAGCATGCAATTTCAAAAAAATTCCTACGCTCACGCAAGATCTATCTAGGAGATGCATAGCAACGAGAGGGGGAGAGTGTGTCCACATACCCTCGTAGACCGAAAGCGGAAGCGTTTGATAACGCAGTTGATGTAGTCGAACTTCTTCTCGTTTAGACCAATCAAGCACCGAACATAGGTCACCTCTGAGTTCTGCACACGTTCAGCTTGATGACGTCCCTGAAACTCTTGATCTAGCAAAGTGTCGAGGGAGAGTTCCGTCAGCATCACAGCGTGGTGACGGTGATGGTGAAGTGATCCGCGCAGGGCTTCGCCTAAGCACTACGAAGATATGACCGGAGGCGTAAACTGTGGAGGCGGCACCACACACGGCTAACAATTGTTGGTGTGTGTTATAGGCGCCCCCTCCCTGCATATATATAGGTGAGATGGGGAGGGGGACTGCCTTGGGGCGCCCCAAGTTGGAGGAATCCTACTTGGGGGCCCTACTCCAATTCGCCCCCCTTTCCTTTGATCGGAGGGGGAAAAGGAAAGAAAGGGGGAGGAAGGAAAGGGGGGACCGAACCCCCTCCTCCTTATCCTATTCGGTCTCCTTCCTTAGGGGGGTGCACCACCCCTTGTGGGACGGTGTGCTCCCCTCCTATGGCCCATAAGGCCCATTAATCCCCCGGGGGGTTCCGGTAACCCCCTTGGTACTCCAATATGAACACGGTACATCCCGAAACACTTTTGGTGTCCGAATATCATCGTCTAGAGACTCCTCATCATGTCCGTGGTCTCATCCGGGACTCCAAACAACATTCGGTCACCAAATCACATAACTCATATAATACAAAATCGTCATCGAACGTTAAGCGTGCAGACCCTACGGGTTCGAGAACTATGTAGACATGACCGAGACACCTCTCTGGTCAATAACCAATAGTGGAACCTGGATGCTCATGTTGGTTCCCAGATATTCTATGAAGATCTTTATCGGTCGTACCGTAATGACAACATACATTATTCCCTTTGTCACCGGTATGTTACTTGCCCGAGATTTGGTATCTTCATACCTAGTACAATCTCGTTACTGGCAAGTCCCTTTACTTGTTCTGTAATACATCATCCCGCAACTAACTCATTAGTCACATTGCTTGCAAGGCTTCTTATGATGTGTATTACTGAGAGGGCCCAGAGATACCTCTCCGATACTCGAAGTGACAAATCCTAATCTCGATCTATGCCAACCCAACAAACACCTTCGGAGATACCTGTAGAACATCTTTATAATCACCCAGTTACGTTGTGACGTTTGATAGCACACAAGGTATTCCTCCGGTGTCCGGGAGTTGCATAATCTCATAGTCAAAGGAATATGTATATGACATGAAGAAATCAATAGCAATAAAAGTGAATGATCAAAATGCTAAGCTAACGAATGGGTCTTGTCCATCACATCATTCTCCTAATGATGTGATACCATACATCAAACGACAACACATGTCTATGGTTAGGAAACTTAACCATCTTTGATTAACGAACTACTCTAGTAGAGGCATACTAGGGACACAGGTGTTTTGTCTATGTATCCACACATATATCAAGTTTCCAGTTAATACAATTCTAGCATGAATAATAAACATTTATCATGATATATGGAAATATAAAATAACAACTTTATTATTGGCTCTAGGGCATATTTCCTAGTTTTCCCATTGAACAATGGTATGGTAAGTTTGAATTTAGCAATCCCATCATCTTCTTGGTCAAGATGAGCATGCCCATGACCTCTTCCTCACATGACAAAGCCTTCATGGCCTTCTCCGCGACGATTTTGATGAGTACGTCATGGTCGAGGCTCGCAGTAGTTTCAAGCATCATTGGAGTGGTCACTCCAGTGCTCTCCGTGGTGGTCCTGTTGTATGGAGAGTTGTCGATGTCGACCCCATGCAACAAGCCCATCTCGTGGAGGAGAAGGTGGTGCCCAAGTAGCACCTCGTTGGTCGTGGAGAGCACACCGAGGTGGTGCGACGTAGTAGCTATGGCATCGCCAGAGTAGACGTGTATAAGCTCTCCATGCCCCTCCTCAAGGTGGCGTTGGCCCCGCTATTCGAGTAGTTGTCGATGTCGACCCCTTCCAGCGAGCCTATCTTGACAGAGTTCCTTGGTAAGGGAGTTGATTCTTCGGCCAAGGTTAGTCTCCACGACCGATATGCGCCTCTCCACCTTGTTCAACACATACTCTTGTGTATCCTCCAAAGCCAACACATTGGCGGGCTACAAGCTAGGATCATACATGGGAAGTGGAAATTCGTCCTCCTCGAGGTGGCTACCTCCATGCACACCATCAACACCGTTGGACCTCCTTGAACCCATGTGACGGTGTCCTGGATTGGGGGGGTCCTAAACTAGCCGGCCCATTCTCCTTGGGTTGGGACGATGGGCCCTCATTCATGGTCAAGATGGACTCCGGAGATCGTATGTAGGAGGCGTGATCATGAATGCCTCCCCTGAAGACTTGACATATACTCCAAGATCTCTGTCGCCGCCTAGCTCCTACCTACCGACCTTGTAACCCTAGTTACCCTCCCTGGCGTGTATATAAGCCATAGCATTTAGCCCGTAGAGGGGAGATCAGCGCAAAATCATTCACCTAGCCGTGGAGTTAGACCACACATTACGATCTCGAGGTAGATCAACTTTGTATTTGATACATCTTCATCAATATAAACAAGAGAAGGACATAGGGTTTTACTTCCATCAATAGGGCCCGAACCTGGGTAAACATCGTCTCCTCTGTTCTTGTTACCCTCACGATCTGATATCCACACCTCGGGGCCCCCTACCCTGAGGTCTACCGGTTTTAACACCGACACTGGTGACTTCATTGAGAGTTCTGCTATGCGATCACCAGAAGGATCGATGGCTCATCTGTAGATCAACTGCTCCAATGGCCTCGGGAGCATTTTCGCCCCGGCCAGCTTTTTGTGTTCGACAACATGGTCTTCTGCGCTGACTCGATAGGTCATCTGGCCTTTGTCGATTACTACGCCCTAGGTTAGATCGTAACCTTTGGTGGCCTCGAGTACATGGAGGATTCCCGTGGTGAGCTCGTCTTGTCGGGATAGGCCCCCAGCCGAATTGATAACTCATCTGGCTCCAGAGGATCGACTCCGAAACCGATCTCCCTTGCAGCGTCACCAGAGACCCCCGATGTAACTACTCCGGATGGTCCCCTTCCGATCTCCAGTCTGGATGTAGATCCGGCTCCCACTTTGGGAATTATGTTGATACTAGAACTGACCTCAGCGCAGAACCCGGAATCACTCGCAGATGCCCTTCTTGCTGAAGTCATGTCAAGTTATACATCGGGCATACTTTGAGTCATCTCCTCTTACAACCCAGTGATGAATCCTAAAGGGTTGTCTCACCTCAATGAGATGCTTGACCGTATCCAGAGTATGTCCATCTCGGACGGCAACACTTTGCTTTACGACCAGATCAGGCTTAAACCCGACGATCGGGAAATTTACATCCCACCCACCACCCACCTAGCCGCCACGGTCGATGATTTAACCGACGTAGTAGACTATGGTGAGGCCACAAACATGGATGAAGATTTTGATGGCCCCACAGAAGACACCTCGCCTCTGGTAAACACCGACAGGTGGACTACTACATCTACTTATGATGTCTACATAGTGGACACCCCCAATACCCCTCCAAGTCGTCGGCAAAGACATAGAAGAGACAACAATGGGGAACCTGGCGCAAATAATGCAACCGCCGATAGCGGCGAGGCCGAAGCCGATGATGATGACAACCCCGAGGGAGACCATCAAGCTTCTCGATGGCGGGATGACACACCCGAAGGACATCTTGAGGATTTAGACCCCGATGACCTCTTTGAAGGGGCCGATGACAACTACATGCCGAAATCTGAGGAGGAAGAAAGCCTTGGTACCGAGGGCTTTGTCGTCCCCGAAGACCCTTTCGAACAAGAGCGCTTCCAGCGGCACCTCATTGGGATGGCTCGGAGCATGAAACCTAAGCAGCGGCAGCTGCAGGCCAACACCGACGCAATGAATGAAAGTAGGTTGAGGTGATCTCGAGCAAGACATGGAAGACCAGCGCCGTAGTGCGCCAAAATCATACCCACCTAGGCGTCTCCTGCCAAAGTTTGATGAGGAGCTCGCTGACGACCATGACCGACCCTCTAGAAGCCGGGATAGGCCAATGCGGGAAAACCTCAATGATCGGCGACCTCCATGCCATTATGGCAAGGACCCCATGGACTACCTAGATCCTCACAACATTTTACATTGCATTGAGGCAAATAGGGCACCTCCTCGGTCCATCTACGGATCAAGAGGACATGCGTCCGCCGGGCTTGATGGCTACGATGCCTGGATGGACAGGAATGGCCGTGCCCGAGACCAGGCCTATTCACGACTCTCTCTCGACATCCGACGAGATGCTGCTCGGTTCTGAGGTACGGCCCATCCGATCTACTTCATAGACAGGGTGATGGAACATCAATTCCCCGAAGGATTTAAGCCCATCAATATAGAATCATACGATGGCACCATCAACCCGGCAGTATGGATCGAGGACTTCCTTCTCCACATACACATGTCCACTAGAGATGATCTCCATGCCATTAAATATCCGCCGCTCAAGCTAAAGGGGCCAGCGAGGCATTGGCTTAACTGCCTACTTCCTCACTCTATTGGCAGCTGGGAGGCCCTAGAGGATGCTTTTCGAGCAAACTTCCAGGGCACGTACGTCCGATCTCCGAACGCTGATGACCTCAGTCGTGTCACTCAATAGCGAGGTGAATCAGCGCGGAATTTTTGGAACAGGTTCCTCACCAAGAAGAACCAAATCATAGACTGCTCTGAAGCCGATGCCATCGCCGCATTCGAGAATAATATCCGAGATGAATAGTTGTCCCATCAACTCAGCCAGGATAAGCCGAGGAATATGGCTACCCTCACCTCGCCGATGACTCGCTTCTATGCGGGAGAGGATAATTGGCTCACTCGCGGTTCTCACAACAGCGAGGCAGGCACCTCGGAAATACGCGACACCAATGGAAAACTCAAGCGCAATAAAAACAAGCGCATGTATAAAAACGACGGAAGCGATACTGAAGACGCTGCGGTCAATGCGGGATTCACCAGATGTAAATTCAGACATAAAAATAAGCCCTTTAATGGGAACAAAGACAAACCTAGCCAGCTCGACAGGTTCCTAGAATGGCCGTGCCAAATCCACGGCACCCAGGACAAACCAACCACCCACACTAACAGGAACTGATGGGTCTTTAAACCAGCCGGAAGGTCACGGCAGAGGGTCCAAGTAAAACCCAAAACCGTAGCGAAGACGAGGATGAACCTCAGTGGCCCAATAATGGAGGCCAAAAGAAGTTCCGCGATGAGGTAACCGAGGTTAATATGATCTTTGTTACTCACATCCCTAAAAAGGAGAGGAAGCGAGTACTTCGGACTGCATTGGAGCCTGTCACCTCAAAGTTCAACCACTAGTCAGCTTACCCAATCGCATTTGATAAGCATGACCATCCGACCAGCATCGGGCATGGTGGATTAGCGACGCTCGTTCTGGACCCAATTGTAATGGTTACCACTTGACACGCGTCCTTATGGACAGAGGAAGCTGTCGGTGTCAAAACCGGCTGATCTCGGGTAGGGGGTCCCGAACTGTGCGTCTGAGGATCGAAGGTAATAGGAGACAAAGGGGACATGGTGTTTACCCATGTTTGGTCCCTCTTAATGGAGGTAAAACCCTACTTCCTGCTTGATTGACTTTGATGAGTATAGGGGTTACAAGAGTTGATGTACCTCGATATCATAATGGCTAAACCCTAGCTGTCTAGCCTATATGAATTCTCCTTGTCACTACGGACTAAACCCTCCGGTTTATATAGACACCGGAGGGGCCTAGGGTTGTACAAAGTCGGTTTACAGAAGAAGGAATCTAGATACCCGGACGCCAATCTTGCCATCCACGCAAAGGAGAGTCCCATTTGAACACGGTGGAAGGCCTTCTACTTTGTATATTCACGACCCATCAGTCTGGCCCACAACACACGGGCCGCACACACGAGGACCCCTTAATCCAGGACTCCTTCGGTAGCCCCTGAACCAGCCTGCAATGACGATGTGTTCGGCGCATAGATTGTCTTCGGCATTGCAAGGCGGCTTCCTCCTCCGAATACTTCAAAGCAATCTTCTGAATAAAAGAACTATATCCGGCTCTGTATAACAGCCACAACCCTCAGCCACGAGGGCAATATACTTAATCGAAATAAGGTTTGTCATCTAACATCTTTTTTTGGCAAAACACCACGTCTGGCCTCTTTATCATTTCGAACCATTTTTTATCCTCCCGCTTCGCGTTTCGAGGCGCAGCCTCTATTGACACGTCTTGTCAAAGCAGAGATCGTGTCCCCTTATTGCGGGATTCTCATCAATACGGGCTTGGGTAATCCAGCCGTGCCATTCGCACGACCCCTTGGGAACAAGCAAATTTTAAGGCTTGAGGGGGGGGGGGGCGTTTGATATTCACTACCTATATAAGCGGATAAAGATCCCTTCTTTTTACCTCACGCCTTCTTCCTCCCTCCGCTTTCCCATCCTCGAGCGCCAGCGCCAAAGCTTCGATCTTTCCCACCGCCACCAACCTCTCCAGCCATGTCCGGATCCGGCTCACAAGGCAATGGGTGGCCTCCTCCGTCACGGAGAAGGACGTCAAGGAGCTCCGGGAAGCGGGGTACCTAGCTGCGGACGTCGCGCACAGGCTCCCTGCCAAAAAGCAAGTCACCCCCACTCCGGAGCCCGACGAGAGAGTGGTGTTTATCCCCCCACTTCCTCCACGAACTAGGGTTTCCTCTCCACCTTTTTGTACGCGGCCTTATGTTCTATTACGGGCTAGATTTCCACGATCTAGCCCCAAATTCCTTCCTCCACATCTCGGCATTTATCGTCATGTGCGAGATGCTTCTTCGCATCCCCCCCCACTTTGGCCTATGGCTCAAGGTCTTCAACGTGAAGCCGAAGGTGGTCGACGGGCAGCTGATAACCCACAAGTATAGGGGATCAATTGTAGCCTCTTTCGATAAGTAAGAGTGTCGAACCCAACAAGGAGCTAAAGGTAGAACAAATATTCCCCCAAGTTCTATCTACCACCGATACAACTCTACGCACGCTTAACGTTTGCTTTACCTAGAACAAGTATAAAACTAGAAGTACTTTGTAGGTGTAACATGATAGGTTTGTAAGAATATAAAGAGCACGTAAATAAAAACTAGGGGCTCTTTTAGGTAAAGAAGCAATAAAGTTAGTGTAGCGAGTGTGGATGAGTGGTGGTAGGAGTTGCAAAATTGTCTCTAAGCAATTGACTACTTTACTAGACCTATAGCAAGCTTTATGTGGGAGAGGCCACTGCTAGCATGTCATCCCTGACTTGGAATTCTACGCACTTATGATTGGAACTATTAGCAAGCATCCGCAACTACTAATGTTCATTAAGGTAAAACCCAACCATAGCATTAAGATATATTGGTCCCCCTTCAATCCCGTATGCATCAATTTCTATGCTAGGTTGAAGTTTCTGTCACTCTTGACCTCCAATACATAGTCCTATCAACATACAACTAATCCTATGGTGTGATCCACGTGCGCGCTCATATAATGGGCACCAAAGGACAACAACATAACCACAAGCAAATTAAACTAATCATAGCAATTCACCAATTACTGATAGGACAATGAAAATCTACCCAGACATCATAGGATGGCAACACATCATTGGATAATAATATGAAGAATAAAGAACCATGTTCAAGTAGAGGGTACAATGGGTTGCGAGAGAGTGGACCACTATAGATAGATGGGGGAAGGTGATGGAGATGTTGGTGAAGATGACGGAGGTGTTGGTGTAGATTGCGGTGATGATGATGGCCCCGGCGGCGTTCTGGCGCCACCAAAAGAGATGGGGAGAGGGCCCCCCTTCTTCTTCTTCTTCTTCTTCCTTGACCTTCTCCCTAGATGGGAGAAGGGTTTCCTCTCTGGTCCATGGCCTCCATGGCGGCGGAGGGGCGAGAGCCCCTCCGAGATTGGATCTGTCTCTCTGTCTCTCTCTATTTCTGCGTTCCAGATTCTGGCCTTTCACCATTTCTTATATTCCCGGAGATCTGTAACTCCGATTGGGCTGAAATTTTAACACGATTTGTATCCGGATATTGGCTTCCTTGCAGTGAAAGAAGGGCACCAACTGCCTTACGGGGTGTCCACGAGGGTCAGGGGCGCGCCCACCCCCTGGTGTGTGCCCCCTGCCTCGTGGCCCCCCCAGGCATCGTCTCACGTTGATTCTTCTTCCCAAAAATCATATATATTCCAAAAAAAATCTCCGTAAGTTTTTATCCCGTTTGGACTCCGTTTGATATGGATTTTTTGTGAAACAAAAAACATGCAACAAACATGAACTGGCACTGGAGACATGATCAATATGTTAGTCCCAAAAATAGTATAAAAATTGCTAAAAGTATATGAAATTTGTATAATATTGGCATGGAACAATCAAAAAATTTAGATACGACGGAGACGTATCAGCAGCACACGGACTGCGGCGGTGCCATGGTGAGCAAGCTCCCCAACACCACCTGGCCCAAAGGAGCCTTCATGGAAACTGTCAAGGTATGGCATCAGGAGTGGTTCTACATCACCTAACCTCGCGGGGCCACATGGGAGGCCACTCCTAAGTTTAGATCTGGACCCCCAATGCGGCTCGCATCATGGACCAACAAGGGTCTGGACTGGGGGTCGACCGACGAAGTGATGATGCTGCAAAAGCGCATCAAAAATATGATAGAGAAGAAAACCAGTCTCACTAACGTGATTCAAGTGATGCTTTTTCGCCGGATCCTCCCCTGCCAACGCCGACCTCTCCATATGTGGGAGTTCAATCTGTAAAGGCCACGAACCCTGCAGTGATTCTTCAGCACAACTCACGAAGAGATCTGGAAGCTACTCTTCAAGGCCCAGAAGACGTGGCCGGAGACGACCAACAACATCGGCCTCGACAGTGTGCATCCGGCCACCTCGGTAAGTATTTAGTTTCCAAACATAACTTCAGTTCACAAATCAAAGGGTATGCTGAGCCTTCCATCCTTCAATTAGGGCTGGACAAAGAAGGCGGAGCGGATCAAGTGTCCGACTCCACTACCCGAAGACCCAACCATTCCTATGCTAACTGGGATGTTGGTCCCGACACCGTATTAGGCGCTGGGGAAGAAGGCCAAGATGAAGAGCAAGGAGGCCAAAGGTGGCCTCCACCGTAAAGGTACTTCAGACGTTATGTCCGGAGAGACTGAAGCTCCCTCCTCCCACGAGGGGGGTGAAGATGGAGAGGAGGAGGAGGTAGAAAGTGATTCTCCCCTTAAGGGAAGGAAGAAGAAAAAGGGCAGCCTCCGTAGGCCCGGAGGCGGAGGCATCCAAGAGAGGGAAGATATCCCTCTCGGACGGCTTGAATTCAGATGCCGAAGCCATCCCCGAGCGACGCCCCAGGGTGAAGCCCCAGGCCGCATCGTAAGTATCCAAGGATGCTTTACATATATCCGGTCTTTTATGATTGTAGGATAACATATTATATTATGTGTTTTAGTCCGGCCGCGACCTCCCCCAACTATCATCATCTCAGGGGAACTCTTTGGCGCCAGAGATGGTGGAGAGAGAGACGCCTCCGCGAGCCTCTCCACCGACCATCGCGGATGACACCGAGGTGTTATCCCAAAGGACCTCTCCGGGCCATGGAGAGGTGCGGGAGGCCACCAAGACAGCGCCAGAGGGTAATGCCTCGGCTGTCGAGAACATGGGGAGTGCAACCCCCATGGAGACTGATGACGGGGGCCCTGACTGGTCCGGCCCTCGGCCGAACACCATTCCAGAGACCCACGTGTCTCCGGAGTTAAGCGAGCAACCCCCTTCAAGGGAGGAGGGAGCACCCTCTCCGGCGGCGACCTCCACTAATCCGGAGGCGCCGAAAACTCTGGTGGAGGCACTACGACATGCCTCCATCATGGAGGAGCACCGCACCCTGATGGGTGTGGTGGTTGAGAAGGTTCAGTCCGCCAAGAGCGGGTTGAACGAAGCCTTCACCAGCCTGCTAACAGGCTTCGAGGCATGCGATGTAATATTCTTAGCCGCTTTTCATATGAAAATATACCTGTGTATAGATAGTAGCCCCTGAGACTCTGTTCTGTTTTGAAAAAAAAGGCCGAACAGAGGATCAAGTAATAATCGCAGGAGGTAACGTACTTGTTTATTGTCAAATAGGCGTCCCTGTTAGCAGCGACCGCCCAGGCCGCTGAAGTTTCCGAACTCAAACGGAAGCTAAAGCTAGTCGACGATGATATCTACCGCATTAACAAGTGGTTCAATGAAGCGCAAGGTATGTTTTTAAAAGATTGTTTTATGCGCCTGAAGTGATATTCAAATGCGCGTTTTAAGCTCATGTGCTTCCATGAATTTGATTGCAGGTAGCACGGCCGAGGTCGAGTCCCTCAAGAGTGCCCTTGCGCAAGCCAAAGAGCAGGCGGGGCGAGCAAAGCGGCCGCTGACAAAGCGGATGCGGACTTAAAGGCCGAGCAGGTCGCCCGCCGCTAGTATGAGGAGAGGGTGACCAAAGTGGAGCAAGAGCTCAAGGATGCTCCCGGCAAGTGCGAGGCCTTGGAGGAGAAGAATAAGGCCCAAGCGGTTGATCTCGCCAAGGATCTCCAGGAGGCCAAGGAGGCGCGGACTGAGTCGCGGGCGGCTCGTAAGGAGATCCAGCAGGCCGAACAGATAGCGGCTGGTAAGCCCTTTCTTTTGCAGAGTAAATTTGGCAGTCAGAAATATGCCTTGCTCACTCGACTATGGAGTTCTCCAAACACCTTTGCGGATCTTTTGAAGTGTGCTGCCGACACCACGCAATTTTTTCAGGCCAAAGAGGGGAACACGATGGAGAAGCTCTTCTGGTCATAGTACATGGCCCCGGAGCGTCCAGCAATGTTGAACAACCAGATGATGCAGCTGGCGGAGCTGCATAGGATGTCCGACTTGGCCATGAAGGACCTCATAGTCCGGCTGTGGCCAGCCGAACCCATTCCTACATTCCTAGCAGCTACTTCGGCCTGGTAAAGCGACTTGCCGATGCCCTGCCCCGAGTCAAAGCTATAAAGCGCTCGGCGTGCCTAGAGGGTGCGCGGATGGCCTTTGCCCGTGTCAAGATGCACTTGGCTAAAATGAAGGCCACCATCGTGCCGACCGAGGGCCCGCCCGAAGGCAAGGACCACCGCAAGCTGGAGCGATATTTCGACGATGTCCTTGAGGGTGCCCAGATAGTAGAGGGCCAGTGTGTCGGCGTTCTAGGAACGGGGGTCCCCAGACTTGCCTGCCTGCGGCATGGCTCAAAGGGGGGGCCCAGCGCGGCCCATCTTCACCAACACAAACCCAAGACCCTCGCGAGGGGCCAAGCCTCGCAGGGAGGACAACGCGGAGCTTCCTCAGGCGCGGCCTCGTCAGGCTGGCTCACGAGGAGGCGGAGAGATCAAGGCGGGGTACCTCACGAGGTGCCCGTAACGCAAGCCATGACGACCGGGGGCGCCAGGCGGGTGCCAGCCCGCGTAGTGTCCTCCTTTCCTCTTTGGTGCAAAGGGGGCAAGTGCAGCCGCGGAGTACCGAGGCATCAGGCAAAGGTTGCCATTTCGGTGCAACGAGACCAAGACCAGGAGGACTACGAGACGGAGGTCACCGTGGAGCCCAAGACGGCGTCATCACCAGAGCTTTGCGCAGGCGAAGCCTACTTTTGTCAGGATAGCTGATACTAGCTGTCCCCCTTCAAATTAGCCCGCCATTATTGGCTCCCTTCCCGCTCGATATTTGGGAAGAGGACCAGAGCCTGTATAAATAGGACCAGCCACCCGCAAAGGAGAGAGCGGAGAGGTTGGAAGAAAAGAGAGGGTTTGAAGGATAAGAAGATCAGGTAGAGAGAGAGAAGGGTGACTGAGCTCCTCCCAGCAGTTCATCGCCCCAGCCAAGAACAGACCCTCGCGAGGCTGTTCTTCCTTGTATTGTTCATCATCATCAGCCCAAGAGGCAATCCACCACACCACACACTGGAGTAGGGTATTACACCACAACGGTGGCCCGAACCAGTATAAACCCTATGTCTCTTGTGTTGTTTTTTCCTTAGTTTAGATCCTAGCAAGGTGGAGGAGTGCAGGTAGGCGGGAGGCGAAATCTCCGCGCGCACCCCAGTGTTCGAACCTCAAGGGTCTGCCGGAACCCGAAATCCGACATTTGGCACGCCAGGTAGGGGTGCGCCGGGATTCGTCTTCCACCACCCCATTCTCCTCCGACCATCACGCCCATGTCTGACGCTCGTCGGGCCCGCGCCGAGCGCCGGGCCGCGCTCGCTTCCCGCGTCGCCCAGACGGCCCCTGTCAGCGGGCGTCCTCGCCGTTCCCCGTCACCTGCCGTCAACGCCGCCACCGGCCCAGCGGGGGACGAGCAGCAAGCATCGTCCCAGCATCCGTCCGTGCGGCAAGACGGCCGCACCGCAACTCCCTCACTCACCCCAACTGGTTCTTCGTCTCGCGCGCTCCGCGTGCCCATGGAGGCTCGGGGTGCACTCATCGCGGCGAACGAGCTCCCGCGCTACCGTCCCGTCGATGACGTCTATGAAGAATGGCTCGACCGCGTTGCCGAGCTCGTCCGCACCGCAGGGGGCTCTCCTGCGCCATCCGTTCCGCTGCACCGCACCCCGCCCCGCGCGGGCAATGAAGCTCCGGCGGTGCCCCGGCTGCCTCCTCCTCAGGAAGGCGCCATGGCTCCAAGGCACGTGGCCCCTGGGCGGAACCCGCTCCGTCAGGCGCCAGCGCAGAGCTGTCAAGAAGTTCCTCGCCCGCAAGAAGCTGCCCGGACGCTCCCTGCTCCAGCACGTCGCGACCATGCTCCTGCTCCCGCCCGTCGAGACCCCGCGCTGCTCCCAGGTACAGCGCGTGGGGACATGCAAGACCAAGCTCCCCGTCATCCAAGGCCTCTCATGGCCACAGCAGGCTGCCGCGCCTTCACGGCCGAGCTACGCAGCGTCGCGTGGCCCGACAAGTTCAAGCCAGACTTGCCTCCTCGCTACGACGGCACGGCTGACCTTGCAGAGTTCCTCCAGCTCTACGAGCTGGGCATTGAAGCTGCCAACGGAGACGAGAAGGTCATGGCGAACTGGTTCCCCATGGCACTCAAGGACGGGGCCCGCACCTGGCTCCTGAACCTGGCTCCAGGCACAATCTCCTCCTGGGACGAGATGCGCACCCGCTTCATCGCCAACTTCCAAGGCACTCGCGACCGGCCACCCGTCATGAGCGACATGCGCCGCATCAAGCAACAGCCCGAGGAGACCCTGCAGAAGTACATCCAGTGCTTCAACAACGCGCGCCTCAAGATTCCCAAGGTGACTGAGGAGGCCATCATCTCGGCCTTCTCCGACGGCGTGCGCGACGTCAAGATGAAGGAGGAGCTGGCGATGCATGAAGACCTGTGCACTTCCTTGGAACTGTTCAACCTGGCAACCAAGTGCACCAGGGCCGAGGAAGGGCGTCTCTCCCTCCTCGAGCTGCCTGCCGCAGACCCAGAAGAGAAGAAGCCCAAGGCCAAGGATGTGAAGCGCAAGGGGGCTACCGTGCTCGCGGCAGAACCAGACACCAAGTGGGGCAGAGATCATCCCGAACCTTCCAAGGGTACTGTGTGTACCACGACCTCCACACCCACAACACCAACGAATGTCAAGAGCTCCGAGCCGTGCGAGAAGGAAGGATCAGCCGTCGCCCTGACTGCAATGACCGGGGCTACGGCCGAGGAGGAGGAAGGAACGCAGGACGCTGGGAAGACCGTGGCCCGCGCCAAGGGTGGCGCGACCAACCTCGCGAGGATCGCTGGCAAGACCCACCTCGCGAGGATCGCTGGCAAGACTTGCCTCGCGAGGGAGACTGGAGGGATCAGCCTCGCAGGATCGCCCGCAAGGCAAAGCAGGCCTCCCACCGCTGCCGCCGCAGCCAAGGAGAAACAAGGACCGCCACCAGGACGAGGGGGCTAGGGGCTTCCAGGAGCCGCACACGATCGCCTGCACCCTGGGCGGGGCACAAGCCCCAGCCTCTCAGCGCATATTCAAGCAGTTCGCCCGCGAAGTGAATGCAGTCCTCCCCAAGCTCAAAGCCACGCGCCCTCTCAGGTGGTCGGCGTGCGCCATCATGTTCAGCTCAGTAGATCAGCTCAAGTGTGCGGCTACAGCCGGAGTTCTCCCGATGCTTTGCTCCCCGATCATCAGCAACGTGGTGGTCACCAAGACCCTCATCGATGGCGGGGCAGGGCTCAACGTCCTATCCGTGGAGACATTCAACAACCTCCAAGTGCCCTACAGCCAGCTTCAGCCAACCAAGCCTTTCTCCGGTATCACCGACGGCTCCCCGATCCCGATTGGGCAGGTCCGCCTCCCTGTCACCTTCGGGGCACGCGACAACTACCGCACCGAGCTCATCGACTTCGACGTCGCTCACATTCGTCTTCCGTACAACGCCATCCTTGGGTACCCAGCGCTGGCCAAGTTCAAGGCCGTAACTCACCACGGCTACAACGTCCTCAAGATGCCAGGAAGCGGTAGAGTCATCACGGTGCCATGTGAAGAGAAGGACACGGTGTGTTCCCTGGAACGAGCCTTTCAGGCCGCGTCACTGGAAGACCCAGATCGTGGAAGCAGGAGGCCTCCCGAGACCGCCCCTAAGAAGAAGAAGACATCGTCCGGCCCGACCACTCAGGAGGCAGGCCCCTCTAGGCCCGCGCCTGCCCAGGGGGAACCTCCTTCCATCGCATAGGAAAGCGCGCCCAGTGCCCTCCTCAGGCAGGGCTCGGGGGCTCTCCCCTGGAGGGCCACCGACATAGCTAGGGTCACGAGGGAGGCGCTTGGGCACCACATGGAGGCATGTTTCGAAGCACGTTTCCCTCAAGAAGGAGCAAGGCAAGGAGACCCAGACCCTCAGGAGTTCGTCAGCAAGGCCATTCAGGAGCTACAGGAGTCAAGAGTCATGAAAGGCAGCCGCCGCCTACCAGCAGTGGCTCCCCATCCAGGCGAGGATGGTGGGCTGCGCGTCTGCATCGACATACCAGGGCTCAACCGAGTCGCCTCTCTAGAGCGCCTCTAGCCATCGTGAGTGGGGCGCTGCGGAGGCCCACCCCACAGCTACGTACGCATGCCTTACGGCTTGCCGAACGCGGCTGACACGTACCAGCGCCTTATGAGGGGCATCACGGGGGCACGAGAGGCCAGGCGTTCCGCAGCCCTGGTAGGGATGGAGATGGCCCGTGAGGAGCCGCCAGCGCCTCCGGAGCCTCCCGAGGCCCCTGGGCCTGGGGGCTCGTGAGGATCGGCTCCCGCAGCCCACCGAGCCTGCTACATCAACGCTCCTTCGTCCTCAACATCATCAGGTGACATCTTTCAAGTTTTATTTCCAGCTGGGAGCGCCCCCCAGGGCTGCATTATTCCCAGGCCGCGTGGGTCCGTCCCTGCGGTGTGTATCCCTTTTTTATTCCATGTTGTTAGCTTACCTTGTTGGGGGCGCCCCTCGGGCTGCATGACCCCTCAAGTCGCTCGGGCCTGACCCAGTGATGTCCGCATTCCCAGCATCTATTTGAACGAATCCACTCCTTCGCGGCTAATGTGTTTTACCTAGTTGCCTGCTCAGCTGACGCCAACTAACGGAGCTTCTCCGAAACGGCACGACGCTTGCGCATGGGTTCGTCCCTGCAACGCCGACAAACCTGGATGGCTGAGCTCTGGCTGCGGCAGCCCCACATAGCGTCACCTCGTCAAGCCTTCAGTGCCTCACTACCCCTTGGAAGCAACCAGCAGTTGACTGTCAATTGTCATGGCAACCCCTTGTTTTTTCTATCATGGACCTGCAGGACCTCCTGAAGGGGTTGCGTCAGGCGAGGCCCTTGCGGTGTCACCTGCGCTCTCGTCCGCGCGAACCGCTTGCACGTTAAAGAGGGGTGCCTGAGCATCGCGACTCAGGGCTCCTACTGGCTCTCCAGCCCTCATCCTCTGGCCTTGACCACGACATCGCGACCTGGCATACCAGCGACGGCTGAGATTCGCTCGAGGGCCGGGACCCGAGGACGTAGAGCATAAAGGGGAGGAAAGGCGAGAGGGGAGAGACACACGAGGACCTCGCCGAGCAACCTCGTGCCTGCCGATGCACGGACCCGGTGACACACCAGAGAGCGGCCCCTGATCCTCGAGATAAGTCATCACCCGGAAGCGCCAGCTGCCGTGGCGCCATCCCCGCACCTAATGCTATCCCGTGTTAGCGACGCCGCTCTCCCTTCTCACCAAACGACGGCTGCTTGGGCGCCAAAGGGGACCTCCTGAGGATCGCGACTCAAGGGCTCTTACCGGACTCTGGGTCGCTCACCTCCTGGCCTTGACCACGGCATCGCGACCTGGCATACCAGCGACGGCTGAAGCCGCCTTGGGACTGGGACCTATCGGCGCAGAGCACCAAGCCCTCATGAGGTTCGAAAGGGAGGACTGAGCTAAGACGGAATGAGCAACTCGCGCAATTCTACGACAAGGGTTATATTAACAAAACAGGATCACAGGCACCTTACAAGCCCCCACGGGACGCATTTTTGATTCCTCGTAGGGAACAGATCCTAAAGGGACACAAACTACGCGCGACCCTGCAAAAGATGCCATCATCAACAGTGGGCCGTCAAGCACCAACGCCAACCCCATCCAGATCAGAGTCGGCGGCGGCCTGACGAGCCCGCCCTGCTCCAGGAGCGGCGCCGGCTCGGGGGCTCGTAGCTGTCGTCGCTCGTCTCCGGAGTCGCGAAGAGCTCGCCGGAGTCGCTGGAACCTCCGACGCCTCCACCGCCTGAGGAGCCGCCAAGGGAGCGGTTGGCGGGCCCAGTCCTCGTTGCGGCAGGGTCCTGGCCACCTTCCCCGGGGCAGCACTCCAGCCGGCGCCCGCTCGCATCGAAGACCTTGAAGAGCATCACCGAAGCACCGTCATATCCAAGTGGACCGCGAAGACGCCCCTTACCCTGCAAACCCGGGCGATCTCTCTCTAGCCCCGAGTCATGAAGACCTCGCCCGGGGCAACGACCGCGACCTCTGCCTCGGTCGCAAGGGTGCTGTAGCCGGCGTGCTGTAGCCAGAGCTCCAGGGGCTCCCCCTGCGGGATGATGGAGGCGAAGAAGGGAGGAAGGCGGATCCAAGACTGAAGAGGAATGGCGACGTGGAGCACGAACTCTTGGGAGGAGCCCTCGGTGTGGACCCCAGGGGGGACGACCCACACATTCGTGACCCGTTGGCACCGATGGCGGTGCCACCCGTGGCGGTCAGCATCAGCTCCTTCGGGGCCCTCGATGTGGGCGTACAATGGCAGCGGGAACCCCGGCGGCGCCCGCTCGCACCAAGGCCTCGACACCACCTGAAGGGCCCCTTTGTCCGGGCCACGGGGGACGAGCCATTTCTTCGGCGGGAGTGGGTCTGGTTCCTCTTGGGGAGCTTTTCCCTTCTCTGCCGTCGAGAACCGACAGATTGGAGCCATCGCAGCAAGACGGAGCAAGGATCAGGAAGAAGGAGAAGCAAGGGGGGATGGACTGGAAGGGCGCGCGTTGTTCCGTACTTATGGCCGGCGAAGGCCAACCACCGACCTCCATGATTGCAGGTAATCATGACCCACTTTGCATGCAGGGACTTGTCCAGTCCGTGCGGTTGCCGAGGCGCCACGGGGAAGTGGAGGCGCCCACGTCCAATCAACCGCCACACGGCACCCAAGGCCGCAGGCTGTTAGGGCCTGCGGCGCTTCGCTCTTGCCCTTCCGCCTCCCTGCACGGCCAAGTCCGGGCGCGCCTTGGGCCCGGGGGCTACTGTCGGCGTTCTGGGAACGGGGGTCCCCAGACTTGCCTGCCTGTGGCCTGCGGTGTGGCTCAAAGGGGGGCCCAGCGCGGCCCATCTTCACCAACACAAACCCAAGACCCTCACGAGGGGACAAGCCTCGCGGGGCGGACGACACGGAGCTTCCTCAGGCGCGGCCTCGTCAGGCTGGCTCACGAGGAGGCGGAGAGATCAAGGCGGGGTACCTCACGAGGTGCCCATGACGCAAGCCATGATGACCGGGGGTGCCAGGCGGGTGCCAGCCCGTGCAGTGTCCTCCCTTCCTCTTTGGTGCAAAGGGGGCAAGCGCAGCCGCAGAGTACCAAGGCATCAGGCAAAGGTTGCCATTTCAGTGCAACGAGACCAAGACCAGGAGGACTACGAGACGGAGGTCACCGTGGAGCCCAAGACGGCGTCATCACCAGAGCTTTGCGCAGGCGAAGACTACTTTTGTCAGGATAGCTGATACAAGCTGTCCCCCTTCAAATTAGCCCGCCATTGTTGGCTCCCTTCCCACTCGATATTTGGGAAGAGGACCAGGGCCTCTATAAATAGGACCAGCCACCCGTAAAGGAGAGAGCGGAGAGGTTGGATGAAAAGAGAGGGTTCGAAGGATAAAGAAGATCAGGTAGAGAGAGAGAGAAGGGTGATTGAGCTCCTCCCAGCAGTTCATCGCCCCAGCCAAGAACAGACCCTCGCGAGGCTGTTCTTCCTTGTATTGTTCATCATCATCAGCCCAAGAGGCAATCCACCATAGCACACACTGGAGTAGGGTATTACACCACAACGGTGGCCCGAACTAGTATAAACCCTGTGTCTCCTGTGTTGTTCTTTCCTTAGTTTAGATCCTAGCAAGGCGAAGGAGTGCAGGTAGGCGGGAGGTGAAATCTCTGCACGCACCCCAGTGTTCGAACCTCAAGGGTCTGCCGGAACCCGAAATCCTAAACAGTGCTCGAAGGATATTGTGTTCAAATGAATGTATCCGGCTTGTCCAGACCTTATTTTGTGAACCAAGGCTTTGTAATATATTTATGCCTTTATTCTAAAATTATTTACCTCCTGTGTGGCTGCTTTTAATTCTGAGAGTTTACCAGTCATCGGCTTCAGCCCCCACGTAGATGCTACGGGGGTGTTCGGGATAGCACATGATCACACTTGACCCAACGTCTTGGTCCGTAAAGGAAGTGTCTGCGCAGCGAACTAGGCAATCAGACTATGCGGCTTTATCACTCTCACTTAGCCATAGGAGTTTGACAATGGCACTAGGAACTAGCCCTTGGTGCATGTGCGGCTATCCGAACTTGGATGCCTTAGGCGGTGACTGGATGAAGGCCAGTCCTTCTTATAATCCGAAAAAAATCGCAAGATATTTATAGTAAGTCGTCGAACCGCTGACCAGCTCTCGTCGTATCATGACAGTCAGTTTTCGGCTTTCTCTACTGAGTTGTTTGACCGGATGAACCAGAAAGACAATCGCAGTAGTTCTCCCTTTACTACCCTAGCCGAACGAGCGGAACGTAAGGTAGTAATCACAGGAGCCGGGCAACCCAACTATTAACCAAAGACATGATTCGGAGGTGGTGCATATAATGCAATGTTCGGGACGTCGAAGTGTACCCTAAAAGTGTCCGAACCTTTTTTAGATATGTGTGGCTGAATAGAGCCTCTGGCATTGAAGCTGTACCAGAATGTATATGTGGCAATCTTGGCACAAAAGAGGAATGCAGATTATGAAACAAACCAAGACCGAACGAAGGTTGGTAAAAACTGTTTTCATTATAATCTGTTTGATACGTCAAGACGTCCTATTACATATAGTGCCCAAGCTATTTTACATGCCAAAATTTGTACACAAGGGAAAGCTGTATATGGGGCCTAAGAAAAAAATGGTTTTGAAGATCTCATTGATGCCCTGCCGCACGTGTGCGCTGCTATCGCCTTTGTGGAAAATATCCTTTGGAAGGAGCGGCCCACGATCGTTTATACGAAAATGGGCCCGGAAAGGGTCCTTGCATGTCCGTGAAATAGCTAGGTTTTAATGCACCTGCGGTATGGAAAAAATAAGATCAAAGAAGAAAGGTTAAGGTTAAATAGGGTCGAGCCGCACTATAGACCTTATCCGTATTGTGCCTTCGTCATTGCCCATGGTATTTTGAGTGCGTAATTGTGCACGCGTGGTACATATGTCGCGGATGTGTGTGGCAGTCGGCGGAGGCAAGGCTGCTAGTCTAGCTCTGGATTTACCGAGCTGTCATTGTGCAGAGTAGACCGGACACATTTAACGGTGTCCGGGGGCTTGATGGCCGATGAGGTGTTCGGCCCAATGAGGCCACTCCGCACTTCAGCCGCAAGGGCCGAGGTATGCTCCTCAGTACGAAGGGAGCGCTCCGTGTTTCCATTGACTGTGATAACGCCGCGGGGTCCGGGAATTTTCAGCTTTAAGTAAGCATAATGTGGGACCGCATCGAAGCGAGCGAAGGCGGTTCGTTCGAGCAGTGCGTGATAACCACTACGGAAGGGGACAATGTCGAAGATCAAGTCTTCACTTCGGAAGTTATCCGGTGAACCAAAGACTACTTCCAATGTTATTGAGCCCGTGCAGCGGGCCTCTACGTCGGGTATCACTCCTTTGAAGGTGGTGTTAGTAGGCTTGATTCTTGACCGGTCAATACCCATTTTGCGAACCGTGTCTTGATAAATCAAGTTAAGACTGCTGCTGCCGTCCATGAGGACTCGGGTGAGATGGAATCCGTCGATGATTGGATCAAGGACCAAGGTTGCCGAACCTCCATGACGGATGCTGGTTGGGTGGTCCTTACGATCGAAGGTGATCGGACAAGCCGACCAGGGATTGAATTTTGGGGCGACCAACTCTACGGCGTAGACCTCCCTTAGTGCACGTTTGCGCTCCCTCTTGGGGATATGAGTGACATATATCATATTCACTGTTTTTACCTCAGGGGGAAATTTATTCTACCCCCCTGTGTTCGATGGGTGGGGCTCATCATCGTCCTCGCTTGGCGGCCCTTTCCCCTTGTGTTCGATAATTAACTTACCGGTCTATTTGAAGACCCAACAGTTTCTATTGGAGTGGTTTGCAGGCTTGTCGGGAGTACCATGAATCTGGCAAGGCCGATCAAGTATTTTGTCTAACTTGGATTGGCCATCCCTATTTCCTTTGAATGGCTTCTTCCGCTGACCAGGTTTAGAGCCACTGAATCCGGCGTTGACCGCCATGTCTTCGGCATCTTCATTGTTGCTTTGACGCTTGTGTTTGTTGCGTCGTGGCTTGCCATTGCCATTTCTGGCTTCGGGGGTGCCAAGGTCGCTGGTACTGTTGCTTCTACGAGCCAACCAATTGTCTTCTCCCGTGCAAAAGCGGGTCATGAGTGCGGTAAGGGCTGCCATAGACTTCGGCTTTTCTTGGTCGAGGTGTCGGGCGAGCTATTCATCACGGACGCTATGTTTAAAGGCTGCAAGGGCTTCGGCATCCGGACAATCGATGATTTGGTTCTTTTTAATTAAGAACCTAGTCCAGAGTTTTCGGGCTGACTCTCCGGGTTGCTGGACTATATGACTAAGGTTATCGGCGTCCGGAGGCCGGACATAGGTGCCTTGGAAGTTGTCTCTAAAGGCATGTTCCAAATCTTCCCAGCTGCCAACAGAGTTTTCTGGGAGGCTATTTAACTAGTGTTGTGCTAGCCCTTTCAGTTTTAGGGGGAGGTATTTGATGGCATGGAGATCATCACCGCAAGCCATGTGAATGTGGAGAAGAAAGTCTTTAATTCATACCGCGGGATCTGTCGTTCCATCGTATGCTTCAATGTTACGGGTTTCAACCCTTCTGGGATGTGATGTTGCATTACCTTGTCGGTAAAGCATAAGGGGTGTGCGGTGCTACCTCTTGAGCACTACATTGGTTTTCCCCGAAGAGGAAGGGATGATGCAGCAAAGTGGCGTAAGTATTTCCCCTCAGTTTTGAGAACCAAGGTATCAATCTAGTAGGAGGCTACGCGCGAGTCCCTCGTACCTGCACAAAACAAATAAATCCTCGCAACCAACGCAAATAGGGGTTGTCAATCCCTATGAGGCCACTTACGAGAGTGAGATCTGATAGATATGATAAAGATAATATTTTTGGTATTTTTATGATAAAGATGCAAAGTAAAATAAAGGCAAAGTAAATAGCAAAGTTGTAGGAGAACAATATGATAAAGATAGACCCGGGGGCCATAGGTTTCACTAGTGGCTTCTCTCGAGAGCATAAGTATTCTACGGTGGGTGAACAAATTACTGTTGAGCAATTGACAGAATTGAGCATAGTTATGAGAATATCTAGGCATGATCATGTATATAGGCATCACGTCCGAGACAAGTAGACCGACTCCTGCCTGCATCTACTACTATTACTCCACTCATCGACCGCTATCCAGCATGCATCTAGAGTATTAAGTTAAAAATGGAGTAACACCTTAAGCAAGATGACATGATGTAGAGGGATAGACTCATGCAATATGAAGAAAACCCCATCTTGTTATCCTCGATGGCAACAATACAATACGTGCCTTGCTGCCCTTACTGTCACCGGGAAAGGACGCCGCAAGATTGAACCCAAAGCTAAGCACTTCTCCCATTGCAAGAAAGATCAATCTAGTAGGCCAAACCAAACTGATAATTCGAAGAGACTTGCAAAGATAACCAATCATACATAAAAGACTTCAGAGAAGATTCAAATATTATTCATAGACAGACTTGATCATAAACCCACAATTCATCGGTCTCAACAAACACACCGCAAAAAGAAGATTACATAGAATAGATCTCCACAAGAGAGGGGGGAGCATTGTATTGAGATCCAAAAAGAGAGAAGAAGCCATCTAGCTACTAACTATGGACCTGTAGGTCTGAGATGAACTACTCACACTTCATCGGAGGGGCTATGGTGTTGATGTAGAAGCCCTCCGTGATCGATGCCCCCTCCGGCGGAGCTCCGGAATAGGCCCCAAGATGGGATCTCGTGGATACAGAAAGTTACGGCGGTGGAATTAGGGTTTTTGGCTCCTGCTCTAATCATTTTGGGGTACGTGGATATATATAGGATGAAGAAGTACGTCGGTGGAGCAACAGGGGGCCCACGAGGGTGGGGGCGCACCTGGTAGGGTAGGGCGCGCCCCCTACCTCGTGGCCTCCTGTTACGTGCCTTGGCGTAGGGTCCAAGTCTCCCGGGTTTTATGTGTTGAGAAAATCACGTTCCCGAAGGTTTCATTCCGTTTGGACTCCGTTTGATATTCCTTTTCTTCGAAACCCTAAAACAGGCAAAAACAGCAATTCTGGGTTGGGCCTCCGGTTAATAGGTTAGTCCCAAAAATAATATAAAAGTGGACAATAAATCCCAATAATGTCTAAAACAGTAGATAATATAGCATGGAGCAATAAAAAATTATAGATACGTTGGAGACGTATCAAGCATCCCCAAGCTTAATTCCTGCTCATCCTCGAGTAGGTAAATGATAAAAACAAAATTTTTGATGCGGAGTGCTACTTGGCATAATTTTAATGTAATTCTTCTTAATTGTGGTATGAATATTCAGATCCGAAAGATTCAAGAAAAAAGTTCATATTGACAAAAATAATAATACTTCAAGCATACTAACTAAGCACTTATGTCTTCTCAAAATAACATGGCCAAAGAAAGTTCATCCCTACAAAATCATATGGTTTAGTCATGTTTTATTTTCGTCACACAAGAATGCTCTCATCATGCACAACCCCGATGACAAGCCAAGCAATTGTTTCATACTTTAGTAATCTCAAACCTATAAACTTTCACGCAATATATGAGCGCGAGCCATGGACGTAACACTATGGGTGGAATAGAATATAATGAGGGGGTTATGTGGAGAAGACAAAAGAGGAGAAAATCTCACATCAACGAGGCTAATCAATGGGCTATGGAGATGCCCACCGATTGATGTTAATGCAAGGAGTAGGGATTGCCATGCAACGGATGCACTAGAGCTATAAATGTATGAAAGCTCAACAAAAGAAACTAGTGGGTGTGCATCCAACTTGCTTGCTCACGAAGACCTAGGGCACTTGAGGAGGCCCATTGTTGGAATATACAAGCCAAGTTTTATAATGAAAATTCCCACTAGTATATGAAAGTGACAAAACAAGAGACTCTCTATCATGAATATTATGGTGCTACTTTGAAGCACAAGTGTGGCAAAGGATAGTAACATTGTCCTTTCTCTCATTTTTTTGGGCCTTCTCTTTTTTTATGGCCTTTCTCTTTTTTTGGGCCTTTTATTTTTTTATGGCCTTTCTCTTTTTTATATATTCCTCACTTGGGACAATGCTCTAGAAAATGATGATCATCACACTTCTATTTATTTACAACTCAATGATTACAACTCAATACTACAACAAAAGATGACTCTATATGAATGCCTCCAGCGGTGTACCGGGATATGCAATGGACCAAGAGTGACATGTATGAAAGAATTATGAATGGTGGATTTGCCACAAATACTATGTCAACTACATGATCACGCTAAGCAATATGACAATGATGAATGTGTCATGATGAACGGAATGATGGAAAGTTGCATGGCAATATATCTCGGAATGGCTATGGAAATGCCATAATAGGTAGGTATGGTGGCTGTTTTGAGGAAGATATAAGGAGGTTTATGTGTGAAAGAGCGTATCCTATCACGGGGTTTGGATGCTCCGGTGAAGTTTGCGCCAACTCTCAATGTGAGAAAGGGCAATGCACGGTACCGAAGAGGCTAGCAAGGATGGAAGGGTGAGAGTGCGTATAATCCATGGACTCAACATTAGTCATAAAGAACTCACATACTTATTGCAAAGATCTACAGGTCATCAAAAACCTCGGTACTACGCGCATGCTCCTAGGGGGATAGATTGGTACGAAAAGACCATCGCTCGTCCTCGACCGCCACTCATAAGGAAGACAATCAGATAACACCTCATGTTTCAAATTTGTTGCATAACGTTTACCATACATGCATGCTACGAGACTTGCAAACCTCAACACAAGTATTTCTCAATTTCACAACTACTCAACTAGCACGACTTTGATATTATTACCTCCATATCTCAAAACAATTATCAAGCATCAAACTACTCTTAGTATTCAAAACACTCTTAAGAAAATTTTACTAACTTTGAATACTTAGCATATTAGGATTTGAAGCAAATTAACATTCTACCAAGACTCTCAAAATAATCTAAGTGAAGCATGAGAGATCAATAGTTTCTATAAAACAAATCCACCATTGTGCTCTAAAAGATATAAGTGAAGTACTAGAGCAAAATTATATAACTCAAAAGATATAAGCGAAGCACATAGAGTATTCTAACAAATTCTAAATCATGTATGGCTCTCTCAAAAGGTGTGTACATCAAGGATTATTGTGGTAAAGTAACAAGCAAAGACTAAAATTATACAAGACGCTCCAAGCAAAACACATATCATGTGATGAATAAAAATATAGCTCCAAGTAAAGTTACCGATAGAAGTAGACGAAAGAGGGGATGCCTTCCGGGGCATCCCCAAGCTTTGGCTTTTACGTGTCCTTGGATTATCTTGGGGGTTCCATGGGAATCCCCAAGCTTAGGCTCTTGCCACTCCTTGTTCCATAATCCATCAAATCTTTACCCAAAACTTGAAAACTTCACAACACAAAACTTAAAGTAGAAAATCTCGTGAGCTCCGTTAGCGAAAGAAAACAAAAGATCACTTCAAGGTACTGTAATGAACTCATTATTTATTTATATTGGTGTTATACCTACTGTATTCCAACTTCTCTATGGTTTATAAACTATTTTACTAGCCATAGATTCATCAAAAATAAGCGAACAACACACGAAAAACAGAATCTGTCAAAAACAGAACAGTATGTAGTAATCTGTATCTAGCGCAAGGTCTGGAACCCCAAAAATTCTAAAATAAAATTCTGTAGGTGAGTAATTTATCTATTAATCATCTGCAAAAATAATTAACTAAATAGAACTCTCCGAATAAAAATGACAGCAGTTCTCGTGAGCGCTAAAGTTTCTGTTTTTTACAGCAAGTTCAACAAGACTTTCCCCAAGTCTTCCCAACGGTTCTACTTGGCACAAACACTAATTAAAGACAAAAAACACAACCAAAACAGAGGCTAGATAAATTATTTATTACCAAACAGGAGCAAAAAGCAAGGAATAAAAATAAAATTGGGTTGCCTCCCAACAAGCGCTATCGTTTAACGCCCCTAGCTAGGCATAACAAGCAAGAATAGATCTAGGTATTGCTGTCTTTGGTAGGCAATCCATAAGTGGCTCTCATAATAGATTCATAAGGTAATTTAATTTTCTTTCTAGGAAAGTGTTTCATGCCTTTCCTTAATGGAAATTGGAATCTAATATTTCCTTCCTTCATATCAATAATTGCACCAATCGTTCTAAGGAAAGGTCTACCAAGAATAATGGGACATGAAGGATTGCAATCTATGTCAAGAACAATAAAATCTACGGGCACATAATTCCTATTTGCAACGATAAGAACATCATTAATTCTTCCCATAGGTTTCTTGATAGTGGAATCCGCAAGGTGCAAGTTTAGAGAGCAATCATCAAAATCACGGAAACCTAACAAATCACACAAAGTTTTCGGAATCGTGGAAATACTAGCACCCAAATCACATAAAGCATAGCATTCATGATCTTTAATTTTAATTTTAATAGTTGGTTCCCACTCATCATAAAGTTTTCTAGGGATAGAAACTTCCAATTCAAGTTTTTCTTCATAAGATTGCATCAAGGCATCAACGATATGTTTAGTAAACGCTTTATTTTGACTATAAGCATGAGGAGAATTTAGCACGGATTGTAACAAGGAAATACAATCAATCAAATAGCAATTTTCATAGTTAAATTCCTTGAAATCCATAATAGTGGGTTTAGCAACATCTAGGGTATTAATTTCTTCGATCCCACTTTTATCAATTTTAGCATCAAGATCAACAAAATCTGAATTCTTGGAATGCCTTCTAGGTAAAGGTGGATCATATTCAGTCCCATCATTATCAAGATTCATATTGCAGAACAAAGATTTAATAGGCAACACATCAATAACTTTTAGATCTTCATCATTATTTTCATAGGAACTAGAAGAACGCCCTCTTATAAAGGCATCTTTCTTAGCACGCATCCTAGCGGTTCTTTCTTTGCACTCATCAATGGAAATTCTCATGGCTTTGAGAGACTCATTGATATCATTCTTAGGTGGAATAGATCTAAGTTTCAAAGAATCAACATCAAGAGCAATTCTATCAATGTTCCTAGCCAAATCATCAATCTTAAGCAATTTTTCTTCAATCATAGCATTAAAATTCTTTTGCGAAGTAATAAATTCTTTAATATTAGATTCAAAATCAGAGGGCATCTTATTATAATTTCCATAATAATTGTTGTAGGAATTACCATAATTATTAGAGGGATTACTAGGATAAGGCCTAGGATTGAAATTTCCTCTATATGCGTTGTTACCAAAATTGTTCCTACCAACAAAATTCACATCCATAGATTCATTATTATTCTCAATCAAAGTAGACAAGGGCATATCATTAGGATCAGAAGAAACACTCTTATTAGCAAATAATTTCATAAGTTCATCCATCTTTCCACTCAAAACATTAATTTCTTCTATCGCGTGCACCTTTTTATTAGTAGATCTTTCAGTATGCCATTGAGAATAATTAACCATAATATTATCTAGGAGTTTAGTAGCTTCTCCTAAAGTGATTTCCATAAAAGTGCCTCCCGCGGCCGAATCTAAAATATTTCTAGAAGCAAAATTCAATCTGAAATAAAAAATTTGTATAATCATCCACAAATTTAAACCATGAGTAGGGCACTTACGTATCATTAATTTCATTCTCTCCCAAGCTTGTGCAACATGTTCATGATCAAGTTGCTTAAAGTTCATAATATTGTTTCTAAGATTGATGATCTTAGTGGGAGGAAAATACTTAGAGATAAAAGCATCTTCGCACTTGTTCCATGAATCAATACTATTTTTAGGCAAAGACGAAAACCAAGCTTTAGCACGATCTCTAAGCGAAAAAGGAAATAGCTTAAATTTAACAATATCATTATCCACATCTTTCTTCTTTTGCATGTCACACAAATCAATGAAGCTATTAAGATGGGTAGCGGCATCTTCACTAGGAAGGCCGGAAAACGGATCTTTCATGACAAGATTCAGCAAAGCAGTATTAATTTCACAAGATTCAGCATCGATAAGAGGAGCAATCGGAGTGCTAATAAAATCATTGTTGTTGGTATCGGTGAAGTCACACAATTTAGTATTATCTTGAGCCATCGTGACAAGCAAGCAAACTAACACACAAGCAAACAAAAAGCAAGCGGGCAAAAAGAGGCAAATAGAGAGGGAGGATAGAGAGAGAGACGGCGAATAAAACGGCAATGGTGAAGTGGGGGAGAGGAAAATGAGAGGCAAATGGCAAATAATGTAATGTGGGAGATAAGGGTATGTGATGGGTACTTGGTATGTTGACTTTTGCAAAGACCTCCCCGGCAACGGCGCCAGAAATCCTTCTTGCTTCCTCTTGAGCACTGCGTTGGTTTTCCCCGAGGAGGAAGGGATGACGCAGCAAAGTAGCGTAAGTATTTCCCTCAGTTTTTGAGAACCAAGGTATCAATCCAGTAGGATGCTACGTGAGTCCCTCGTACCTGCACAAAACAAATAAATCCTCGCAACCAACGCAAATAGGGGTCAATCCCTATGAGGCCACTTACGAGAGTGAGATCTGATAGATATGATAAAGATAATTTTTTTGGTATTTTTATGATAAAGATGCAAAGTAAAATAAAGGCAAAGTAAATAGCAAAGTTGTAGGCGAACAATATGATAAAGATAGACCCGGGGGCCATAGGTTTCACTAGTGGCTTCTCTCGAGAGCATAAGTATTCTATGGTGGGTGAACAAATTACTGTTGAGCAATTGATAGAATTGAGCATAGTTATGAGAATATCTAGGCATTATCATGTATATAGGCATCACGTCCGAGACATGTAGACCGACTCCTGCCTGCATCTACTACTATTACTCCACTCATCGATCGCTATCCAACATGCATCTAGAGTATTAAGTTAAAAACATGGTAACGCCTTAAGCAAGATGACATGATGTAGAGGGATAGACTCATGCAATGTGAAGAAAACCCCATCTTGTTATCCTCGATGGCAACAATACAATACGTGCCTTGCTGCCCTTACTTTCACCGGGAAAGGACACCGCAAGATTGAACCCAAAGCTAAGCACTTCTTCCATTGCAAGAAAGATCAATCTAGTAGGCCAAACCAAACAGATAATTCGAAGAGACTTGCAAAGATAACCAATCATACATAAAAGAATTCAGAGAAGATTCAAATATTATTCATAGATAGACTTGATCATAAACCCACAATTCATCAGTCTCAACAAACACACCGCAAAAAGAAGATTACATCGAATAGATCTCCACAAGAGAGGGGGAGAACATTGTATTGAGATCCAAAAAGAGAGAAGAAGCCATCTAGCTACTAACTATGGACCCGTAGGTCTGAGATGAACTACTCACACTTCATCGGAGGGGCTAGGGTGTTGATGTAGAAGCCCTCCGTGATCGATGCCCGCTCCGGCGGAGCTCCGGAACAGGCCCCAAGATGGGATCTCGTGGATACAGAAAGTTACAGCAGTGGAATTAGGGTTTTGGCTCTTGCTCTGATCGTTTGGGGGTACGTGGATATATATAGGAGGAAGAAGTACGTCGGTGGAGCAACAGGGGGCCCACGAGGGTGGGGGCGCGCCTGGTAGGGTAGGGCGCGCCCCCCTACCTCGTGGCCTCCTGTTACGTGCCTTGGCATAGGTCCAGGTCTCCCAGGTCTTATCTGTTGAGAAAATCACGTTCCCGAAGGTTTCATTCCGTTTGAACTCCGTTTGATATTCCTTTTCTTCGAAACCCTAAAACAGGCAAAAAAACAGCAATTCTGGGCTGGGCCTACGGTTAATAGGTTAGTCCTAAAAATAATATAAAAGTGGATAATAAAGCCCAATAATGTCTAAAACAGTAGATAATATAGCATGGAGCAATAAAAAATTATAGATACCTTGGAGACGTATCATGCGGCGCCTCTATATGGCGACATCACAATGGAGTTTGGACAACATCTGTGTTCGGTTTTCAGCCCGATCGAGGTTAGGCCTATCGTGCCAGGCTTGATGGCCATCGTCGCATGTTGCAGCATGCCCCCTTGACCTATATATTAATCTGGCCTGACCCGCTTTATTGTCCAGGTCCTGGCGTAAGTCGTAGGTATAGCCTAGAGCTGCTACTTCTTTGGCTCGACAGGGAGGCAGTGCGGGCTGGTGTTCGGCATAAGCAACCGCTTTATCTCGCCCACGTGGTGGTTGGTCTGGTTCATCAGCGCGGTCATATCTTGATGGTATTGGCTCAAGGGCCTCGTTGTCGAATTGTGGTAGTAGCCGACGCTTCGGATAACTCTTTGTTGGGCGCTCAAGGCCGTATTCTTCGGCAGCTAGGACTTGGGTCCATCTGTCATTGAGGGTATCCTGTTCGGCTTGGAGCTGTTGCTGCTTCTTTTTTAGGCTTCTCGCAGTTGCGATTTGCTGACGCTTAAATTGTTATTGCTCGAGGGGTTCCTCTGGCACGATGAAGTCTTTGCTACCGAGGCTGACATCGTCCTCGGAGATCGGTAGATAGTTACTATCTTCCGAGGCCTCATTCCCGACTGGATCATCAGGGTTAACTTGTCCCTCCTCCCATTCATCCTGCTCGGATGCAGGCTCGACTAGGTCTTCGGGATCTTTGACATCATTCGGGGTGTTATTGTCTCCGGTGCCGGAATTGCTTTCCTTTTAGCGACGCAATTTTGAGCGGCGCCGCTGACGTCAACATTTTGGTGGTGCCTCAGCAGGCTTGTCCTCGATCGGATCTTTCTGCCTTCGTCATCGTCCTCTTTGGATGTATCCACCATGCACACATCATATGTGGAGGTAGCTGTCCAACGCCCGGTGAATGGAGGGTCTTGGCTTTGTTTTTCTCCAGCATCATCGTCCATACCGTCGATGTCTTCGGAGGCGTAATCTAGCATGTCGGCCAAATCCTCGACAGTGGCTATTAAGTGGGTGGTGGGTGGGATGTAAAATTCCCCGCTCTCAGCCCCTAGTCCGGGCTGGGTGTAGTCACTACAAAAAAATACACATTCATGACATTTGGGGCCAAACGAAAAAAATTATGTCATACTTATGACACTTCTATGACGATAATTGTGGCAAAACCCGATATCATCATAGATGTGGTGGGCTCCTACTTCTGTGACAAAAAATCATGACAGAAAATGGGCTTTTCGTCCTAGGTGGGCCGGAGACGCAGCTGCATGACATTCTTTGGGCCGTCCATGACAGAAAAAACCATGGTAGAGGCGAGGGCGCGGAAAATATCGAGGAGTTCCTGGTTACGGTGGGTGGTCGGGGGCCGAGCGATGCGTGTTTCTCTCATACACATACACACGTGGGTGCGAGGTGTTGGGCACTAACTGAACCTGAGCGAGGCGTTGGGCTCTAACTGAACTCGAGCTATTGCACTACAGGCTACGCATTGCACTGAACCCGAGCGATCGATCGATCCCTTGCTATTAACTAAACCCGAGTGATTCATTCGCTACTGATGCTAACTGATGCTGATCGATGCTGCCTCTGGATGAACAGTGAGTGTTGTTGGGGGGTTTGGATGAACAGTTCCTAGTGGGGGTTGGATGAACAGGAACCTGTGGTAGTATAGGTCGTTGCTGCTAGATGAAAAGTACCCTGATCGATCGAGCCGGTGGACGAACAGGACCCCGTGGAGGGCTGGATGAACAGGACCCCGTGGAGGGCTGGTTGAATAGTAGCCGGTGGAGGGTTGGTTGAATAGTAGCCGGTGGAGGGCTGGATGAACAGTTGCATGTGGAGGGGTGGTTGAACAGGACCCCCGTGGAGACGGCTGGTTGAACAGTAGCCGGTGGAGGAGCGCGCGGTGGAGACTGGATGAACAGGAGCCCGTGGATGAACTGTCGCAGGTGGAGGCTGGAGGAGGTCGACGGTGGATGAACAATAGCCCGTGGAGGCTAGAGGGGGTCGACGGTGAAGATGAACACTATCACGTGGAGTCCCGTTTTGCGGTATGCCACACCCCTCCCGATGAACAGGACCCTTGTTTCGACCGTAGCACTCGAACACAAGTCCGTTTCCTCCGTTTTGCGGTACGCCACACCCCTCCCGGTCAACAAGACCCTGTTCCAACCGTAGGAGGTCCAAGAGAAGTCCATTTCCTCTGTTTTGCGGTATGCCAGACCCCTCCCGATGAACAGGATCCCATTTCGACCGTGGCCGATCAAACACAAGGCCGTTTCCTCCGTTCTGTGATACGCCAGGCCTCGTTTCCATCGGCTATTCCGTCCAAGTTGGTTGGCTCCCGATGAACACGACGACGCATTCCGTTTCGACCCAGCCGGTTGGCTCCCCATGAACACGATGACGACGCAATTTCTCTATTCCGACCCAACCATGTACACGAGCTCTGGCCATACGTATGTGTGAGTAGGCGTTCGAGACCCCGCCTGTATGTACATACGTGGCCATATTTACTTTCTTGCACCCTGGCTGCTATATGTACATGTACATGCTATGTGCGCGCCTCTACTACGACACCTGCCCTTCCTTGCACGGCCATGGTTCATCGTAGCAGCCTGCAGACAGACCGATCGTATGTACGTACACGTTCCCGACCAGAATGACAACGCTACATACGCTTTGACCGGGTGGGTCCTGACTGTCAGGCACTTCCTTGCGTGCGAAGGTGTAGCTGGTGGGTCCCAGCAGTCAGGGGGGAAACATTTTTTTTGTGAAATGCGGTGGCCCGTTTGGTGGGTCCCTTCTGTCAGGTGGAGGAATCATTATTTTGTGCATAATGTGGAGGCACTTCCTTGCTGCAGTCGTGGACCCAGCTTTCAGCCTCTCCATGTATAGTACTCTTCCGATGGAAGTCGTTTGTTGACCACATTGACCACGCTGCGCCAAGAGCACCAAGGCGATGGACGATGGTGAGGCCTAGGAAGGGGACGACGCGGAGCCAGGGAAGGCGCGGCAGTGGATGCCCATGCGGAGAGCAGTACGAGGGTTCACTAGTTCGGCTGCGGTGTGAGGCTGCTATCGCCGCAGGGCCTGGCCAGCGGTGGGAGTAGTAGGAAGCGGTGAGGCCTCCGCGGCAGCACGGCCGACCACGGGAGGCAGGAGCAGGCGGCACGACCGGCGCTACTTTGGGCGGCGGGAGCAAGAAGACCAGAGGTTGAAGAAGCACTATGGCTATTGGATGGACATCGTATGGTCACTGGAGCTAGAATCGTTCCCCGTCAACTTAGTAGGCCCACATGTCAGCCTCCCACTATGCTGAGTCCCAGCTAGCAGGGGGAGTATTCATTTTTTTGTGCGTAATAAGGAGGCACTTCCTTGCGTGTGAAGATATAGCTGGTGGGTCCGACTGATGACCCACAAGTGTAGGGGATCTATCGTAGCCTTCTCTATAAGTAAGAGTGTTGAACCCAACAAGGAGCAGAAGGAAACGATAAGCGATTTTCAGCAAGGTATTCTCTGCAAGCACTGAAATTATTGGTAACAGATAGTTTTGTGATAAGGTAATTTGTAACGGGTAACAAGTAATAAAAGTAAATAAGGTGCAGCAATATGGCCCAATCCTTTTTGTAACAAAGTACAAGCCTGAACAAACTCTTATATAAAGGAAAGCGCTCCCGAGGACACATGGGAATTATCATCAAGCCAGTTTTCTTCACGCTCATATGATTCGCGTTCGGTACTTTGATAATTTGATATGTGGGCGGACCGGTTGATTACCCACAAGTATAGGGGATCTATCGTAGTCCTTTCGATAAGTAAGAGTGTCGAACCCAACGAGGAGCAGAAGGAAATGATAAGCGGTTTTCAGCAAGGTATTCTCTGCCAGTACTGAAATAAGTGGTAACAGGTAGTTTTGTGATAAGATCAATTATAACGAGCAACAAGTAACAAAAGTAAATAAAGTGCAGCAAGGTGGCCCAATCCTTTTTGTAGCAAAGTACAAGCCGGAAAAAACTCTTATAATAGGAAAAGCGCTCCCGACGACACATGGGAATATCGTCAAGCTAGTTTTCATCACGTTCATATGATTCGCATTCGATACTTTGATAATTTGATATGTTGGTGGACCGGTGCTTGGGTGTTGTTCTTACTTGAACAAGAATCCCACTTATGATTTACCTCTATTGCAAGCATCCGCAACTACAACAAAAGTATTAAGGTAAACCTAACCATAGCATGAAACATATGGATGCAAATCAGCCCCTTACGAAGCAATGCATAAACTAGGGTTTAAGCTTATGTCACTCTAGCAACCCATCATCTACTTATTACTTCCCAATGCCTTCCTCTAGGCCCAAATAATGGTGAAGTGTTATGTAGTCGACGTTCACATAACACCACTAGAGGCTAGACAACATACATCTTATCAAAATATCAAACGAATACCAAATTCACATGACTACTAATAGCAAGACTTCTCCCTTGTCCTCAAGAACAAACGTAATTTCTCACAAAGCATATTCATGTTCATAATCAGAGGGGTAATAATATGCATATAGGATCTGAACATATGATCTTCCACCAAATAAACCAATTAGCATCAACTACAAGGAGTAATCAACACTACTAGCAACCTACTAGCACCAATCCCGGACTTTGAGACAAGAATTGGATACAATAGATGAACTAGGGTTTGAGATGAGATGGTGCTGGTGAATACGTTGATGGAGATTGCCCTCTCCTGATGAGAGGAGTGTTGGTGATGACGATGGTGATGATTCCCCCTCCCGAAGGGAAGTATCACCGACAGAACAGCTCTGCCGGAGCTCTAGATTGGTTCCAACAAGGTTCCGCCTCGTGGCGGCGGAGTCTCGTCCCGAAAGGTTCCTTCTGATTTTTTTCTCATCGAAAGACTTCATATAGGAGAAGATGGACGTCGGAGAGCCACCAGGGGGCCCACGAGGTAGGGGGGCGCGCCCTAGGGGGGGCGCCCCCACCCTCGTGAGCAGGGTGTGGGCCCCCTGGCCTTCATCTTTGGCGAGGATTTTTCTTTATTTATTTTAAGATGTTCCGTGGAGTTTCAGGACTTTTGGAGTTACGCAGAATAGGTCTCTAATATTTTCTCCTTTTCCAGCCCAGGATTCCAGCTACCGGCATTCTCCCTCCTTATGTAAACCTTGTAAAATAAGAGAGAATAGCCATAAGTATTGTGACATAAAGTGAAATAACAGTCCATAATGCAATAAATAACGATATAAAAGCGTGATGCAAAATGGACGTATCACCGGTGCTTGGGTACTGTCCTTCCTTGTACAAGCATCCCACTTATGATTAACCCCTATTGCAAGCATCCGCAACTACAATAGAAGTATTAAGGTAAACCTAACCATAGCATGAAACATATGGATCCGAATCAGCCCCTTACGAAGCAACGCATAAACTAGGGTTTAAGCTTCTGTCACTCTAGCAACCCATCATCTACTTATTACTTCCCAATGGCTTCCTATAGGCCCAAATAATGGTGAAGTGTCATGTAGTCGACGTTCACATGACACCACAAGAGGAAAGACAACATACATCTCATCAAAATATCAAACAAATACCAAATTCACATGACTACTTATAGCAGGACTTCTCCCATGTCCTCAGGAACAAACGTAACTACTCACAAATCATATTCATGTTCATAATCAGAGGGGTATTAATATGCATAATGGATCTGAACATATGATCTTCCACCAAGTAAACCAACTAGCATCAACTACAAGGAGTAATCAACACTACTAGCAACCCACAGGTACCAATCTGAGGTTTGGATACAAAGATTGGATACAAGAGATGAACTAGGGTTTGAGATGAGATGGTGTTGGTGAATATGTTGATGGATATTGACCCCCTCCCAATGAGAGGATTGTTGGTGATGACGATGGTGATGATTTCCCCCTCCCGGAGGGAAGTTTCCCCGGCAGGGTGCCGGAATGGGTCTAGATTGGTTTTCGGTGGCTATGGAGGCTTCTGGCGGTGGAACTCCCGATCTAATCTTTGTTCTGGAAGTTTTAGGATACATGGGTATATATGGGTGAAAGGAGTACATTGGTGGACCGAAGGGGGGGCCATGAGGCAGGGGGGTGGGCGCGCCCCCTACCCTCGTGAGCTCCTCCTTCATCTTCTAACGTAGGGTCCAAGTCTATCCGGTAGGTTTCCTTCCAAATATAACTTCTCCAGTTGATTTCGTTCCGTTTCAACTCCGTTTGATATTCCTTTTCTTTGAAACACTGAAATAGGCATAAAACAGCAAATCTGGGCTGGGCCTCCGGTTAATAGGTTAGTCCCGAAAATAATATAAGAGTGGAAAATAAAGCCCAATATTGCCCAAAACAGTAGATAATATAGCATGGAGCAATCAAAAATTATAGATACATTGGAGACGTATCAATGAAGATGAAGTTTATTCCATGTTGGAACATGGTTATGTTGGGATATCACAATATCTCTTATTTAATTAATGCATCTATACACTTGGTAAAGGGTGGAAGGCTCAGCCTTATGCCTGTTGTTTTGTTCCACTCTTGCCGCCCTAGTTTCCATCATACCGGTCCTTGATTTTGTGTTCCTTACGCGGTTGGGTTATAATGTGAACCCCTTGACAATTCGCTTTCATAAAACTCCTCTAGCAAGGCCCAACCTTCGTTTTACATTTGCACTAACAACCTATCACCTTCCCTTGGGTTCTGCAGACTCAAGGGTCATCTT
>NC_041386.1:468015555-468158790 GCF_002162155.2 Triticum dicoccoides
CAACCTGAGCGATGTCCGGCGCCCCTGGGCAACCAGGGTCTATGCCAACCCGACGTCTTGCTCATTCGGTGTGCCCTGAGAACGAGATACGTGCGACTCCTATCGGGATTTGTCGGCACATCGGGCGGCTTTGCTGGTCTTGTTTTACCAATGTCGAAATGTCTTGTAACTGGGATTCCGAGTCTGATCGGGTCTTCCTGGGAGACGGAATATCCTTCGTTGACCGTGAGAGCTTCTGATGGGCTAAGTTGGGACACCCCTGCAGGGTTTGAACTTTCGAAAGCCGTGCCCGCGGTTATGGGAAGATGGGAATTTGTTAATGTCCAGTTGTAGAGAACTTGACACTTAACTTAATTAAAATGCATCAACTGCGTGTGTAGACGTGATGGTCTCTTTCCGGGGGAGTCCGGGAAGTGAACACGGTTCTAGTGTTATGCTTGAACATAAGTAGTTTCAGGATCACTTCTTGATCACTTCTAGTTCACGACCGTGCTTTGCTTTCTCTTCTTGCTCTCATTTGCGTAAGTTAGCCACCAAATATGCTAGTGCTTGCTGATACGTCCCTGTCGTATCTACTTTTCCAAACACTTTTTCCCTTGTTTTGGACTCTAACTTGTATGATTTGAATGGAACTAACCCGGACTGACGCTGTTTTCAGTAGAATTACCATGATGTTGTTTATTTGCAGAAAACAAATATTCTCGGAATGACCTGAAACTCCACGGGAGGTCTTAGAAAAAATAAAAAAATCCTCACCAAATATGAAGACCAGGGGGCCCACACCCTTTCCACAAGGGTGGGGCATGCCCCCCTACCTCGTGGGCCCCCTGTTGACCCTCCGACGCCAACTCCAACTCTATATATTTGCTTTTGATGAGAAAAAAAATCAGAGAGAAGAAATCATCACGTTTTACAATACGGAGCCGCCGCCAAGCCCTAAAACCTCTCGGGAGGGCTGATCTGAAGTCCGTTCGGGGCTCTGGAGAGGGGGATTCATTGCCGTCGTCATCATCAACCATCCTCCATCACCAATTTCATGATGCTCACCACCGTGCGTGAGTAATTGCATCATAGGCTTGCTAGACGGTGATGGGTTGGATGAGATTTATCATGTAATCGAGTTAGTTTTGTTAGGGTTTGATCCCTAGTATCCATTATGTTCTGAGATTGATGTTGCTATGAATTTGCTATGCTTAAAGCTTGTCACTAGGGCCCGAGTGCCATGATTTCAGATCTGAACCTATTATGTTTTCATGAATAAATGTGAGTTCTTGATCCTATCTTGCAAGTCTATAGTCACCTACTATGTGTTATGATCCGGCAACCCTGAAGTGACAATAATCGGGACCACTCCCAGTGATGACCATAGTTTGAGGAGTTCATGCATTCACTATGTGCTAATGCTTTGTTCCGGTTCTCTATTAAAATGAGGCCTTAATATCCCTTAGTTTCCAATAGGACCCCGCTGCCACGGGAGGGTAGGACAAAAGATGTCATGCAAGTTCTTTTCCATAAGCACGTATGACTATATATGGAATACATGCCTACATTACATTGATGAACTAGAGCTAGTTCTGTGTCACCCTATGTTATGACTGTTACATGATGAACCTCATCCGGCATAATTATCCATCACTGATCCGGTGCCTACGAGTTTTCCATATACTGGTTTTCGCTTATTTACTTTTCCGTTGCTACTGTTAGAATCACTACAAAATACCAAAAACATTACTTTGGCTGTCTTTACTTTTGTTGCTGCTACCACCACTATCATATTACTTTGCTACTAAACACTTTGCTGCAGATACTAAGTTTCCAGGTGTGGTTGAATTAACAACTCAGCTGCTAATACTTGAGAATATTCTTTGGCTCCCCTTGTGTCGAATCAATAAATTTGGGTTGAATACTCTACCCTAGGAAGCTGTTGCGATCCCCTATACTTGTGGGTTATCACTTGCTGCAGCTCCACCTCACTATCTGTTCCTACCTATAAGCTTAAATAGTCTTGATCTCGCGAGTGTGAGATTGGTGAGTCCTCGTGACTCACAAATACTTCCAAACAGTTTCAGGTGCCGATGATACCCGTGCAGGTGACGCAACCGAGCTCAAGTGGGAGCTCGATGAAGACCGTGTTTGTTGTGTTGTTTCATTTCCAGTTGACTAGTAGTGGAGCCCAGTCGGGGCGATCGGGGATCTAGCATTAGGGGTTGTCTTTCTTTATTTGGTTCTGTAGTCAGACATTGATTGTATTCTGGATGATGTAATGCTATATTTATGTATTGTGTGAAGTGGCGATTGTAAGCCAACTCTTTATCCCTTTCTTATTCAGTACATGGGATGTGTAAAGATTACCCCTCTTGCGACATGCCTACTATGCGGTTATGCCTCTAAGTCGTGCTCCGACACGTGGGAGATATAGCCACATCGTGGGTGTTACATTCCACTCCACCCTTTAGTCCGCGGGCTGATGTTCTATTATGAGCTAGACTTCCATGATCTATCCCCGAACTCTTTCCTCAACATCTCGGCGTTCATCGCCGTGTGTGAGGCCTTCCTCCGCATCCAACCCCACTTCGGGTTGTGGCTCAAGGTTTTCAACGTGAAGCCGAAGGTGGTGGATGGCCAGCACGCGGAGTGCGGAGGCGCCATGGTGATCAAGCTGGCCAATGTCTCCTGGCCAAAAGGCACTTTCCTAGAGACTATCAAGGAATGGCAGAAACAGTGGTTCTACATCACAGAACCCCGCGGCGCCACCTGGGCCGCAGCTGCCGAATTCAACTCCGATGCTCCCATGCAACTCACCTCTTGGGTTGAGAAGAGCCCGAATTGGTCATCGTCAGACGAGCTGATAGCGCTGCAGACGCGCGTTCACAGCATGGTGGACAAAGATATCAAGCTCGTCGATGTAATCCAGGTGATGCCAGTTCGCCGGATTCTCCCGTGCCAAAGCCGAAGTCGCCCTTTATGGGAGTTCAATCTGAAGAAGCACCATACCTTGAAGAGGCTCTTCGAAACCACTCACGAAGATGCCTGGAAGTTGCTCTTCAAGGGCAACGAGACACCGCCAGCCACAGACTCGGACCGCGGGCACGACATTAACCACCTCACCAACGAGGTATGTTTTTAACGCATCCTCTACTTGCTTGTTTCAAGGATGATATCTGAGCTTTTATTATCATCGCTTCTTCAGGAATGGATGGAGAGGGCGAAGCGGATCGAGTGTCCGGCTCTACTGCCTGAAGAACCAGTCATCCTGCGTCTAGCGAAGATGCTGGTGTCGGCGCCCTATAAGGCGCCGGAGAAGAAGGTCAAAGGGAAGGCCAAGGGGGTCTGGAGTGGCCCCCACCGCAAGGGCGCTTCGGACGCGACGTCCGAAGACAAGGCCCGCTCCTCCGATGCCGAAGATGACGACGATGAGGAGGAGGAGGAGAGCGATTCTCCCCCTGATGGGGGGAGGAAGAAGAGGCCGGCCTCCACAAATCTGGAGGCGGAGGCGCCCAAGAAGGGGAAAGGCCCTCTCGTGGGCAGCTCCGCGTGGGATGTCGACAGCAGTCCGGAGCGACGCCCCCGGAACAAGCCCCTGGCCTCATCGTGAGTACTAAGAACCTGTACACGTCCATTTATCCGGCCTTTCCACCGTATGGTATTTTATATGGTTTAATCACGTTATTGCAGTCCGACCCACGACAGTTCCCAGCGATCCTCATCAAGAGGCTCGTTGGACTCAAATGAAATGGCCAGCGAGACACCGCCGGTCGCTTACTCTCCTAGGGCCAAGGGAGACGACGAGGTGCTGTCCCAAAGGACCTTCCCAAGCCAGAGAGAGGTTCAGGAGGCCGTCATGGCGGCGTCGGAGGGCGACATCTCGGCCGCCGGACACATGGGGGAACAGGCCCCCATGGCGACTGGGGGCCTCGATCAGTTCGGCCCCCGGTCGAATACGATTTCGGAAACCCATGCGACTCCGGAATCCGGCGAACAACCTCCTTCAAGAGAAGGGGGTGTGCCTGTCCCACCGGTGACCTCTGTCCAACCAGAGGCACCGGATAATCTACTGGAAGCGCTACGAGGCGCTTCCATTGTGGAAGAACACCATATCCTTATGGGTACGGTGATTGAGAAGGTTCAGTCCGTTAAGAGCAGACTGACCGAAGCCTGCAGCGGCCTGCTGACGGGTTTTGAGGTAAGCAACGTAAACCAAGAAAATCCTAATATAGACAGTAGCCCCTGAGACACTGTCTAGTGTTCGGAAAGAAAAGCCAGACAGAGGATCAATTAGATTTCATAGGAAACTAACTGAATTGTGTCTGATGTGAATAAGCAGGCGTCACTGCTGGCCACGACCTCTCACACTGCCGAAGTCTGCAGAGACTGGAGCGGGCCAAAGAGGAGCTCGACCAGGCGAGGAAGCAGCTGGAAGACCAGCAAGGTATGTATTGGCTCGCTGTGTATTCGGAAAGAATAAATGATGTATACTGACCGTAGTGTCATGATATGTGTAGGAGCGACGACCGAGGTTGAGGCCCTGAAAATGGCCTTGGCCGAAGCTGAGGGGAAAGCTGTCAAGGAGCAGGCCGCTCGTAAGAAGCTGAAGGCCAGGCTGAACGAAGTCCAGCAAGAGCTCCAAGATGTTGTGAAGAAGTATGAGGCCTTGGAGGGAGATGCTTTGGCTCGAGAGGCCAAACTCTCAAAAGCTCACCAAAGCACGGAAGCGGCCCGGGTTGAAGCCCAGGGTGCCCTCCAGGAGATCCAGGAGGCCAAGAAGATCGCAACAGGTAAGGCATTTAGTATGCAAAGCAAGTATGTGAAGAAGAAATATTCCCAACTAACCCGGATTCGGAGTTCTCCAGGGGCATTTGCAGATCTGCTGCGCAGTGTGTCCGACGCCACGGAGTTCTTCCGGGCCAAAGAAGGGAGCTCAACGGAGAAATTGTTCTGGTCGCAATACCTTGCACCAGAGCATCATGTGCCCTTCATCGATCAGCTAAAGCAACTGATTGAGCTGCATAGGGTGGCTGAAGTGGCCATGAAGGATTTGATAATCCGGCTGTGGCCTGCCAAAGCTATGCCCGTCAGTTACTTCGGGCTTGTGAAGCGGTTGGTGAATGCCTGTCCTCGACTGGACGTCGTCAAGCGATCGGCCTGCATTGAAGGTGCACGCATGGCCTTCGCACGCGTCAAGGTGTGGTGGGCGAAGATGGATGTCGTCAAGCTGATGACCGAGGGTCCGCCAGAGGGCAAGGAGCACCGCACGCCCGAGCGGTATTTTGCAGATGTACTGGAGGGGTCTCGCATTGTAGCAACGCAATGTGCACAAGACATTATTTTCGAATGAATACATTCATGTTGTCTTTGCCTTGTATGATGAAACAAAATCGCTATGTAATATAATGTTTTGTTAAAAAAAACCTCCTCCTGTGTGGCCGTTGATGTAGGGTGGAACCCTAGATGGCTGATCTTTCACGAAAGGAGCGGATCCCGCGAAGAACACGAAGAACACGAGCGGAAATACGAGGGGAAATCATGAGGGGAACACAAGAGAACACTCAAACCAACAAGTATGATCACACATGTGCTAGATCCTCGAAACACAAAGAGATACAAGATCTGAATCCAACAAAGGACAATACATAGGGTAACCGGTTCTTCTCCGTGAGGAGGTCTTGATGGGGCCGCCCAAGAGGGGGTCTTGAATCCAAGGTGGATCTTCTCCGAAGAGGGGCCGCGGTCTCTCTCAAAGAGTAGATCCGTATGTATGAGCGAAGCTCTATCTCTCAAATGAGCTATCACAACGCTAACTCTAGAAAGGAGGTGGAGGTGGTCTATTTATAGTCTAAGCCATAAAGGGATAAGTGGGGGAGGGATACAAGGCCAAAGGCCTGGATGCACACAGGCAGTGTCGGACGTCCGGTCGGGGTCGGACGTCCGGTCGCTCGCGGGTGTCCAGTCGTCCGGAGGTCGTCGGAATTCCGACATTTCTTCTCTGGACTGGTGGTGTCGGGCGTCCGGTTGCTGGGACTTGTCGGACATCTGGTGCTCTTCAGTCGTCCGGCCGCTGTAGATCTCCTAGCTGGTCCTGGCGTGGTCGTGTCGGACATCCGGTGGACATCGGTCGTCCGGGCGCTGTAGAGTGTCGGACGTCCGGTGGCTTCTGGTCGTCCGGCGCTGTAGACTCCGCAGCTCCTTCTTCTTCCGTCTTCGCTTCCACATTTCCCTTGCGGATGGTGTAGGTGTTCCTTGGCGCTTGCACTCCTCCACGTCGTCCGTAGCGTTCCGACAATAGCTATGCATGCACACGGGAGAAGTGTCAAGTAGTATACCATCCTCGAAGGGGTCAAGTGAACACGCGTAAAGGAGATGATTCACCTTTGTGTATGTGAAGTGGGTGTCGAACGTGTCACTTGCCAAATGGACTCTTTACATGGTGATGTCCGTGGGATGCTCCGCATCATCTCCCCTCATTTGGGAAAGATCCGACCTCGGATCGAAAACCAAATCACCATGGGAAAGAGATGGTGTCGCCGTGTAGGAGTGGTCGATCACCAAGTTCTCGTCATCTTGAAGCTCGGAATGGGCACTCTCCAATGTCGCACCATCTTGGGATTCCTTCAAAAGGAGCAAAGACAAAAAACACTTGGAAAAAGAAATGTGGTTAGCGTTAGTGCAAAACCAAGCATTCAAGAGGTGATTCACCAAAAAAGTGTCGTCATCATGCAAAGCATATGGTTTGAAAAAGGATTGTGACATGGCATATAAGCACATAAATTGAGCACAAGCAAAGATATCATGGGGACAAGCATGTAAATGTGAGGTAGTGATGCAAATATGTTAGACAAGTGAATAAGAATCTACCTCAAGATCATAGCAAACATGGGCAAAGCGCTCAATCAAAGGTCTATGGTAGGCATAGGAATCATTGACAACACCAAAAGAAATGAAGTGTCTAAACACATGTGTCAAGTGCAAGACAATCCAAGCATAATGTGCATTGGGTGTAGTGAATATCGTGTGGCACTCAACACAATAGAAAGATCAATTGTTCATCATGTGTGAGGCAATCAAGTCAAGCATGTAGCAATCAATGGGACATGGCATATGTGAAGAAACGGCATTGTTGCAACCAAACATGTGATAGGAGCAAGTAATCCAAGAATTGGATGCAACACACAAGGCATATATATCATGATGCATGGAATCGTGGAAATGACAAGTCGAAGCAAGAACCCTAACATGTGGGCAATCAAGTGGTCCAATATGAACAGGAAGTCTCGTGGTGCAAGCAACACAAGTAGAATGATCCGCAATATCCATGCTCAAGAAAGATGTGACCATGAAGGTGTGTCCTTGTGTACTCTTCACAATGCCGAAGTGGTAGGAAAGGTGTTGGAGAAGCGAGTCGTGGTCGAATGTATGAGGCTCGCTCTCAAGAGGTCGAATGGTCAACTCATGTGAAGCGGAAGTCGACACAAGGTCCAAGTATCCTAGACATGCACAAAACAAAGCAAAGAATGTATGCGCATTGTAGATAAACACATCATCCATCATGATGGTTCTCTTCTCTTGCACATAACCATTATAAGCACAAGTGCATGAATAATATGATGCAACAATGGCTATATTCATGGCACTAGGTATATGGTGCAAAGAGGCAAGACAAACATGCTTTACAAGAAAAATGCCAAAATCTCCAAATATATGCGAGAATGCTATGGGGGCAAACTCATTATCAAGACTAAAGGCATAATTGCACTCAATGCATGGCAAATCACCTAGCATGAGAGAGGCAACACATGGAGATATATGACAAGAAGCAATAACAATCATGTGCAAAGCATGTAGATGGTTGTCATCAACCGCATGAAATGAGCAAGTATGAATCATCGGTGATGCAACAAGGCAAGCAATCATAGTAATGAAGTCGTGCAAGCTAGTAGTGCGAAGATGCAACATACTAGAGTAAATCATGGCAATCATGTCATGAGAGCAAATAATAGGCATAGACAATGCACATGACATATTGCAAGCACAAACACAAAGCAAGATGAAAGTATCATCATAGGCATGGGGTACAAAGAAAACATGGCAATGGCAAGCAATATCTCCACCAAGCTTGCAAATACACATACAAGTAGTAGAATAAATCATCATGTGCAATTCAAAGCATGGGTCACAAATGCATGGCAAAGGCGTAGGAATAATCATATCATGCAAAGTGAACATGGCAAGATAGGCAACTAATATATAATGGACAATAACCCATAGCCAAGTGAGGGCAATGTAGAAGAAATGCACGAAGTCTTTGCGCGAAGAGAGCGGTGGGAAAGACAATCCATGGGATCCCAATTCATCATTGCTCTCTAGAGCTCGTTTTGTCAACTCGTGGGATTGCAAGGTCGACAAGTATTCATGGGTACCTACACAAAAGAAACACAAACCAAAGAAATTGTGTGTGTGGTAAATGTACACATCATCCATCATGATGTGTATGTGCACGTGAGAGTTAGTACAAGATAAGCATCGCTCAAAGAAATTTGATGCATGGTATAGGAACATGTCATCCATCATGAAAGAATATTTATTGTGTATAACACGATGGGGATGCAAATTGAGCATACAAGTATAAGACACAACAATAGCATTTTTATTCATGGGGAGCATATTGTGCACACAAGTATTGGGATCATGCAATGAATGGGATGAATCAAAATCTCCTAAAATGTATGAGGAAACTATGGGGGTCTCCTCATGAGCAATGTTGGAAATATCATATGGAGAAAATGGACAACATCCAAAACAATGCATATCCGAAGCTAGGTGGTTATGGCATGGCATGTGAGATAAATGATGCAAAGGTAGCATGTCAATATCATCACAAGAGAAACAAATGCCAATAACCATAGGCTTGTCATCTGCGCCATATGTGCAAATTGGGTTTCTTTTAATAGTCTATGCATAGTCACTATGAAGAGATTGCAAATATGACATATGATTGATCTCATGCATAACATATGACAAGTCAAGCAGATTGGCAAACATGATGTGACCGAGAGAATTAGCACAAGAAATCCTATGTAACATGGCATCACAACTAATAGACTCCACATGGAAATCATCATACTCATCATAAATGGGTAAATCATCACATGGGGAAGTCGCACTAGCATGAAGCATGGTAATAGGTTGATCAACATCATGTAAGCAATCAATGTCAAGAATGTCCACTAGTGGGACTAGAGCATCACCTTCACCTATGTTACCTTTGTCATTCCACTCATGTGGTGTAGGTGAGGTGGGAAAGACCAAATGGTGGTCATCTTCATCTTGATGGAACCATGTGGGGGTGCATCATATTCCACCATGGCCATCGTCTTGTCCAAAGGTAGGACGAAGTCGTCGAGAATCGGTGCGTCATCATATAAGGGACTCAAGTCATCATATGTCGCCGTGATTGAAGGGAAAATCCCATGCTCAACCATCTCGTTGTCGTTGCCGTGGATGAAGGCCGAAGATGGCACATCATTACTGTCGCCTCCTAAGATGGAAGCATCCTCCATGCTTGTCACCATGTCGCATGCCTCCAAAGCTTGGTCCTTGAGGGTCTCCGTAGTCGTACTCGTCGTGGCACCGTCTTGAAAAAGAGTCATGGTAGACTCGGCATCGGCAATGCCACAAAGAGGTATGGCGGTGAAATCGAACTTGGTAGCATCGTCTTCGAGCTCGTCGGGCTTGGACATCGTGGTGGTACTAGCCTCATGCTCGTCGTCTTGGAGCTTGGTCTTAGAGAAGTGTGCTTGGGGTCGAGAACCCTTGGCCTTCATGAGTTCTTGTTCTGCCTTGAGAGCACCAATGTAGTTGTCGTCGAGGGACTTGTAGTTCTTGAGGAAGATCTTCTTGGAGATGTCGTTGTGCAATCCCATCATGAAGTTGAACTTCATCGAAATGGGGTCGTCCATGCCGGCTCGTCGCAAGGGTTTCTCCATCTCCTTGAAGTACTCGTCGATGGACTTGGATCCTTGGGTGGTGTTCTCCAATTGGCGTAGAAGTTGTTCCATGTCGGTTGGAGGCACGAACTCGCGCCGCAAAGCTCTCTTCGTCTTGGGCCAACTCATGTTGTAGGTCTCCGAAGGTGTGTGAAGCCACCATGTGGACGCGTAGTCGTGGAAGTTCCTTGTGGCGCACTTCACTTGATCTTCGAGAGGAACTTGATGTAGCTTGAGGTAGTCGTCCATCAAACGCTCCCACTCAAGATACTCCTCGGGTTCTTGAGTCCCATAGAAAGGAATCGCGTGCTCAATGTCGAGGTCATAGTAGCTCGTGGAAGCCACGTACTTGAGCTTGGGGAGCTTCTCTTGAGGTGCTTGTGGGCGAAGATGTCGTATGTCCGTAGGCGAAGATGTCTTGAAGTCGCTTGGCGAAGATGCCAAGGGAGATGGTGAAGTCGTTGAGCGGTTGTTGGTGTTGAGCTCTTGACCTTCACGTGCTTGTTGGTGATGGTGTCGATGCCGATGTGATTTTGCTGGAGATGGTAGCTCGGAGACATGTTCTCTTGAGCATCTTCTCGAAGATGAGGAAGATCACCTGTAGGACTTGATGAGGGCTTTGATCTCCTCCATTTGAGCTTGCATCTTGGCGTCGGTAGTGTTGTTCGTGGCATCTAACTCGTCATTGTTGTTGTAGACCGAAGATGAAATGCCTTGCCTATCCATCACAAGACTCGAGCTAATATGAGTGGGAGAAAGAGAAGAACTATACCAAATGTACCTTGACCGATGTTGAAGATGGATCAATGATCACTCAATGATGTAACAAGGAAATAGCACAATTGGTACCGATCTTGTCGATTTCTCACACCTACACAAATAAGGCTTATAGTGGAGCTTGGTGAGGATAGTGGCACAAAAATTTGATGCAATATGTTAGCAAGAGTCAATAAATTTGAAAGAGATTCACAAATTCGCAAGTGAAACAAGTAGACCAATAACAATATGGGTGGCACACGGAAACACACACACACAGATAGATAAAATGGGGTCGTGCAACCAAGGCATGAGCACAAAATGTGGAATGCACGGAAAATGCTCGTGTTGCACAACTCAAGAGAGACGCTAGCACGATTGCTCTATATGCGGATACGACACTTGTGCACAACCTATAAGATGCAAAATGTATGAACTTTCTATCCCAAGTATGCTACTTTTGTATGGTTCTCGATGTTCCTCTCAAGGTGATCCAAGATGATCTAATATGACGATCTTATATGCAATGTGGTATGATGCTATGGCTATTGCTTACAAGCTTCTCTGCTCTTTCTCTTTTGCTTAAAAGCTCATTTCAAGTATGATACCAAGATGATGTAGGGTGGAACCCTAGATGGCCGATCTTTCACGAAAGGAGCGGATCCCGCGAAGAACACGACAAAATTAGGCTAGAAAACGAAGAGGGGGGCTCCGAAATCATGATCAACCTAGCTATGATACCAAGATGATGTAGGGTGGAACCTTAGATGGCTGATCTTTCACAAAAGGAGCGGATTCTACGAAGAACACGAAGAACACAAGGGGAAACACGAGGGGAAAATCACGAGGGGAACACAAGAGAACACTCAAACCAACAAGTATGATCACACATGTGCTAGATCCTCGAAACACAAAGAGATACAAGATCCGAATCCAACAATGGACGATACATAGGGTAACCGGTTCTTCTCCGTGAGGCGGTCTTAATGGGGCCGCCCAAGAGGGGGTCTTGAATCCAAGGTGGATCTTCTCCGAAGAGGGGCCGTGGTCTCTCTCAAAGAGTATATTCGCATGGATGAGCGAAGCTCTATCTCTCAAATGAGCTATCACAACGCTAACCGTAGAAAGGATGTGGAGGTGGTCTATTTATAGTCTAAGCCACGAAGGGGTAAGTGGGGGAGGGATATAAGGCCAAAGGCCTGGCTGCACACAGGCAGTGTCGGACGTCTGGTCGGGGTCGGACGTCCGGTCGCTCGTGGGGTCCAGTCATCCGGAAGTCGTCAGACTTTCGACGTTTCTTCTCTAGACTGGTGGCGTCAGACGTCTGGTCGGCATCGGTCGTCCGGGCGCTGGGACTTGTCGGACGTCTGGTTTTCTTCGGTCGTCCGGCCGCTATAGATCTCCTAGCTGGTCCTGGCATGGTCGCATCGGACGTCCGGTGGACGTCGGTCGTTCGGGTGTTGTAGAGTGTCGGACGTCCGGTGGCTTCCGGCCGTCCGGTCACTGTAGACTCCGCAGCTCCTTCTTCTTCCGTCTTCGCTTCCACGCTTCCCTCGTGGATGGTGTAGGTGTTCCTTGGCGCTTGCACTCCTCCACGTCATCCGTAGCGTTCCGACAATAGCTATGCATGCACACGGGAGAAGTGTCAAGTAGTATACCATCCTCGAAGGGTCAAGTGAACACGCGTAAAGGAGATGATTCACCTTTGTGTATGTGAAGTGGGTGTCGAACGTGTCACTTGCCAAATGGACTCTGGACATGGTGATGTCCGTGGGATGCTCCGCATCAGCCGTGTTATGTGAAATCTGAGAGTTGGCCAGTCGTCGGCTTCTGCCCCCATGTAGGAAATACGGGGGTGTTCGGGATGTAATCTAAACCCTCTTGATCCAATTGTTTGGTCCTTGAAGCAGGTGTTTAGCGCGATGAACCAGGCAATCGAACTATGCGGCTTTAGCACCCTCACTTAGCCATAGGAGTTTGACAATAGAAATATAGGCGCAGCCCCTAGTATCCGGACTAGGAAGCTGTAAACACTTGATCAGGTAAGTACCGGTCCCTCGCGTAATGCGGAAAAAATCTCTAAGGAATTGAGACCTCCGAAGAGCTGGCCGGCTCTTGCCGCATCATGACAATCAGTTTTCGGCTTTCTCTACTGAAGTGCTCACTTGGGTAAACCAGGGCACAATCGCAGTAGTTCTCCCTTTACTACCCTAGCCGATACAGCAGAACGTAAAGTAGTAAGCACAGGAGCCGGGCAACCCAACTATTGACCAAAGACATGATTCGGAGCCAATGCATATAATGCTAAATTCGGGGTGCTGAACTGTATTGTAAAAGTGTTCGGACTTTTGTTGCCATGTTGTGGGGCGCTATGAAGCCCCTGGCAAATTGAAACGCACCAGAGTGTTCGAGTGTTATCTGATCAAGTTACCAGAAAAGAAAAGACAAAAAACAAGCAAAAGAAGAACAAGTGGTAAGCTAGAACCGGAAAATTTGGGCCGCAAACTATTTCTATTATAATTTCCTTGGTGCATTAAAGCGCATTTATACAAATAATGCAATAAGCAGAGGGCTATTTACTATGCCTTAACCAAGGGAGAGCTGTGTGTGGGCCCTGAAAATAGGTAAAAGGGATCGCTAAAGAAACCACCTAAAGATTCCCTAGTACGTCCATGCTTCTTGTCGCCTTGGTATTTTTATCCTTCGAAAAGAGTCGATGGTCAAGCCATCAGGAAAGGCCTGTGAAAAAGAGAAAAAGAAAAAAGAAAAAAAGGATATATTGAAATTATGTGTGTCCGGGGCGGTCGAGCCGTATTGCGGATCAGAAGCTGATTATGCCTCCTTCCGTGTCCGTGGTACTTTTAGTGCGTAATTATGTATGCGCGGTACAATTGCCGTCGCTTGGTCAGGACTGGGACGGAGGCCAAATTGCTAGTTAAGCTCTTGATGAGCCGGGCTGTCCTTCTGCAGGATGGTCCGGACTCTCTTAACAGTGTCTGAGGGGTCGGCCACCGAATTGAGGTTCTACTTGAAAAGGCCGCCCTGTATCTCTACCGCTAAGGCAGCGGTGTGCTCCTCGGTGCAGAGTGAGCGTTTCGTGTTTCACTTGACTGTTATGACACCACGTGGTCTGGGCATCTTGAGCTTGAGATAAGCGTAGTGTGGCACCGCGTTGAATCGAGCAAATGCGGTTCGTCCGAGCAGTGCGTTGTAGCCGCTGCGAAAGGGGACAATATTCAAGATTAACTCCTCACTTCAGAAGTTGTTCGAAGATCCGAAGACAACCTCTAGTGTGATTGAGCTCGTACAGCGGGCCTCTATGCCCGATATGACTCCTTTAAATGTAGTCTTTCTGGGCTTGATCCGCGATGGGTTAATGCCCATTTTGCGCATTGTATCCTGATAGAGCAAGTTGATGCTGCTGCCACCGTCCATCAGGACTCGCGTTAGGTGGAACCTGGCGACCAAAAGTGATTAGGCATGACGACCATGGATTAAATTTTGGGGCGACTGGCTCTATTGTGTAGATGTCCCTGAGCGCGCGCTTGCGCTCCCTCTTGGGGATGTGGGTAGCATATATCATGTTCACTGTTTTGACCTGAGAGGGGAACTTCTTCTGTCCCCCTGTGTTCGGCGGCCGGGGCTACTCGTCGTCGTCTTCGCTTTGCGATCCCTTATCCTTGTTTTCAGCATTTAACTTGTCGGCCTGTTTAAAAACCCAACAATCTCTATTGGTATGATTGGTGGCTTGTCCGGGGTGCCGTGAATCTGGCACGGACGATCGAGTATGCGGTCCAAGCTAGATGGGCCTGAATTCTTTTTGAACGGATTCTTCCACTAACCGGACTTAGAGCCACTGAATCCGGCATTGACCGCCATATCCTCGGTGTTGTCATTGTTGTCTCGACGCTTGTATCTATTGCGTCAAGACTTGTTGTTGCTATTTTTAGCTTCAGGGGTGCTGGCGTCGCTTGCATTGTTTTTGCTACGGGCCAGCCAACTATCCTCGCCCGCACAAAAGCGGATCATGAGTGTCGTGAGGGCCGCCATGGACTTTGGTTTCTCTTGGCCGAGGTGATGGGCGAGCCATTCGTCGCAGATGCTTGTGTTTGAAGGCCACTAGGGCTTCGGCATCTAGACAATCGATGATTTGGTTCTTTTTGGTTAAGAACCTAGTCCAGAATTTTCTGGCGGACTCTCCGGGCTGTTGAACTATATGGCTTAAGTCATCAGCATCCGGAGGTCGAACATATGTACCTTGCAAGTTATCAAGGAAGGATTCTTCCAAGTCCTCCCAGCTGCCGATGGAATTTTTGGGCAGGATGTTCAACCAGTGCCGGGCCGGTCCTTTGAGTTTTAGGGGGAGGTATTTAATGGAAAAATCTACGGCAGCCCCCACGGCACTCATGACCCGCTTTTGCGCGGGTGAGGATAGCTGGCTAGCTCGTAGCAAAAACACAGCCAGTCAGGCGGGCCCCTCCGAGGCCAAAAACAGGAATGGGAAGCTCCGACGTAACAGACACAAGCGCCGAAGCAATGGTGATAATACCGATGACACTACAGTTAACGCCGTATTCAGCGGCTCCAAGTCCGGTCAGCGGAAAAAGGCATATAAAAGGAACAGTCAGGGACCATCCAGCTTGGACCGCATACTCGATCGTCCGTGCCAGATACATGGCACCCCAGACAAACCAGCCAGTCATACCAACAGGGATTGTTGGGTGTTCAAACAGGCCGGCAAGTTAAACGCCGAGAACAAGGAAAATGAATCACAAAGTGAGGACGATGACGAAGAGCCCCAGCAACCAAACTCAGGGGGCAGAAGAAGTCCCCCCCCCCCTCAAGTCAAAACAATGAACATGGTATATGCTCCCCAAAAGGGAGCGCAAGCGCGCACTAAGGGACGTTTATGTGATAGAGCCAGTCACCCCAAAATTCAACCCATGGTCATCATGCCCCATCATTTTTGATCGCCGGGATCATTCGACCAGTATCCGGCATGGCGGATCAGCTGCACTAGTCCTGGACCCAATCATTGATGGATTCCACCTAACGCGAGTCCTCATGGACGGTGGTAGCAGCCTCAATCTACTATATCAAGACACAGTGCGCAAAATGGGCATTAATCCATCAAGGATCAAGCCAACGAAGACTACCTTCAAAGGAGTCATACCAGGTGTAGAGGCCCGCTATACAGGCTCAATCACACTAGAGGTCGTCTTTGGATCCCCCGACAACTTCCGAAGCGAGGAGTTAATCTTCGACATCGTCCCATTCTGCAGTGGTTATCACACACTGCTCGTACGGACTGCATTCGCTCAGTTCAACGCGGTCCTGCACTATGCTTATCTTAAGCTTAAGATGCCCAGTCCACGCAGCGTCATAACGGTCAACAGAAACACGAAACGCTCCCTCCGCACAGAGGAGCACACAGCCGCCCTAGCACTAGAAGTACAGAGCGGCCTTCTCAAGCAGAACCGTAATCCGGCTGCCGAGCTCCTGGACATCGTAAAGAGGGTCTAGACTACACTGCAATAGGACAACTCGGCTCATCAAGAGCTCGATTAGCAATTTGGCCTCCGTCCAAGCCCCGATCAGGTAGTGGCATTCATACCACGCGTGCATAACTATGCACTAGAAATCCCATGGGCATCGACGGAGGCACAGCTAGCTTGTGATCCACAGTTCGGCTCGACCGATCCCGGACACACATATACTCTCAGTATTTCCTTTTTCCTTTTCCAGGTTTCTTCTACATAGGCCTTCTTTGACGGCCCGACTACCGGTCCTGTCAAAGGATAAAAATACCAGGATGCAAGATGCACAGACGTATAGGGGAAGCTCTAGAGGTCAATTCAACGACCACTCTACTTGTTTTCAGGACCCACACGCAGCTCGCCTTTGGTCATGGCATGTTAAATAGCCGGTCACTTATCGCACTATTTGTATTAATGCGCTTTGACGCATTAACCCAATTATAATGGAAGCAGTTCGTGGCCCAAGTTTAAGGGCCCTAGATATTACCTCTGATCTCTTTCTGTTTTCCTTTTCCCATTGATAACTTATCTTCTAGCACCCGTACACTTTGGTACATTTCATATTTGCCAGGGGCTCCCTAGCGCCCCACAATATGGCAACAAAGTCCGAACACTTTTTATAGTATAGTTCGGCACCCCGAATTTAGCGTTATATGCATTGGCTCCGAATCATGTCTTTGGTCAATAGTTGGGTTGCCCGGCTCCTGTGCTTTCTACCTTACATTCCGCTATATCGGCTAAGATAGTAAAGGGAGAACTACTGCGATTGTGCCTTGGTTTATCCAAAGGAGCACCTCAGTAGAGAAAGCCGAAAACTGATTGTCATGATGCTGCGAGAGCCGGTCAGCTATTCGGAGGTTGCAAATCGTTGGAGACTTCTTCCACGTTACGCGAAGGATCGGTACTTCCCGATCAGATGCTTATAGCACTCTAGTTCGGAAACTAGGGGCTGCGTCCATGTTTTTATTGTCAAACTCCTATGGCTAAGTGAGGGCGTTAAAGCCGCATAGTCTGGTTGCCTGGTTTGTTGCACTAAACAACTCCTTCAAGGATGATATAATTGGATCAATATTGTTTAGATACCACCCCGAACACCTCCGTACTACCTGCATGGGGGCAGAAGCCGACGACTAGCCAACCCTCAGATTTCATACAACACAGCCGCACAGGAGGTAAAATCAAAAACATAACAATCATTATATTACAAAACCACTTTGTTTCATCATACAAGGCAAAGACAACATGAATGTATTCATTCAAAAATAATGTCCTGCCCACACTGCGTTGCCACAATACGAGACCCCTCCAGGACATCTGCAAAATAGCGCTCGGGTGTGCGGTGCTCCTTACCCTCTGGTGGCCCCCGGGCCAGCTCGACGGCGTTAATCTTCGCCCACCACATCTTGCAACGGGCGAAGGCCATACGAGCACCTTCAATACAGGCCGATCGCTTGACGATATCCAGCCGAGGACAGGCGTTCACCATCCGCCTCACGAGTCTGAAGTAGCTGTCGGGCATAGCTTCGGCTGGCCATAGCCGGATTATCAAATCCTTCATGGCTAGTTCGGCCACCCTATGCAGCTCCACCAGCTGTTTCAGCTGATCGGTGAAAGGCATGGGATGCTCTAGCGCAAGATATTGCAACCAGAATAGCTTCTCCATGGAGCTCCCTTCTTCGGCTCGGAACAACTCCGCGGCGTCGGACACACTTTGCGACAGATCAGCAAAAGCCCCTGGAGAACTCCGAATCCGGGTTAGTAAAAGATACTTCCTCTTCACATATTTTCTTTGCATATTGAATGCCTTACCCGTCACAATCTTCCTTGCCTCCTGGACCTCCTAGAGGGCATCCTAGGCCTCGTTCTGGGCCGTCTCCGTGCTCTGACAAGCCTTGGAGAGTTCGGCCTCTTTAGCCGATGCGTCACGCTCCAAAGTCTCACACTTCTTCACCGCATCGTGGAGCTCTTGTTGGACCTCATTGACCCGGGCCTTGAGCTTCTTATGGGCAGCCTGATCCTTGACGGCCTTCCCCTCAGCTTCGCCCAGGGCCTTTTTCAGGGCCTCGACCTCAGTCGTTGCTCCTATACACATCAGGACACTTCGGTCAGTATATATCATCCTACTCTTTCCGAATACTTCTTGGGTTATTACATACCTTGATTCTCCTGGAGCTGCCTCTTCACCTGGCTGAGCTCCCCCTCGGCCTTCTCTAGTCTCCGCTTAAGTTCGGAGACTTCAGCAGCATGTGAGGCCGCGGACAGCAGTGACGCCTGCATATTCATTCCCGACAAATTTGGTTAGTTTCCTACTATTAGGATCGACCCTCTGTCCGGCTTTTCTTTCCGAACACCGGACAGTCTCTCAGGGGCTACTGACTATATTGGGATTCTTGCATCGCTTACCTCAAAACTTGTCAGTAGGCTACTGCAGGCTTCGGTCAGCCTGCTCTTGGCGGACTGGACCCTCTCAATCACCGTACCCATAAGGATACGGTGCTCGTCCACAATGGAGGCACCTCGAAGCGCCTCCATCAGATTATCCAGTGCCCCTGGTTGGACAAGGGCCACTGGTGGAATGGGCGCACCCCCCCTCTTTCAAAGGGGGCCGCTCACCGGATTCCGGAGCCGTATGGGTCTCCGTAATCATATTTGGCTGAGGGCCGAATTGAATACGACCCTCGTCGCCAGTCTCCATGGGGATTTGCTCCCCCGTGTGTCTGGCGGTAGAGGTTTCACCCTCTGGCGCCCCCTTGACAGCATCCGGAGCCTCTCCTCGGCCTGGAGGGGTCCTTCGGGACAACACCTCGGTGTCGTCCATGGCCTTGGGAGAGTGAGCGATCGGCGGTGACATGCTGGCCATCTCCTTGGAGTCCAGCGAACCTCCTGACGTGGATCGCTGGAAGCTGACGTGGGCCGAACTGAAATAACACAACTAACCATGTTAATACAATGAGGAGAAGAGGTTGGATATATGGATATGCATGAATCGTAGTACTTACGATGCGGGCTGAGGCTTAGCGCGGGAGTGGCGCTCCGGACTTCTATCGACATCCCATACGGAGTTATCCACAGGGGAGCCCTTCCTCTTCTTGGGCGTCCCCACCTCCAGATTCATGGAGGCCGCCCTCTTCTCCCTCCCCTTATCATGGGGAGGGATCTCCTCCTCCTCCTCCTCGTCCTTAGGGACGGAGGAACATGTCTCTTCGTCTTTGGACATTACGTTCGATGTACCCTTATGACGGGGGCCACCTTTGGCCCCCTTGGCCTTCTTCTCCGGCGCCTTATAGGGCGCCGGCACCAGCATCTTCGCTAAGCACGGGATGACTAGTTCTTCAGGCAGCGGAACCGGACACTGGATACGCTTCGCCCTCTCCATCCAGTCCTGAAGAAGGAATGATGATAAAAGCCCAGACATCACCCTTGAAACAAGCAAGTAGGGGATGCATTAAAAATAACATACCTCACTGGGGAGGTGGTTAATATCATGCCCGCGGTCCGAATCTATGGCCGGCGGTTTCTCGTTGACCTTAAAGAGCAACTTCCAGGCACCTTCATGAGTGGTTTCGAAGAGCCTCTTCAGGGTATGGTGCTTCTTCGGGTTGAACTTCCATAGAGGGCGGCTTCGGCTTTGGCACGGGAGAATCTGGCGAACTAGCATCACCTGGATTACATCAACAAGTTTGACATCCTTGTCCACCATGCTTTGAACGCGCGTCTACAGCACTATCAGCTCATCTGGTGAGCACCAGTTCAGGCTCTTCTCGACCCAGGAGGTAAGTCGCATGGGAGCGCCATAGTTGAATTTGGCAGCCGCGGCCCAGGTGGCGCCACGGGGTTCTGCGATATAGAACCATTGTTTCTGCCATTCCTTTACTGTCTCCACCAAAGTGCCTTTCGACCAGGAGACGTTGGACAGCTTACTCACCATGGCGCCCCCGCACTCCGCGTGCTGGCCATCCACCACTTTCGGCTTCACATTGAAGACCTTAACCCACAGCCCGAAGTGGGGGTGGATGCAGAGGAAGGCCTCACACACGATGATGAACGCCGAGATGTTGAGGAAAGAGTTCGGGGCCAGATCATGGAAATCTAGGCCGTAATAATACATTAGACCGCGAACGAAGGGGTGAAGTGGAAACCCCAGTCCACGGACGAAGTGAGGGAGGAAAACTACTCTCTCAGTTGGCTTCGGGGTGGGGACGACCTGCCCCTGGGCTGGAAGGCGGTGGGAGATTTCCTTCACCAAATAATCGGCTGCCCGAAGCTCGACAATGTCTTTCTCCTTGATGGAGGAGACCGTCCATTTGCCTTGACCTTCAGATCCGGACATGGTCGGATGCTTTTCGGAGATGGAGAAAGATGGGGACTTGGGTGCTGGAGCTCAAGGATGGAAGGGCAGAGGAAGGGGAAGGCGTGAGTAGAGAAGGGAGAATTCTTATCCCCTTATAAAGGGTCACAAATATCAAGCGCCTCCTCACTCGCCTTAAAACTCGCCTATTCCCGAGGGTCGTGCAAACAACATGGTTGGGTTACCCATACCTGTATAAGGGGACACGATCTTTGCTTCAATAAGACGTGCCAATGGCAACCGCGTCTCGAAACATGGAATGGCAGACACAAAACGGTCCGAAATTATGACCGGGTGGACGTGATGTCATGTTGTAAAAAGTTGTTAGCGGATTGGACTCGTGGAGTATTATATTCTCTCTGCGGTTGTGTATGGTGTGTGTGACAGGTCCAGATACAATCATCGCATTCGGAGACTTTCTTGGAGTTTGGAAAGAAGGGAACCCACCTTGCAATGCCGAAGACAAATCTGCGCGCGGGATTCCTCATCATTGAAGCCAGGTTCAGGCGCTACTGAGGGAGTCCTGGACTAAGGGGCCCTCGGACGTCCGGCCTGTTAGCCATGGGCCGGACTGATGGGTTGTGTAGATGCGAAGATCGAAGATCGAAGACTGCACCCGTGTCCAGATGTGACTCTCCTTGGCATGGAAGGCAAGCTTGGCGACCGGATATGTAGATTCCTTTCTTTGTAACCGACCTTGTGTAACCCTAGATCCTCCCGGTGCTTATATAAACCAGAGGACTTAGTCCGGAAAGGACAGATATTCATTACCCTAGTCATACAGGCTAGACTTCTAGTGTTTATCCATTATAATCTCGTGGTAGATCAACTCTTGTAATACTCATATTCATCAAGATCAATCAAGCAGGAAGTAGGGCATTACCTCCATAGAGAGGGCCCGAACCTAGGTAAACATCGTGTCCCCTGTCTCCTGTTACCATCGACCTTAGACCCATATTTCGGGACCCCCTACCCGAGATCCGCCAGTTTTGACACTGACATGGAGGTCATTGCCTCGGGCCATATGAATATGGAGAATGAAGTCTTCGATCCATACCGCGGGGTCTGTGGTTCCATCGTATGATTCTATATTCACGGGTTTGAACCCTTCTAGGAATTCGCGTTCCATGACTTCGTATGTGAAGCAATGAGGGTGTGCGGAGCCTCTATATCGGGTCGTATCATGACGTAGCTCTGATGGGGTCCGCCTGCGGCTTTCAGCCCGTGCATGACTAGGTTTGTCATGTCCAAATAGATGGCCATCCTCGCGTGTCGGGGCACGTCCTCGTGATCCGTAGATCGATCTGGTATGTCCTGCTTTATTGTTCAGGTCCTATGAAGGTCGTATGTATGACCGTGAGCTGATTTACCTCTGCCTTTGCGATGAGGCGGGGCGGGCTGGTGTTCGGCTTGAGTTGCCGCTTTATCCCGACCACGTGATGGTCAGTCAGCCGCATTGCATGATGGTGGTATATGTTTCGGCGCCTCGTCGTCGAACTGAGGTAGCAATTTGCGCTTCGGGTAGCTTTTGGCTGGGCGCTTGAGGCCGTATTCTTCAGCTGCTAGGACATAGGTTAATTTATCGTTGAGCAGATCTTGGTCAGCTTGAAGCTGCTGCTGCTTCTTCTTCAGGCTCCTTGCAGTGGCTATTAGCTGGCGCTTGAAGTGCTCCTGCTCAAGAGGTTCCTCAGGCACGTTGAAATCCTCAGTGCCGAGGCTCACCTCATCCTCGGAGAGCGGAAAATAATTACTGTCCTCTGAGTCTTCGTGCGTGGCCTTTTTACCAGGGCTAACCTGCCCATCTTCCCGTTCATCCTGTTCGGTAGCTGCGTCAACAGGGTCTTCGTTGTCTTCGGCACCTTCTGGAGTGTTATCTTCTCCTGTGCCGGTGTTGCTATCTTTACTGCGGCGTGACCTAGAGCGGCGCCGCTGACACCGGCGCTTCCATTGTATCTCAGGGGGTTTATCCTCAACTGGATCTTTTTTGTCATCGCCGTTGTTGTCCTTTGGTGCATCCACCAAGTATACATCATACAAGGAAGTGGCCGTCCAGTGTCCGGTGAATGGCGGGTTCTGGCCCTCCTCTTCTCCGGCATCGTCGTCCATACTATCGATGTCATCGGAGCCGTAATCGAGCATGTCAGTTAAGTCTTCGATAGTGGCTATGAAGTGGGCAGTGGGTGGGAAGTGAAATTCTCCCTCATCAGCCTCCGATTCGAGCCGGACACAATTTGGCTGTGAGCCTCCCGCTAAAGATAGTGCTCTTAACGAGTTTAGCATGTCGCCCAGAGGCGAGTGCCGGAAGATGCCCGCGGCGCTGAATTCGGCGATCGATGACCGATCAAGCTCGACATGCGCGAACGCACATAGTTCGGAACTTATAACCGGAAACGAGTCCGTAGCTCTAGTGACACAGATGTTACTTGAAGTTAAGTCTGTGTGCGGCTCCAACACCGTGCAGTCTGCGGCTTCCATGGCGGGGTCGAGCTTCTTGTCCTCGGATGGCGCGACCTACTCTAGATCTAAGGCCAGACCGGTTTCAGGTAAAATCTCATGGGTATGGCCTGATGACAGATCTAAGTCATGTTCATTGTGGTGGCTGGGAGCAGCTGTTGTGGCCTCGAATCCGTCGAAGATAAAGTCTTCACGGATATCTGCGACGTAGCTCAAGCTTACAAATCTGACCTGGTGTCCAGGGGCATAGCTTTCGATCTGCTCCAGATGGCCAAGCGAGTTGGCCCGCAACGCGAAGCTGCCGAACATGAAGATCTGTCCGGGGAGGAAGACTTCTGCTTGGACGACATCGTTGTCGATGATTGAAGGAGCCATCAAACCTTTTGAGGATGGCAAAGTGGAACTCTCAATGAAAGCACCAATGTCGGTGTCAAAACCGGCGGATCTCGGGTAGGGGGTCCCGAACTGTGCGTCTAGGATCGATGGTAATAGGAGACGGGGGACACAATGTTTACCCAGGTTCGGGCCCTCTCTATGGAGGTAATACCCTACTTCCTGCTTGATTGATCTTGATGAATATGAGTATTACAAGAGTTGATCTACCATGAGATCGTAATGGCTAAACCCTAAAAGTCTAGCCTGGCTATGATTATGAGGATCTATCTATGGACCTAGCCCTCCGGTTTATATAGACACGGGAGGGATCTAGGGTTACAGAAGGTTGGTTACAGAGAAAGGAATCTTCATAGTTGATCGCCAAGCTTGCCTTCCACGCCAAGGAGAGTCCTATTCGGACACGGGTAGAGTCTTCGGTCTTTGTATCTTTATGGCCCATCGGTCCGGCCCATATCCAATAGATCGGACACCAGAGGACCCCTTAGTCCAGGACTCCCTCAATGACCTCGCTCCCAATGAACCACCATCCCAGGTGCCTGCTTTAACTTCGCGGTGTCATATGTGGTTGCATGTTGCATATGGTGTCTAGCTTGTATTCGAAAGGTCGAAGTCGCTCTTTATTAAGGTAAGGAAAGATATTTTTTTACATGAACCACCATCCCGGGAGCACTAGAAGTCAAATGGCTAGTTAGGGCACTAGCCGAGCCAGTGACAAGCCCAGCACAAACAGGCATCACCTGGAAGACAACTAAAAAGCCATGATGGTGGCGAAGCAGCCCGCCTCCCACCAGGCTCTCAGGTCCTAGATGATCATGCTCACCACTCCAGCCGGATGTCTAGCTTGTATTGCTTCCAATTTGGTTAAATTGCATCTGCTTAGCTTACACACTATACCTTTGAATATGACATGCCTTCCTTTTTTGGTACATATTAGTACATTTGTCTATTAACCATGTTCTTACATCAAACTAATGTTCTTGTGTATCCCTCATCAATCACTTATGATGAGGCAGTCAAGCAAGTGGACTACTGTGAGAAAATATCCTCATTTAAACATTGCAGCGTCAACCTCCCTTCATGATTCTCAAGAAACAACAAGGCTAGATGAAGATAGTGAACGTAGATCTATAGTTGATTACCGCATTTCCCTGCTACCTCTTTTAGCACTGCATTGGTTTTCCCAGAAGAGGAAGTGATGATGCAGCAAAGTAGCGTAAGTATTTCCCTCAGTTTTTGAGAACCAAGGTATCAATCCAGTAGGAGGCTACGCGCGAGTTCCTCGCACCTGCACAAAACAAATAAATCCTCGCAACCAACGCAAATAGGGGTTGTCAATCCCTATAGGGCCACTTAGGAGAGTGAGATCTGATAGATATGATAAGATAATATTTTTGGTATTTTTATGATAAAGATGCAAAGTAAAATAAAGGCAAAGTAAATGGCAAAGTAAATAACTAAGTAGTAGGAGATTAATATGATAAAGATAGACCCGGGGGGCATAGGTTTCACTAGTGGCTTCTCTCGAGAGCATAAGTATTCTACGGTGGGTGAACAAATTACTGTTGAGCAATTGACAGAATTGAGCATAGTTATGAGAATATCTAGGTATGATCATGTATATAGGCATCATGTCCGAGACAAGTAGACCGACTCCTGCCTGCATCTACTACTATTACTCCACTCATCGACCGCTATCCAGCATGCATCTAGAGTATTAAGTTAAAAACAGAGTAACGCCTTAAGCAAGATGACATGATGTAGAGGGATAGACTCATGCAATATGAAGAAAACCCCTTCTTGTTATCCTCGATGGCAACAATACAATACGTGTCTTGCTGCCCTTACTGTCACTGGGAAAGGACACCGCAAGATTGAACCCAAAGCTAAGCACTTCTCCCATTGCAAGAAAGATCAATCTAGTAGGCCAAACCAAACTGATAATTTGAAGAGACTTGCAAAGATAACAAATCATACATAAAAGAATTCAGAGAAGATTCAAATATTATTCATAGATAGACTTGATCATAAACCCACAATTCATCGGTCTCAACAAACACACCACAAAAAGAAGATTACATCGAATAGATCTCCACAAGAGAGGGGGAGAACATTGTATTGAGATCCAAAAAGAGAGAAGAAGCCATCTAGCTACTAGCTATGGACCCGTAGGTCTGAGGTAAACTACTCACACTTCATCGGAGGGGCTATGGTGTTGATGAAGAAGCCCTCCGTGATCGATGCCCCCTCCGGCGGAGCTCCGGAACAGGCCCCAAGATGGGATCTCGTGGATACAGAAAGTTACGGCGGTGGAATTAGGGTTTTGGCTTCGGATCTGATCATTTGGGGGTACGTGGGTATATATAGGAGGAAGAAGTACGTCGGTGGAGCAATAGGGGGCCCACGAGGGTGGAGGGCGCTCCTGGGGGGTAGGCGCGCCCCCCTACCTCGTGGCCTCCTATTACGTGTCTTGACGTAGGGTCCAAGTCTCCTGAGTTGTATTCGATGAGAAAATCACGTTCCCGAAGGTTTCATTCTGTTTGGAGTCCGTTTGATATTCCTTTTCTTCGAAACCCTAAAACAGGCAAAAAACAACAATTCTGGGCTAGGCCTCCGGTTAATAGGTTAGTCCCAAAAATAATATAAAAGTGGATAATAAATCCCAGTAATGTCCAAAACAGTAGATAATATAGCATGGAGCAATCAAAAATTATAGATACGTTGGAGACGTATCAAGCATCCCCAATCTTAATTCATGCTCATCCTTGAGTAGGTAAATGATAAAAACAGAATTTTTGATGCGGAGTGCTACTTGGCATAATTTTAATGTAACTCTTCTTAATTGTGGTATGAATATTCAGATCCGAAAGATTCAAGACAAAAGTTCATATTGACATAAAAATGATAATACTTCAAGCATACTAACAAAGCAATTGTGTCTTCTCAAAATAACATGGCTAAAGAAAGTTATCCCTACAAAATCATATAGTTTGGCTATGCTCTATCTTCACCACACAAAATATTTAAATCATGCACAACCCCGATGACAAGCCAACCAATTGTTTCATACTTTTGACATTCTCAAAACTTTTTCAACCTTCACGCAATACATGAGCGTGAGCCATGGATATAGCACTATAGGTGGAATAGAGTGGTGGTTGTGGAGAAGACAAAAAGGAGAAGATAGTCTCACATCAACTAGGCATATCAACGGGCTATGGAGATGCCCATCAATAGATATCAATGTGAGTGAGTAGGGATTGCCATGCAACAGATGCACTAGAGCTATAAGTATATGAAAGCTCAAAAAGAAACTAAGTGGGTGTGCATCCAACTTGCTTGCTCATGAAGACCTAGGGCAATTTGAGGAAGCCCATCATTGGAATATACAAGCCAAGTTCTATAATGAAAAATTCCCACTAGTATACGAAAGTGATAACATGAGAGACTCTCTACTATGAAGATCATGGTGCTACTTTGAAGCACAAGTGTGGTAAAAGGATAGTAACATTGTCCCTTCTCTCTTTTTCTCTCATTTTTTTATTTTTTTTCTTTGGACCTTTTCTCTTTTTTTATGGCCTCTTTTCTTTCTCTTTTTTTATTTGGGCTTCTTTGGCCTCTTTTGTTTATTTTTCGTCTGGAGTCTCATCCCGACTTGTGGAGGAATCATAGTCTCCATCATCCTTTCCTCACTGGGACAATGCTATAATAATGATGATCATCACACTTTTATTTTTCTTACAACTCAACAATTACAACTCGATACTTAGAACAAAATATGACTCTATATGAATGCCTCCGGCGGTGTACCGGGATATGCAATGATGCATGAGTGACAAGTATGAAAGAATTATGAATGGTGGCTTTGCCACAAATACTATGTCAACTACATGATCATGCTAAGCAATATGACAATGATGGAGTGTGTCATAAACGGAACAGTGGAAAGTTGCATGGCAATATATCTCGGAATGGCTATGTAAATGCCATAATAGGTAGGTATGGTGGCTGTTTTGAGGAAGGTATATGGTAGGTGTATGATACCGGCGAAAGGTGTGCGGTATTAGAGAGGCTAGCAAAGGTGGAAGGGTGAGAGTGCGTATAATCCATGGACTCAACATTAGTCATAAAGAACTCATATACTTATTGCAAAAATCTACAAGTTATCAAAGCAAAGTATTACGTGCATGCTCCTAGGGGGATAGATTGGTAGGAAAAGACCATCGCTCGTCCCCGACCGCCACTCATAAGGAAGACAATCAATAAATAAATCATGCACCGACTTCATCACATAACGGTTCACCATACGTGCATGCTACGGGAATCACAAGATTCAACAAAATTATTTCTCAAATTCACAACTACTCAACTAGCATGACTTTAATATCACCATCTCCATATCTCAAAACAATTATCAAGTATCAAACTTCTCATAGTATTCATCACACTCATAAGAGAGTTTTATTATTAATCTTGCATACCAAGCATATTAGGATTTTAAGCAAATTACCATGCTATTAAGACTCTCAAAATAATCTAAGTGAAGCATGAGAGATCAATAGTTTCTATAAAACAAATCCACCACCTTGCTCTAAAAGATATAAGTGAAGCACTAGAGCAAAATTATATAACTCAAAAGATATAAGCGAAGCACATAGAGTATTCTAACAAATTCCATATCAAGTATGGCTCTCTCAAAGGTGTGTACAGCAAGGATGATTGTGGTAAACTAACAAGCAAAGACTCAAATCATACAAGACGCTCCAAGAAAACACATATCATGTGGTAAATAAAAATATAGCTCCAAGTAAAGTTACCGATAGAAGTAGACGAAAGAGGGGATGCCTTCCGGGGCATCCCCAAGCTTTGGATTTTAGGTGTCCTTAGATTATCTTGGGGGTGCCATGGGCATCCCCAATCTTAGTCTCTCACCACTCCTTGTTCCATAACCCATCAAATCTTTACCCAAAACTTGAAAACTTCACAACACAAAACTTAAAGTAGGAAATCTCGTGAGCTCCGTTAGCGAAAGAAAACAAAAGACCACTTCAAGGTACTGTAATGAACTCATTCTTTATTTATATGGGTGTTAAACCTACTGTATTCCAACTTCTCTATGGTTTATAAACTATTTTACTAGCCATAGATTCATCAAAATAAGCAAACAACACACGAAAAACAGAATCTTTCAAAAACAGAACAGTCTGTAGTAATCTGTAGCTAGCGCAAGATCTGGAACCCCAAAAATTCTAAAATAAACTGCTGGACGTGAGGAATTTATCTATTAATGATATTCAAAAATAATTAACTAAATAGCACTTTCCAAATAAAAATGACAGCAGTTCTCGTGAGCGCTAAAGTTTCTGTTTTTTTACAGCAAGTTCAACAAGACTTTCCCCAAGTCTTCCCAACGGTTCTACTTGGCACAAACACTAATTACAAACAAAAAACACAAACAAAACAGAGGCTAGATAAATTATTTATTGAATAACAGCAAGGATAAATATTGGGTTGTCTCCCAACAAGCGCTTTTCTTTAAAGCCTTATAGCTAGGCATAATATTTCAATGATGCTCACATGAAAGACAAGGATTGAAGCACAAAGAAAGCATCATAAAACACGTGACAAACACATCTAAGTCTAACATACTTCCTATGCATAGGCATATTATAGGCAAACAACTTATCAAGGCAAGCAACAACTAGCATATGCAAGGAAGCGGAAACAAACAATAGCAATCTCAACATAACGAGAGGTAATTTAGTAACATGAAAATTTCTACCACCATATTTTCCTCTCTCATAATAATTGTATGTGGTATCATAAGCAAATTCAACAAAATAGCTATCACATAAAATATTTTCAACATGATCCACATACATCCAAGTTGACACTCTTCCAAAATAGTGGGATTAACATTAACTAAAGTCATGACTTCTCCAAACCCACTTTTATCAAAAATTTCATAAGATTGAATGTTCTCCAAATATGTGGGATCTAAAGTTGACATTCTTCCAAACCCACTTCCAATAATATTGCAAACACTATTATCAATCTCATATTCATCATGGGGCTTAAATAAATTTTCAAGATCATAAGAAGAATCACGCCAATCATGATCATTGCAACAAGTAGAGGATATAGCAAAACTAGCATCCCCAAGCTTAGGGTTTTGCTTATTATTAGCACAATTTACGAAAATAGAATTTATAATAAAATCATTGCAATCATGCTTTTTATTCAAAGATCTATCGTGAATCGCTTCATGAAGTAATTCATCACACTTTTCAGATTCACGAATTTCAAGCAAAACCTCATAAAGATAATCTAGTGCACAAAACTCACTAGCAATTGGTTCATCATAATTGGATCTCTTAAAAAGATTAGCAAGTGGATGAGGATCCACAGATCTTAGGTTCTCTGTTTAGTAATAAATAAACAACTATTCTAACCATACGAGCAAACAAGAAGCAAGCGAAAAAGAGGCAAATGGAGAAAGAGAGGGAGGATAGAGAGAGAGGGAGAATAAAACGGCAAGGGTGAAGTGGGGGAGAGGAAAACGAGAGGCAAATGGCAAATAATGTAATGTGGGAGATAAGGGTATGTGATGGGTACTTGGTATGTTGACTTTTGCGTAGACCTCCCCGGCAACGGCGCCATAAATCCTTCTTGCTACCTCTTTTAGCACTGCGTTGGTTTTCCCCGAAGAGGAAGGGATGATGCAGCAAAATAGCGTAAGTATTTCCCTCAGTTTTTGAGAACCAAGGTATCAATCTAGTAGGATGCTACGCGCGAGTCCCTCGCACCTGCACAAAACAAATAAATCCTCGCAACCAACATAAATAGGGGTTGTCAATCCCTATAGGGCCACTTACGAGAGTGAGATCTGATAGATATGATAAGATAATATTTTTGTTATTTTTATGATAAAGATGCAAAGTAAAATAAAGGCAAAGTAAATGGCAAAGTAAATAACTAAGTAGTAGGAGATTAATATGATAAAGATAGACCCGGGGGCCATAGGTTTCACTAGTGGCTTCTCTCGAGAGCATAAGTATTCTACGGTGGGTGAACAAATTACTGTTGAGCAATTGACAGAATTGAGCATAGTTATGAGAATATCTAGGTATGATCATGTATATAGGCATCACGTCCGAGACAAGTAGACCGACTCCTGCCTGCATCTACTACTATTACTCCACTCATCGACCGCTATCCAGCATGCATCTAGAGTATTAAGTTAAAAACAGAGTAACACCTTAAGCAAGATGACATGATGTAGAGGGATAGACTCATGCAATATGAATAAAACCCCTTCTTGTTATCCTCGATGGCAACAATACAATACGTGTCTTGCTACCCTTATTGTCACTGGGAAAGGACACCGCAAGATTGAACCCAAAGCTAAGCACTTCTCCCATTGCAGGAAAGATCAATCTAGTAGGCCAAACCAAACTGATAATTCGAAGAGACTTGCAAAGATAACCAATCATACATAAAAGAATTCAGAGAAGATTCAAATATTATTCATAGATAGACTTGATCATAAACCCACAATTCATCGGTATCAACAAACATACCGCAAAAGGAAGATTACATCGAATAGATCTCCACAAGAGAGGGGGAGAACATTGTATTGAGATCCAAAAAGAGAGAAGAAGCCATCTAGCTACTAGCTATGGACCCGTAGGTCTGAGGTAAACTACTCACACTTCATCGGAGGGGCTATGGTGTTGATGAAGAAGCCCTCCGTGATCGATGCCCCCTCCGGCGGAGCTCCGGAACAGGCCCCAAGATGGGATCTCGTGGATACAGAAAGTTACGGCGGTGGAATTAGAGTTTTGGCTCCGTATCGGATCATTTGGGGGTACGTGGGTATATATAGGAGGAAGAAGTACGTCGGTGGAGCAACAGGGGGCCCACGAGGGTGGAGGGTACGCCTGGGGGGTAGGCGCGCCCCCTACCTCGTGGCCTCCTATTACGTGTCTTGATGTAGGGTACAAGTATCTTGAGTTTTATTCGATGAGAAAATCACGTTCCAGAAGGTTTCATTCCGTTTGGAGTCCGTTTGATATTCCTTTTATTCGAAACCCTAAAACAGGCAAAAAACAGCAATTCTGGGATGGGCCTCTGGTTAATAGGTTAGTCCCAAAAATAATATAAAAGTGGATAATAAAGCCCAATAATGTCCAAAACAGTAGATAATATAGCATGGAGCAATCAAAAATTATAGATACGTTGGAGACGTATCATTCCCCTACACTAGCATCGTAGGTGCTTGCTCTAACTTGGCAGCGTGATATATGGTTGCATGTTACATATGGTGTCTAGATTCTAATTCTTCCAATCTGGTTAAATTGCATGTGCTATTTTGCTTAGTTTATACATTATACCTGTTAATGTGACATGCCTTCCTGTTTTTAGTACATAGTACATCTGTCTATTAAGCATGTCCTTACATAAAACTATTATTTTTTTGTATCCCGCATAAATCAATATGACGAGACACCTTCAGTATATGCAGTGTGATATTAGTTGCATCTTTCATATGATTTATAGCAGGCGCTGCTTCTAAATTGTTGAAATGCCATTTATGATGGGACGATTTTAACTTGGCAGAGTCATATTGGTTGCATCTTTCATGTGGTGTCTAGCTTGCATTGCTTCTTATTTGTTGAAATGGTTTCTACTTAGTTTACACAAACAGTTGTGAATATGCCATGCCATCCTGTTTTTCGTTTTATTCCATCCTGGAATCATGTGTTTGCCTTACATCAAAGTAGTGATTGTCAGTATCATGCATGAATGAGTTCTGAAGAGTAAATTTTATTGCTTTTTCTTGTCAGTTTTACTTGACAATTCAAAATCAATAATGCAGAAGGAAGTTAGCAAGGCAGCGGATGATGGTGCTCCTTCCAAATGGAGGGCCTCTACAGATTCTACTCCTCCATCCCCCCAAGATGATTTCCAAGACAACGCATGCATAGACACTCAACGTAGTTGTGTTCATGATGAGCACGTCTCCCCTAGTGCACCATCACAGGTGCTCCCTCTAACTTGGCACTGTTATATGTGGTTGCATGTTATTTATGATGTCTAGCTTGTATTGCTTCTAATTTTGTTGAATTTCATCTGCTTACTTTACACATTATACTTGTGAATAAGACACGTGTTCCTGTTTCTAGAACATACAATATCTGTCTATCACACCATGTTCTTACATCAAAGTACTATTGTTGTGTAACCTGCAACAATCACTTATCATAAGACACGTTTGACTTGGGAGTGTGATATAGGTTACATCTCGCATTCTTTTCTAGCTTGTACTACTTCTAATTTCTTGAAATGGCACTTATGACGAGACAGTTCTAACTTGGTAGAGTGATATTCGTTGCATCTTTCATATGGTGTCTAGCTTTCATTGCTTCTAATTTGTTGAAATGCCTTCTCCTTAGTTTACACATCATAAGTTGTGAATATGCAATGTTGTGAATATGTAATGGCACTAATGACGAGAGACCTTTAACTTGGTAGTGTGATGTTGTTTGCATCTTGCATATGATTTATTTCTTGTACTGCTTCACATTTGTTTAAACGGCATTTATGATGAGACACTGATAACTTGGCAGAGCGATATTTGTAGCATCTTTCATATGGTGTCTACCTTCCATTGCATTGCTTCTAATTTAATGAAATGTATTTTGCTTGGTTTACACATCATAGTTCTGGTTATCTCATGCTGTCCTGTTTTTCGTACATACTACATCCTCCTATCATGTGGTTGTCTAACATCAAAGTTCAGTTCGTCTGTATCACGCATCAATTTGTTCAGAAGAACTAAATGGTTATTCGTTTTTCTTGTTGGCTTGAGTTAACATGCCACGGAGAAAGAGGAAGCAAGATAGAACGACAGGCAAAGGGAAGCGGAAGAATCCTGCAGATTCTGCTAGTACTGATGGTGCAATAGAAGGTCAAAGTCCAGCAGAAAATTGTACCGACAATGTATCCCATGCTACACGAGCTGCAGAACAAGCCAAACAGAAACAAATAGCTGCCACCAAAAAAGCAGAGACAACCCTAGTTGTTGCAACACCTTCCACAGTACCACCAGCTGCACGATTTACTCGTTGGTCAACTCAGCTAGCAGCACGTTCCCAAGCTCCCTTGCCACCTGACACTACTTCTGAAGCACTCTTGACACAAGATGAGTTGGCAAGATCATATGAACTTTGTGAGCTTCAAGAGCAAGAAGGTAGTTGTTGGAGCCAAGTTACAGTTGCATGCTTCTTTATATGTAGTCTCATAGTTTGATGTACACTAACACTTCCTATGTTTGTTGTTGGACTAGCACCTAGGTGTCACACCCTGATTTTCATGCCACAACACTTAAGCTAATAAATCATGATAAAGTGTGGTTTGACAAAAACATTTGCATTATTTGGATTTTGTTTGGAGTTGGCTTTCTCTCTATGTTTTTCAAGTGCTCATTAAAGTCAACACAACTTCCCCTCCCATACTTCATCTCCTTGCCCCAAACTTCTGCCCAATGATCATGCCATGTGTATAGTGCAATATAGTATTTTCTTACAAAAATAATTTGGCCAAATAGTATTTTCAAAAATTAGTTTTCCAAAACCCCCTGAATTGAGGTTTGCACTACAAGTACTTGATTTGGGGTGTGAAAAATCTTTCAAAAGGTATATTTGAATCCTATTAGATATAGGACTCCCATAAACCACAAAAATATAATTTTAAAAGTTATTTTCCTATTTTATTTAAAAGCTTTTTCTTAAGGCCAGAAATGGTCTTTAATAGGGAAAAATTATTTTATTGTTTCAAAAATATTTGACAAAAATCAGGGAAACTCAGTGGACATATATTTTCCATATATAAGAGTTTCAACACATGGTCATGTTCAAAGTATTGGACAAAACCTCCCAAAAACATTTCTGACCATTTCAAGGATTTGAAATATTTCTATAGGAAATATTTTCATAAAAATCCAAGTAAAATCAAGAGAGTCACAAATGCATATTGTGATCACATTTCAAAGCCTCATCTCAATTAAGGTCACTTTGGTTCACCAAAATGCCCCAAAACCCTCTCTGACCAGAATCAAATTTGAACAACTTTGTACTACCAACTTTTTCTCCTTGACCCCAACTTTTGTGAGCATGTTCAGATGACCAAATGAGGCCACTACACCAAGTGGTGCATCAAGGGGAAGTGATTTTCTCAACTAGATCTACACAAGTCCATTTTTGTTGATTTCTAGGGGTTACAAAAGTTGCATTGGCAACTTTGCCCAAATAAGCTCCAAATTGGTGGAAGGCCCTAATTATATGTGTAATTTCACCCTGTGGAGAATCATGGCAAATGAAAATCATCTACTTGCCCAAACCATTATCAAACACCTTTTGACACTTTACCAAAATACCATTTTTGACCTCTTCCACTTATCTCCATGAGCTCAACTTTGTACCACAGCTAATCCTGGTCCTCTCCTACCTCCAGTAACTCTCCCCTTTCCATTGCTCAATGATTGAGGGGTAGAATACCCCCATTTACCTCCCTTGACAACCCCTCTCTCCCTCTTCTTCTACCTCTCTCTTATCCTACTGGCCACCCAGGGCATCCAAGGCCATAGCCCCTTCTTTACTCCCCCCTAGAGCTACCAGATACCTTTTGCCGTGCCCACATTGCATAAAAAATGGCCATGCCGACCATTTGGGCGCTCTGGAGCGCGCTACAGTGTGCTCCCGCACTGTAGCCGCCCCCTGCCAACCACTCCCGGCCACCTCGGGCCTCCCGAGCGTGCCGGACGATGTGCCTCGGCGTCTGCGTCACGCTAAACCCCTGTCCCCCTCCTCCTTCTCCCTCCTGCTGCCCCTCCTCGCATGCGCACCGGCCGCCCGAGAGCTCCAATGAGCGGCCTCACACGCGCGGCATCTCTGGCCTTACCCCGCTCTCTCCCTTAGCTCCCCTCGGCATAGTCCACGCCCAGCAACACGCCAGACACGGCCCCAGCTCCTCCCGAGCCCTGTGGCAACAAGCAGGAGCTCGCCGGCGCACGGGACCACGGCACCCTGCCGTTCGCCTATTTAAGGGCCTCCCCGAGCCTCTCCCTCACCACCACCCGCTCCTACCTACTCCAAATCGGCCCCCTGTGCCCTCCACTCTCCTCCAGGAGCACCCGAGCTCGAGATCGAGCTTGAGCTCCGCTGCCTCGGGTCGCCGTCGATCTCAGGGTACAGGCCCTCTCCGCTGCTCCTCTTCCTCGATCTGGAACCTCTGCGGCTCACTGATCATTTCCCCTTTCCTCCCTACTTCTTTTGCAGCCGGAAACGGCCGGAACCGCCGCCTCCCGAAGCTCTTCTGCCGGTTTCCTCGTCGCCGGTGAACCCCTACACTCCGGCGACCACCTTTACCTCCACCCGAACGGCGACTCTGCCCTGAGCACGTCGGTGCCCTCGGATCGCCTTGCCGTCGACCACAGCGACGCCGGTGAGCTCGCCTCCCTCTCTGGCCCGAGGTTAAAGACGATGGACGTGGGGCCCGTCGGTCAGCCTCACACTCTGACGGGTGGGCCCCACCCATCAGGTTTAAAAACGCGTGCGCGCGCACCAGTTCGCTGCGTCGGCTAGAGGCGTATTTCCCAAATACGCCTTCGATGTGGCAGCCTTGCGCGGGCTGGATTCCCCCTGGGCCTGCTGCACTGTGGCCGAATAGGCCCAGTTGCACAGTGGCCTTTTTCCTTTTCTATTTCTATAACTTTTCCAAAAATTCCATAGGATTAAATAATAATCCAAATGCAATAATTCCAACTCCTAAATTCTTGTAATAATCCAACCTATTTATTGGTGCAGTTTTCACTCTTATCAAACCAACTTTTCTTCACTGTTCAAATTTAAATTTGAATTTGAGCATTTATGCCTGTCATTTAAAATTCCTAGCACTGTTTCCATGACTCCAATCCAAAACTAGGAATTTCCCCTTCTTAGTTTTCACCCTAGTATTTAACAATAATGAGTTGACATTTTTCTGAGCACTTTGGTTTTTCTGTTTTATTATTGCCTTATTTTTTCTCGCTATTATTTTGCGATGATAGATTGTGTTGCTGACAAAGGAGTTGAACCAGAAGACTTTGAAGACCCAGAAGACTTTGCTGAGCCAGGCAAGCAGCCCTTTGACCATGTCTAAGAAACCCTTTTTGTGCATGTCATATTGCACTTTCATTGCTTGCATCGAAGTCATGATAATGTGGTGACCACTTGAGGTGGTTTGCCACCGTTACTTCCTCGTTGATACTTGCAAGGTGCACGAACCTACCTCCTTATGAGGGTTATGCCGGTGGGAGTAGGTAGGATGCTGGAGTAGTTGCTACGCAAAAAGGGACGGGAATATGCATGGTGATGAAGGCAAAGTATTTTCAAAAGACTTTTTCGAAAAACCCTGTCGGGTGCCACTTATGCCCGAGGGAGATAATGAGTTGGGTAACCACTTGATGACGAAGTGGTGTACTGAGGCAAGTGTGTGTGTTGTTTTTGAAAACAGATTAGATTTAAGATTTGTCAACTGTCCCAACCTTACATGCACAACCACTCTACCCTTATATGGGAAAGGGCATTATTGATTACCTAGGCAGATACTAGCTTGGAGCCCGCATTACTAGTGACGAGAGAGTTGTTGTTGCGCTCCCTCGGGACGGGGTCGTGCCAGGTAGGGCGGCCATGACTGTTTTCATAGGGCACCGGACACACCGTTGGTACCCCGTGCTTGTGGTATGTGATGAATATGGGAGCAAGGCTCCACAATTTTAAGATGTGAAATGTTGGGCACAGGGGTTACTACCAATCGAGTGGACTCTATGTTAGTGTCGTCTAGGGAAAGATAGTGATCGGGTGCTTACCCCGGGTACCTGAGGTACCGCGGGTCGTGGATGACACGGAAGATCCCCGGATCTTGTGGGTAAAGTGTGCAACCTCTGCAGAGTGTAAAACTATTCGAATAGCCGTGTCCACGGTCAAGGACAGTTGGGCGGTGCTGCTTAAACTACGTCCAGAGTTTTACAAACCGTGTGCGTGTGTGTTGATAAGACTATTTGGGTTGAGTCAGATGGCCTGACACAATGATCAAGTTGGATTGGTGTCCAACTTCGCTTATGTTGATATCTATAACTTGTTCATAAGGATATTTGTTCTCTCATGATTCATGCTGATAGATCATGTCATTGCACTCAAAACTAGCTTTCTGAAAATTACCTACTTAGTGCTATATCATTGCATTATTGTGCCTTGTTCCAATCATGGGTTGCTTGCGAGTACATCCAAAGTACTCATTGGCTTGCCACTGGTTATTTAATTGACCAGGCATGGAAGAACAGGAGTTCGATGAAGAGTTCTTTGGAGACGAACATGCGAACTAGGACGTTTCCCAGTCAAAATGCCTGTAGGGTTAAGGCAGATGGCATGGGTTCTACTTATCGACGAAGGTTTCCGCTGCTAAAGTTTATTTGGTATTCAGCCCTTGTGGCTTTATCTATGTAAGACTTGACCATAATGGTCATAATTTGTGTAAGACGGTATGTATGGATGTAAGACTCTTGTTATTCAGCTTCTATGTGTTCAGTGAGCATTGATCTCTGGGATCACTATACACGTGCATTCGGTGATCACGACTTATGAGTCGGGGTCCCCACAGAGCTGGTATCAGAGCCATCCTGACTGTAGGAAGCCTTAGTTAGCATGGGCGTTAGATAGGACAAAACCCGTTTGCAAGACCCTCTATGCTCCTGTTCTTTGCTGAGATTTCCCAAACCTAAGGGATATTTCTCCTTATTGACCTCCCTTATTCAACTTTTGTAGATGGTCGTCGCCCCCTTGAGACTCCTTATGACAGGATTCCCATCACTCCTAAAAGACTGCCTCCAACAATGCCACTGTCCCTTGCTGCCCATGTACACCCTGCATGAACTGGAAAATGAAGTGCTCGAGAAGGAGTTCTATGCCAAGGTTTTTGTGCCTGGCAAGACCTCACCCCAGGGGTGGTTCTTCATTGGGCCGCCCATGCCAACAAGAGACCTGGCCATTCAGCAAGTGGCATATGAAGCGCTCCTCCGTCTTCGAGACCTCCTTCCAAAAATGAAAGAAGAACATGCCACCCGCTACCTACCGGGCAAGAACGGATTTGGAGCCCCAACTCAAGTGATGATTTCCCCATAAGATGAGGATCCAACTCTCAAGTACCATATCCGCTTCATCAACGCAGGAGACCACCTTCTACGTCACCTTACCGAAGCATTCCTTAAGGCTCGCCAAGACATCCCTTCACTTCTGCACCTCCACTGCCTCAAGAAGAAGAAGGTGGCCGAGCGAGGACAGAAAATCACTGCCTTACAAGCCCACATTGCCAATCAGGAGCAACAAATAGAGGAACTTCGGAAAACCCGCAACCAAACCCCACACGGGAGGCATAGGAATGAATTTCCATATCCACCTCGTAGAAGATTGTCGTCGGGCCACCTTCGACATAACCCGAGACTGAATGACAACCTTTTTGCTTTTGTCACTTGTCACGAGTGTGGTGGCACATTAAAAGGATGTGTCCCAACAGATGGCCGACTATCGCATACCCATTGGCACCACAAGGGGAACCCAGAAACTGAAGACTGAACACCCTTCTCTCCGAGCAGGCACGACTACCAAGTCCGAGAACCCCTAGGGTAGGATGAGTCGTGTACCCCCATATGCGTAGTCGAGTCCGTGTGATGGTTCGAATGGAACCACGTTCTGTGTTGCTTGTTTTTATTTGTTTGTGTTTTGATATAAGTGGCACATTTTCCCTAGGCAGCTTGTACGCGACTATATCACCTATCGTGTCCTAATGGTATTGTGTGTGCCCTTTACGGCACCTGTTTGTTTGCACTTGCACTATAGAACCCTATTTTGGCATTCCCCTCCTCTATGCTATTTTCCCTCTCATCTCTCTCATCTCTGAAGACCAGCAAGACAAAATGCACTAAGGATTCCACCTCGGCAAGCAACTGACACTGGAGACTTTTGCTACAGCCTCCTCGACCAAGTGCAATCCCGTAGTATTACCCCTCATGACTGGAAACCCCATCCCTAGACCCTTCGAGACTTCACGAGATACCCCAGATCAAGTCCTTAACCATGTGCTTAACCCACAGAATTGCAAGAGGACAAGTTAAGCCTCTATAAACCTTGCACAAACTGGGTTCATTATGGAACTAGCGGACATAGTGAACAAGCACGTTATCATCCTAATATAGCACCAGAACTAACGATGCCATAGGGAAGACCAGTTTGAGGATATAGGAATAGAGGACAAATGACTTGATGAGTTTATATCAATGACTTTGAGGAATTATATGAGACTATTTGGTGGATTATGATGCTTTCATGTTGGTAGATGAACTTGGTGGGATCATGTTTATGGAGTAGCATAACTTTCCTTACCCTTGAGTAAACTGGATTTAGTAGGACAATTATGATTGCAAGCTGGAATTCTTGGGAGTATATGGATTTAACTTAGCCATGGGATATTGATAGGAGACAGTTATTATCACATAAATGACTTGGGGGAAACATGTAGGAATTCTCGTTGGACATGAGATTTGGATTTAAATAGGTGATCCTAGTTGAGTATAGGTGGTGAGTAAGTCTACATGGTCCGGAGTAAATTGGATTTAGAATGATGATCTCGATCATGATACCATGTTCTTGGAGGATAATAAACTAGGAGATTGGATTAATTGTCGGAGATGATATAAGCTTGACCTTGGAGTTTACTTGACCGCGATAATGGGAATTGGTGGATTGACTATAGTAAGGATAGCTTTTCAAGTATTTGGGGATTATATGGACTTTAGGATCATGTGGAACACCATATACACTAGGATTTGTAGAATTAAAGGATTATGTAGTGATTAATGGAAGTTAACGGGTTGTTGGAGTTGATTCATAGGAAGGGAACAAGATTTTGGAGTGGCATACGACGTGTTTCCTTAGGATAGAGATACACTAACATGGACCTTGGAAGAATAAGATGAGCACTTGGATTGTTGTGTTTTATTCCTGCTTGGAAGCTTGTATGCTCTGCCCATGGATTTTTAGGGGTAGCCATACATATGAGTTTGGGGATCGTAGACATATATGATTTTGTTAGACCTCCTCTCGGGAGTCACGAGAATATGGATCACATGAGTAATGATTGGATTTGACCTATACGAAATAATGCTTTCAGTGGTATAAGGTTATTTGTTTGAGGGACTAGATAGACTATTGGCATCTCAGAAACTGTGCTTAAGGATAAGATAATAAAATGTTCACTCGCACACTAGAATCCTTGAAACCCTTAAGCCCTACTAAGCCACAACATGGTCGGGTCATGACCATAGGTCTTGACTCTAGATCGAGAACACCTTGGGCCATACTCAACCGTGACCACCACCAATACCCCCAGCCTACTTTATGTACCCTGTGAACAAAGTCTTCATGGAGTGCTTAAACAAGATAGTTGCCATCATCATTTGGTGACCTACTTGTCCACCCAAAGACGGAAGAAGAGCCGTTCAGCTAGTCAAGGAACATTGAAGACCGCCATGCCAAGGAGGAAGAACTACACCAACCACCATCGTCAAGAAGTGAACTTTCTCGTCGAAGACTAGGTGTATCTGCAAGCCACTTCTCTCAAGAGAACCAAGCATTTTCATGTCAAGAGAAACTCACACCTAGATTTATCGACCTTCTCCAAGATCACTGCAAGACGAAGAATAGACGGCTACCAGCTAGAATTACCACCTGAGCCACCCACTGTGCACAACATTTTCCACGAGTCACAGCTTCGGAAGTGCTTCCAACTTCCTAACTAGTCTGGTCTCTACAAGGACATCAATCACCGGGCCATCGACCTCCAGCCCAATATCACCTATGCGAGAGATCCCAATTGCAACCTGGACCAAGCAGGACGTCATACACGAAGCCATGCCATTGAGTACTTCAAGGTTCAATGAAGCACCACTCGAAAGCACAAGCAGTATGAGGACGTGAAGACTACCCCAGGTCCAGTTTTTGTATTCCTTTCCACGCCTAGTTTGGGAATCTCAGGGATGAGATTCTTTTAAGGGGGGTAGGTCTATCACACCCTGATTGTCATGCCATAACGCTTAAGCTAATAAATCATGATAAAGTGTGGTTCGACAAAAACTTTTGCATTATTTGGCTTTTGTTTGGAGTTGTTTTCTCTCTGTGTGTTTCAAGTGCTCTTTAAAGTCAACACAACTCCCCCTCCCATACTTCATCTCCTTGCCCCAAACTTCTGCCCAATGATCATGCCATGTGTATAGTGCAATATAGTATTTTCTTACAAAAATAATTTGGCCAAATAGTATTTTCAAAAATTAGTTTTCCAAAACCCCCTGAATTTAGGTTCGCACTACAAGTACTTGATTTGGGGTGTGAAAAATCTTTCAAAAGGTATATTTGAATCCTATTAGATATAGGACTCCCATAAACCACAAAAATATAATTTTAAAAGTTATTTTCCTATTTTATTTAAAAGCTTTTTCTTAAGGCTAGAAATGGTCTTTAATAGGGAAATTTTATTTTATTGTTTCAAAAATATTTGACAAAAATCAAGGAAACTCAGTGGACATATATTTTCCATATATAAGAGTTTCAACACATGGTCATGTTCAAAGTATTGGACAAAACCTCCCAAAACCATTTCTGACCATTTCAAGGATTTGAAATATTTCCATAGGAAATATTTTCATAAATATCCAAGTAAAATCAAGAGAGTAACAAATGCATATTGTGATCACCTTGCAAAGCCTCATCTCAATTAAGGTCACTTTGGTTCACCAAAATGCCCCAAAACCCTCTCTGACCAGAATCAAATTTAAACAACTTTGTACTACCAACTTTCTCTCCTTGACCCCAACTTTTGTGAGCATGTTCACATGACCAAATGAGGCCACTACACGAAGTGGTGCATCAAGGGGAAGTGATTTTCTCAACTAGATCTACACAAGTCCATTTCTGTTGATTTCTAGGGTTTACAAAAGTTGCATTGGCAACTTTGCCCAAATAAGCTCCAAATTGGTGGAAGGCCCTAATTATATGTGTAATTTCACCCTGTGGAGAATCATGGCAAATGAAAATCATCTACTTGCCCAAACCATTATCAAACACCTTCTGACACTTTACCAAAATACCATTTTTGACCTCTTCCACTTATCTCCATGAGCTCAACTTTGTGCCACAGCTGATCCTGGTCCTCTCCTACCTCCAGTAACGCTCCCCTTTCCATTGCTCAATGATTGAGGGGTAGAATACCCCCATTTACCTCCCTGGACAGCCCCTCTCTCCCTCTTCTTCTACCTCTCTCTTCTCCTACTGGCCACCCAGGGCATCCAAGGCCATAGCCCACTTCTTTACTCCCCCTAGAGCTACCAGACACCTTTTGCCGCGCCCACATAGCATAAAAATGGCCATGCCGGCCATTTGGGCGCTCTAGAGCGCGCTACAGTGCGCTCCCGCACTGTAGCCGCCCCCTGCCAACCACTCCCATCCACCTCAGCCCTCCCCAGCGCGCCCGACGATGTGCCTCGGCGTCTGCGTCACGCTAAACACATGTCCCCCTCCTCCTTCTCCCTCCTACTGCCCCTCCTCGCACACGCACCGGCCGCCCGAGAGCTCCAATGAGCGACCTCACACGCGCGGCATCTCTGGCCTTACCCCGCTCTCTTCCTTAGCTTCCCTCAGCGTAGTCCATGCCAGCAACACCCCAGACACGGCGCCAGCTCCTCCCGAGCCCTGTGGCGATGAGCAAGAGCTCGCCGGCGCACGGGTCCATGGCACCCCGCCATTTGTCTATTTAAGGGCCTCCCCGAGCCTCTCCCTCACCGCCACCCGCTCCTACCTACTCCAAATCGGCCCCCTGTGCCCTCCACTCTCCTCCAGGAGCACCTGAGCTCGAGATCGAGCTCGAGCTCCGCCGCCTCGAGTCACTGTCGATCTCAGGGTACAGGCCCTCTCCGCCGCTCCTCTTCCTCGATCTGGAACCTCCACGGCTCACTGATCATTTCCCCTTTCCTCCCCGCTTCTTTTGCAGCCGAAAACGGCCGAAACTGCCGCCTCCCGAAGCTCTTCCGCCAGTTTCCTCGTCGCTGGCAAACCCCTACACTCCGGCGACAACCTCCACCTCCACCTTCACCCGAACGACGACTCCGCCCTAAGCACGCCGGTGCCCTCGGATCGCCTCGCCGTCGACCACAGCGACGCCGACGAGCTCGCCTCCCTCTCTGGCCCGAGGTTCAAGACGACAGCCGTGGGGCCCGTCGGTCAGCCTCACACTCTGACGGGTGGGCCCCACCCATCAGGTTTAAAAACGCGTGCGCGCGCACCAGTTCGCTGCGTCGGCTAGAGGCGTATTTCCCAAATACGCCTTCGATGTGGCAGCCTTGCGCGGGCTGGATTCCCCCTGGGCCTGCTGCACTGTGGCCGAATAGGCCCAGTTGCACAGTGGCCTTTTTCCTTTTCTATTTCTATAACTTTTCCAAAAATTCCATAGGATTAAATAATAATCCAAATGCAATAATTCCAACTCCTAAATTCTTGTAATAATCCAACCTATTTATTGGTGCAGTTTTCACTCTTATCAAACCAACTTTTCTTCACTGTTCAAATTTAAATTTGAATTTGAGCATTTATGCCTGTCATTTAAAATTCCTAGCACTGTTTCCATGACTCCAATCCAAAACTAGGAATTTCCCCTTCTTAGTTTTCACCCTAGTATTTAACAATAATGAGTTGACATTTTTCTGAGCACTTTGGTTTTTCTGTTTTATTATTGCCTTATTTTTTTCTCGCTATTATTTTGCGATGATAGATTGTGTTGCTGACAAAGGAGTTGAACCAGAAGACTTTGAAGACCCAGAAGACTTTGCTGAGCCAGGCAAGCAGCCCTTTGACCATGTCTAAGAAACCCTTTTTGTGCATGTCATATTGCACTTTCATTGCTTGCATCGAAGTCATGATAATGTGGTGACCACTTGAGGTGGTTTGCCACCGTTACTTCCTCGTTGATACTTGCAAGGTGCACGAACCTACCTCCTTATGAGGGTTATGCCGGTGGGAGTAGGTAGGATGCTGGAGTAGTTGCTACGCAAAAAGGGACGGGAATATGCATGGTGATGAAGGCAAAGTATTTTCAAAAGACTTTTTCGAAAAACCCTGTCGGGTGCCACTTATGCCCGAGGGAGATAATGAGTTGGGTAACCACTTGATGACGAAGTGGTGTACTGAGGCAAGTGTGTGTGTTGTTTTCGAAAACGGATTAGATTTAAGATTTGTCAACTGTCCCAACCTTACATGCACAACCACTCTACCCTTATATGGGAAAGGGCATTATTGATTACCTAGGCAGATACTAGCTTGGAGCCCGCATTACTAGTGACGAGAGAGTTGTTGTTGCGCTCCCTCGGTACGGGGTCGTGCCAGGTAGGGCGGCCATGACTGTTTTCATAGGGCACCGGACACACCGTTGGTACCCCGTGCTTGTGGTATGTGATGAATATGGGAGCAAGGCTCCACAATTTTAAGATGTGAAATGTTGGGCACAGGGGTTACTACCAATCGAGTGGACTCTATGTTAGTGTCGTCTAGGGAAAGATAGTGATCGGGTGCTTACCCCGGGTACCTGAGGTACCGCGGGTCGTGGATGACACGGAAGATCCCCGGATCTTGTGGGTAAAGTGTGCAACCTCTGCAGAGTGTAAAACTATTCGAATAGCCATGTCCACGGTCAAGGACAGTTGGGCGGTGCTGCTTAAACTACGTCTAGAGTTTTACAAACCGCGTGCGTGTGTGTTGATAAGACTATTTGGGTTGAGTCAGATGGCTTGACACAATGATCAAGTTGGATTGGTGTCCAACTTAGCTTATGTTGATATCTGTAACTTGTTCATAAGTATATCTGTTCTCTCATGATTCATGCTGATAGATCATGTCATTGCACTCAAAACTAGCTTTCTGCAAATTACCTACTTAGTGCTATATCATTGCATTATTGTGCCTTGTTCCAATCATGGGTTGCTTGCGAGTACATTCAAAGTACTCATTGGCTTGCCACTTGTTATTTAATTGGCCAGGCATGGAAGAACAGGAGTTCGATGAAGAGTTCTTTGGAGACGAACATGTGAACTAGGACGTTTCCCAGGCATAATGCATGTAGGGTTAAGGCAGATGGCATGGGTTCTACTTATCGATGAAGGTTTCCGCTGCTAAAGTTTATTTGGTATTCAGCCCTTGTGGCTTTATCTATGTAAGACTTGACCATAATGGTCATAATTTGTGTAAGATAGTATGTATGGATGTAAGACTCTTGTTATTCAGCTTCTGTGTGTTCAGTGAGCATTGATCTCTGGGATCACTGTACATGTGCATTCGCTGATCACGACTTATGAGTCGGGGTCCCCACACTAGGCGCAAGAGGAAATAGACATCGGGGATAATGCTCGAGAGGTTAACTAAATCTAGAGGAGGAAGAATGGAGATCCGTTTTGAGGCAGGTTTAAAAAGGCCACGGATGCTACAAAGTCAGCCAAGTTAGTATTAGAGGCAGCGGTTGCTATTAGGTGCCATGTACGTATCCTCCCAACAAGGATTTAGTACAGGAATGACAAAGACAAAACCCAGTTCAACACCTTCCTCGACCATTTATCTGTAGGTATGGTTATGTATGGAAAGTTGTAATATCGTCTTGCTTTGTCCAATACTTTCTAGGTTGCTGATAATGAGACTCCCATAATTTTCAACAAATGAGGTTCAAGTTGGATAGCTAAGATGATGCAACCAGACATCTCCCATAATGAGACTCCCATAATGCACCCATGTTTTCAAGTCTGCTCTACGACAGTATTGGTATAACTTGAGGGAAACTCACTTTGAAGGCAAGGCTAATAGTGAACTTGCCCAAACATCTCCAGTGGAAAATATATGGAATGAACACTCGAGAGGCCTTGTTAAACACTGGTCCGATCTGAAGTATCAGGTACATTATATATATATATATATATATATGTGATCATATCACATGTTGAAGTCCTATTTACGCATGTTCCACACAAATCTATCTTCTTGTAGGTGAACTATTCAAAGAACAAGGCCAACTGTACAAAAGTGAAATTCCAACAGACGACAGGATCTCGTAGCTATATTACACACTGTGAGACTCTTATAATTAGCTGTTGTTTCACTCCTTTTGTTGTACCATATTATCAGATCTATATTGACTTGTTCCAAATGCAGAGGAAAGCCCGCAAGGACCAAAAAGTACCTGAACCAAATGTTGTGGAAATCTTCAAGGACTGTCACACCAGCAAGACGAAGGGCATGACTACACCAGTCAAAGCCGCTGTTGTAAGTCATTAATCCTCATGCCTTTTAACTACTACTTACTCTGACTCGTGCCTTGAACTGCATGGTTTGCAGCCAAGGTCTATTACTCTTTTCAATTTTATACACAATTGTCTTAGCGTATCATTGCACCTTACAAGGTTTAAAAGAGAGGAGTGATGTTCCTTTGATCTTGACCTGTAATCTAGTTCTGTGCTGGACTTTCCCACACAACGTTGCAATTGCTTGTTTGTCTGTTCTCAGTTGTTTTGTGATATGAATGATGTCATATTATGTTTACCGTGTTATAAACTTTGTCTCTTTATCCTTAGCTGTCAATACAATGTGAAGAAATAGACAATACATTAGCCATGGTACATGGTCATATGTTTGGAACCTGGTTTTATTATGTACTTTGTAGTAAAATACAACTGATATTTTACATGGGTTCACCAGAATAAGTTCTGTATATATACCAAAGCTATTTTGTTTGGTTTTGATGCCTCCTTAATATCTTTTGTTCTGGTACTAATGTAAAAACTCAACTTTTTAGCAAGCTATGGAAAAAATGGTGGAACCGCCACCTTCTGAAGGTGGCGAGGCAACTATAACCGCAATGTCAGCTCTTGCTGCAGTGGGTCAATACCTGTCCACTAATAGTGCCAAAAGCACATTCCTGCATAATAGTGTGTTGGTTGTTAAGGCAATCTCATCCAAACTGCCTCATGATCAAGATATGCAAGCTCAAAACAATGTTATATCTGCGCTCCAGACACAAGTCCGTTCCCTTACAAAGACCCTTTGTGAAACAAGGACAAACATTGTTCAATGTCGTCAAGATATGCATGGTTCTGAAACCAGACTATCAGACATTTGCTATGTTATTCAGGAGCCTAGGATAAATGAAGGCAAAGGTTATGGTGCTCCATCGGACAATACAACATGAAAATGTAACAGTCAGGTCAAATGAACTGAGCTTTTGAACTTCTGGTGGTGCATTTATCTGCCAGACTATTAACTTTTATGCCAACCTTCCTTTTGTTTTATAGTTGTAATTTGTTTTGTTGCGATACAAAATTTGTTCTTAACATGCAGCCACCGGTTGAAGAAAACAGCAAGCCATTTTTGTATAGTGTAGGGTGTTCCCTATATTTGCACCAGTGGCGATCTTTGATGCCTAGTAGATGTAATATGTGCAATCGCCTTAATAGCCTAGCGATAGTTTCGGGCTTATTTATTTCCTAGTCTTCGTTTTCCCTGGTTTGCTAGTGGCCGCAACAACCATGGGCCATATACGGATCGTGGTAACCATGACCCTCCTATAGGTCATAGGATCCATGGGCCTCCTACGGGCCGTCTTTAAATGGGCCTCCAACACGGCCGTAGAATTAGTGGGCCTCGGTCGTCGGATAAATGGGTTTACATGGGCCGTAAACGAGCATAATTGGTATCGGCCCAGCACGGTAACGGGCCGTTAATAGGCCGGAGGATAGCAAAGGCTTAATTCTTTCACATCCATAACGGGTCTATGGGCCAGAATATAGGACGGGATGGAAACGGCGCAATGGGTTAACAAGCCAGGAACGGGCCGACTCTTGCCACGGGCCGAATTTGGCCCATTAGGGGAACAGGCCAGTAACGGGCCGGAAGTAATCGAGGGCCGGAAAGGAGCCCAAGAACGTATGGGCCGTCAATAGGCTGAAAGCTAACACGGGCTGGAAATGGCCCATGTGAATCATGGGCCATTAACGGGTATAAAGAAATTTACTAATCAATCTGGGCTAGAGTCACCGTGGGCCTTTAAAGGGCCTAAAGATACGAAGGCCTCATATGGGCCAAAAGACGTCATGGGCCATACATGGGCCGAAAGTGAAACGGGCCGGTGTTATATTAGACGGCCCACATGACGTTGTTGGGCCGATTTTGGGTAGGCCCTAATGGGCCGTGAGTTACCAGGCCATAAAATGGGCTATTTGTGAAGAGACTGTTAACAGGCTTTTCATGGGCCAGCCCGCTAACTTTTGACCAAGTCAAATGGGCCGGCCTTTGTAAGCTAAATGGGCCGGCCTTTGTAAGCTAAATGGGCCGGTGGTGGGCCGTCGCACGTGTCGACATATCATAGGCGCCTATCTGACCCACTGACGAGCTGACACGTGTTTCCTTCGGCCAATCAGAATTTTACACGTGGAAATTTCCCATTGGTCTGGGCTGTTAACGGGTTATCGGATCCAAAACCGGACCCGATAGCTTAACGGCGACCTGTTACGGTGGATGCCACGTGTCGGTCACCCTTGACGAAAGCACTTCTGTGACATGCGTTTTATCGTCATGGAAGTGGACACTTCCGTGATGATAATTTTGGTAATGTCATGGAACACTTCTACGACAACACAGGTATGACTATCTTGATTCTGTCATAAAATCGTCATGGATGTACATGCATGACAGAAAATGTGACCTACTGTGACAAACATGTATCATCATGGAAGTGTCTTTTTTTGTAGTGCAAGAGGAAAGGTCAAGAGTGGGCACCTCCTCCTCCAGCATTTCTCTTGATTCGTTCGATCAATTTTTTATGTTTGATCGATTATCAAGATTGGGATAGCAAGTTTTAGGTCCCCTCGAGTTCGAAATGATATTTACCTTGAAGGTACATGGTTTGCAATTTTTTTATACTATGATTAGTTAAAAATGCTAGTTACATTCAGACTTTTGTATTTGGTTTAATGCTCTTGCACGGATAGTATACCAATGTTGAAACTTGTTACCTTCACATTTTGTATTGTTAATTCTTATAGAAATCTTCCAGTGCTAGAGCTTATGGAAATCTGTTCAGTAAAACCATTGTATTGTACCCTGTAATAAAATAACTACTCTACTGTTGCACTAGCCACTGGATTAGTGTATATTTGTACTATTAGAATGGTGTTGCATTAGCATATGGACATATATAAAGTGTGGCAAGCTTTCCCAGATATGTACTCAAGAAAACTACTACCTGTTTTTCTAATACTAGATGTTTGGGTACTTTAAATTGAACTGCGGAAACGTCTTATATTAAGGAAGAGAGGGTGTAGAGTTCACTCAAATTATCGCGGTAAAGCTAGTCACACCTTTGTTAAAATTAATGTTCATTATGTTATCGGAGGAGGTATGTATGTTTGTATCTAATGCATGTCGACTACATACCTGACATCATGATGTAATGTTAAGTCATTTCCTTTTGTACGTGTAATGTTAAGTCATTTCCTTTTGTACAGTGTCACTGAATTATCAAGGCGGTGATGGCATTTTCTTTTAGTTGAACTGCACAAAATATGCTTAAAAGAAGAGGAAAGGTCGGGAATGGTTCAATTTTCAGAAAAAACTATGTATGCCTTCCTGACACCAGCCGATGTTGCCTTATGTATTCCTTCAAATAGGTGGTTAGAAACAGTCTTTCTACCTTTTCCCATTAAGAAATTGGAATGCTTTTATTTGTGAGTCTATGCTTCAACTAGTGCCACTTCTATAGTAATCACACTTTCAATGTCTATGCAAATAGGGATGCTCGATTTTAGTGGAACTGCACAAAAAGTCCAAATGGTTCAACATTAGGAGCATGTTTTCTTCCAAACCTTTATATCCAATTGGTGGCACTATGAGTTGTTCATTACGAAGGTACATGGTTTGCTACTATCTTGCTACTCTTTTTGTACTGTCATTAGATAGTAATACTAGTGGTTTGCATGTGAATTTATTGGCAGGGTGGACCTACATTGGAGGTGCAGGACAGGATTCAATGATTGGATGCTCAATTTCGGTTGTATTGATTTCACCTCTTCCATCGCTGCGAACATGGATATCCTTGGTCTGATGAAGAATAGGCACTATATTTCTGCTCTGAACCAGCAAATCAATTCAGTATGAAATTATCCAGGGCAAAACATGAATGTATCAAATTGTCCAATGCAAAACATGACAGATGCTAAGCGGAAGAGACATGTTTAAACCGAAAATACAAGGTGGGGTATATGTTTAGTAGCTGCTTGATATTTGTGTAGACAGAGATGTCTGCCCCTTGCTATTTGGCAAACAAGCAAAGTGACAGCAATTTTGATTGAACTGCATAAGAGAATAGTATAGTCACTGCATGCAGTGCCATTTGAAAATAGACACAGGAAGATTGGATAGTCGCTTCATGGACTGCAGAAAAGTAGTATTGTACTATTTATTAGCCAACACCAAGTGCTTCATTGCTTTGGTCTTATTATACAATGGGCATCATTTTGCCTAAGTTAAAGTTTCTATTCTGAAAATAGTCTCGCCGTGTGATCGAGAGAAGACCAAATCATATCGCAATGGATGTTCCTCCATCATGTGTGGTTCATTCTCATGGTTCCAGTTGTTGGTGAAACCACTTACGTTTGCAAGAGGAATTGTAGACTTCACAAACAAATTTGTCTTTCACTCTATACTGAATGTTGGCCAAGAGAAGCATCCATGTTAGTAGGAAGAACAGATGTTTTTTCTAGATCTTTGCTTTTGGAGCTACATATTTGTATATGATATGTGAATCATTGAGATGCATTAACATGTTGATCTTATGTATGGAAATCGTACTAGTTGGTTTTGAATTTGAGCTACTAATGTGAACATATTACAATGCCAGGCCTGTAAGTCTCGTGTGAACATTTCAAACGGATCGGCTCTTACTGTTGTGTACAACATGATCCTTATTTCTGTGTTCTCGGTGTTTACAAGTTACTAACAGTTCCTTATTTCTGTTTGCTTAGTGTTTACAAGTTACTGAGCGATCACTAGCTAGCCTACTAATGCGCTCCTGTTAGTTTTAGTTGCGACGCAAGATCCGAAGTGGCGGTTTTTTGAATAAAAATGCCTACCTCTAAAGAAACTGACAAGCTGCTCTGAAGAAAATGCCATGCGAATCTGAAGAAACTGCCAGCAAAAACGTTCGCAAATGCCTTATCTCCCAGCGAACGGTCATCAGCTAATGCGATCCTACACGTACACCATCCAACCTACTCGATCCGACACGTACACTATCCTACCTACTCGATCCTACACGAATAATAGCAGATCACGCACGTACTACCTCCTTTCCGGTTTGCAGGGCTCAATTCAAAAAATGACCTACTCGATCCTACACGAATAAATAGCGGATCACACACGTACTACCTCCTTTCTAGTTTGCAGGGCTTAATTCAAAAATCTCACCAACCAAGGAAGATGATGAGTGGTGGAATCATTTTTGACAAGGAGGGATTACCTCATCTGGATGATTCGACTGCACTCGTTTGACCGTCATGCCAGCGTGCGACCCAGCGCGGACGGGACGCACCACTGACGGGACGGGACGACACAGTCATAATTTCAGTTTTTCTAGTTTTCCATGACAAGCTGGCGCGCTAAGCCATGCCTTCTTATGCATTAAATTTCGATGGCCACGATGACCGTCGCGTTTCCCGTGACACACTGGTTCGCCTACCTTCTGCCTAAAATTACCGTTTCCCGGCCTTCTCTGGTGGTACCGTCACCCAACTCGCCCTATCCTAAGCCCCCACCGGCGTGACGTCGCTCGCCACTTATCCTCGCTCTCGCCACGTCCGCCATGCCCCCGCCGTCTGCGATAGGCGACGCCGAAGGCGGTCACCGCCATAACTAGTGTTCGGTTTTTCACCGGAAGGCAGACGGAGGGAGGAGGCATTCTATTGGTATTTAGATGTCAATGCGGAGTATGAGGAGTTGTTGGAGCACAACCGCCTAGCGGAGGAGCAGCGTATCGCCGATTCACGCCGCCAGCGGGGCATGGAGCAGCAGCGCACCGACACTCTGAGTCACGAGCAGAGCACCTGCAACTGGGCCGACTACATGGAGGCCGGCGCCCGGTAAATATCCCTAGAGGCTGTCGGGCATGCATGCGTTCATGATGCCGAATTTTACTACCAACTCGTCAAGTGGGTTTCCCGCTTAGAAGCCGAAGCTTCGGTGGACCACGCCGGCGTGGAAAGGGACAACGCGCGCAAGCAACGCGCCCTATCGCACCTCTGGCAAGTCCGAGGCAAGGCGGAGGACGTCGGTGCCGGCGTTTAGCATGTACCGCAGATGGCGGTCGACATCATCTAGTTAGCCAAGAGTAAGTTAGTATTGATAAGTCTCCAACGTATCTATAATTTTTGATTGCTCCATGCTATATTATCTACTATTTTGGACTATATTGGGCTTTATTTTCCACTTTTGTATTATTTTTGGGACTAACCTATTAACCGGAGGCCCAGCCTAGAATTGTTGTTTTTGCCTATTTCAGTATTTCGGAGAAACAGAATATCAAACGGAGGCCAAATAGAATAAAACCTTCGGGAACGTGATTTTCTCACCGAACGTGATCCAGGAGACTTGGACCCTACTCCAAGGAGTCAAAGAGGCGGTCGCGAGGGTGGGGGGCATGACCACCCCCATAGAGCGTGCCCCCTACCTCATGGGCCCCTCGGTGCTCCACCGACTTACTCCTTCCTCCTATATATACCTACGTACCCCCAAACAATCAGAAGAGGAGCCAAAAACCTAATTCCACCGCCGCAACTTTCTGTATCCATGAGATCCCATCTTGGGGCCTGTTCCGGAGCTCCGCCGGAGAGGGCCGTCATCACGGAGTGCTTCTACATCATCATAGCCCCTCCGATGAAGTGTGAGTAGTTTACCTCAGACCTTCGGCTCCATAGTTAGTAGCTAGATGGCTTCTTCTCTCTTTTTGGATCTCAATACAAAGTTCTCCCCCTCTCTCGTGGAGATCTATTCGATGTAACCTTCTTTTTGCGGTGTGTTTGTTGAGACCGATAAATTGTGGGTTTATGATCAAGTCTATCTATGAATAATATTTGAATCTTCTCTGAATTCTTTTATGTATGATTAGTTATCTTTGCAAGTCTCTTTGTATTATCAGTTTGGTTTGGCCTACTAGATTAGTTTTTCTTGCCATGGGAGAAGTGCTTAGCTTTGGGTTCGATCTTGCGGTGTCCTTTCCCAGTGACAGAAGGGGCAGCAAGGCACGTATTGCATCATTGCCATCGAGGATAACAAGATGGGGTTTATTTCATATTGCATGAATTTATCTCTCTACATCATGTCATCTTGCTTAAAGCGTTACTCTATTTTTAACTTAATACTCTAGATGCATGCTGGATAGCGGTCGATGACTGGAGTAATAGTAGTAGATGCAGAATCGTTTTGGACAACTTGTCACGGACGTGATGCCTATATACATGATCATGCCTAGATATTCTCATAACTATGCTCAATTCTGTCAATTGCTCAACAGTAATTTGTTCACCCACCGTAGAATACTTATGCTCTTGAGAGAAGCCACTAGTGAAACCTATGGCCCTCAGGTCTATTCTCATCATATCAATCTCCATCACTTTAATCTTGCTTTGCTTTTTACTTTGCCTTTTACTTTTCACTTTGAATCTCTATACCAAAAATACCAAAAATATTATATCTATCATATCTCACTCTCGTAAGTGGCCGTGAAGGGATTGACAACCCCTAATCGCGTTGGTTGCGAGTAGCTATCGTTTTGTGCAGGTACGAGGGACTTGAGCGTGGCCTCCTACTAGATTGATACCTTGGTTCTCAAAAACTGAGGGAAATACTTACGCTACTCTGCTGCATCATCCTTTCCTCTTCGGGGAAATCCAACGCAAGCTCAAGAGGTAGCAAGAAGAATTTCTGGCGCCGTTGCCAGGGAGTCTACGCAAAAAGTCAACATACCAAGTAAACATCACAATCCCTATCTCTCGCATTACACTAGTTGCCATTTGCCTCTCATTTTCCTCTCCCCCACTTCACCCTTGCCATTTTATTCGCCCTCTCTTTCCCAATCTCCTTCTCCTTCTCTTTCTCCGTTTGCCTTTTTCTCAATAGCCTTTTTGTTTGCCCGTGTGTTGGATTGGTTGCTTGTCGCTATGTCTGAAATTGGGGAAGTTATCGCCGATATGGGCGATAACAATGTCATAGAAAATTCGGATGCTCTGGCTGAAGAACCCCCTACCTATCATACAAAAAGATTTTGAATCGGTAGTGGTAATATTGTTGGAAAAGGAGTCATCCAAGATTTTTTTACTTGTGCTGGTGCTTTGCCCTCTATGGGCAGTTCTATTCTTCATAGAACTAGTAGTCTTGCGGACGCTATTGCCATGCTTATCGTTGAACTTGAAAGGCAATTAGATTTATAATAAAAGAAGCCAAAGAAATCTTTGTGCACTATAGGGTGGACGCTGGTCGTCCTCCCATAGAATCTATCCTCTTTGATCAAGAAGAAATTATGCGCTTTCAATCTCTTGACTATGTTGCTTTCAATGAAAACCTTAGAAAAAAGGTGCCAATCAATATTTTAATTGATAGAATCTCTGAACTTAATGATGATTTGGCTATTCGAAACAATGAGCTAGGATGCTCTCTTGAGTTTAGGCTCACAAGGTTATGTCAAAATAATGCTTATAATGATGAATTGGTTGTGCAATACGAAGGGCCGAAAGAGGAACCTATACCTCATAAAATTGATCTTGGGGACCTCTGTCCTATTAAATTTAGCCCTTTTGATTACTTTTGCTTGCCTCAAAGAAAACTTGCTGCCGAACGTAGAGAATATGAAATAAGTTTCACCGATCTATCTTATTACTACGGCAATACCTAGATCTATCCTCGCTTTTATGCCTAGCTAGGGGCGTTAAACGATAGCGCTTGTTGGGAGGCAACCCAATTTTATTTTTATTCCTTGATTTTTGCTCCCGTTTAGTAATAAATAAATTATTTAGCCTCTGTTTTGGTTGTGTTTTTTGTGTTTAATTAGTGTTTGTGCCAAGTAGAACCGTTGGGAAGACTTGGGGAAAGTCTTGTCGAACTTGCTGTAAAAAACAGAAACTTTAGCGCTCACGAGAACTGCTGTCATTTTTATTTGGGGAGTGATATTTAGTTAATTCTTTTTGCAGATGATTAATAGATAAATTACTCACATCCAGAAATTTATTTTAGAATTTTTGGGGTTCCATATATTGCGCTAGATACAGATTACTACAGACTATTCTGTTTTTGACAGATTCTGTTTTTCGTGTGTTGTTTGCTTATTTTGATGAATCTACGGTTAGTAAAATAGTTTATAATCCATAGAGAAGTTGCAATACAGTAGGTTTAACACCAATATAAATAAAGAATGAGTTCATTACAGTACCTTGAAGTGGTTTTTTGTTTTCTTTCGCTAACGGAGCTCACGAGTTTTCTACTTTAAGTTTTGTGTTGTGAAGTTTTCAAGTTTTGGGTGAATTCTTGTGATGGATTATGGAACAACGAGTGGCAAGAGCCTAATCTTGGGGATGCCCATGGCACCCCCAAGATAATCCAAGGACACCAAAAAGTTAAAGCTTGGGGATGCCCCGGAAGGCATCCCCTCTTTCGTCCACTTCCATCGGTAATTTACTTGGAGCTATATTTTTATTCACCAACATGATATGTGTTTTGCTTGGAGCATCTTGTATTATTTGTGTCTTTGGTTGTTAGTGTGCCACAATCATCCTTGCTTTACACACCTTTTGAGAGAGCCATACATGAATTAGAATTTGATAAAATACTTTATGTGCTTCACTTATATCTTTTGAGCGCTATAATTTTGCTCTATGTGCTTCACTTAGATTTTTTAGAGCGCGATGGTGGATTTGTTTTAAAGAAACTATTGATCTCTCATGCTTCACTTAAATTATTTTGAGAGTCTTAATAGCATGGTAATTTTCTTAATAATAACATGCTTGATATTCAAGATTTGTGAAACTTTCTTTTGAGTGTGTTGAATACTAGGAAAAGTTGGATGCTTGATAATTGTTTTGAGATATGGAGGTAGTAATATCAAAGTCATGCTAGTAGAGTAATTGTGAATTTGAGAAGTGCTTGAGTTAAAGTTTGCAAGTCCCGTAGCATGCACGTATGGTAAACGTTATGCAACATTTGAAACATGAGGTGTTATTTGATTGTCCTCCTTATGAGTGGCGGTCGGGGACGAGCGATGGTCTTTTCCTACCAATCTATCCCCCTAGGAGCATGCGCGTAATACTTAGGTTTTTGATGGCTTGTAGATTTTTGCAGTAAGTATATGAGTTCTTTATGACTAATGTTGAGTCCATGGATTATACGCACTCTCACCCTTCCATCATTGCTAGCCTCTACGGTACCGTGCATTGCCCTTTCTCACATCGAGAGTTGGTGCAAACTTCGCTGGTGCATCCAAACCCCGTGATATGATACGCTCTTTCACACATAAACCTCCTTATATATTCCTCAAAACGGCCACCATACCTACCTATTATGGCATTTCCATAGCCATTCCGAGATATATTGCCATGCAACTTTCCACCATCCAGTTTATCATGACACATCCATCATTGTCATATTGCTTAGCATGATCATGTAGTTGACATAGTATTTCTGGCACAGCTACTGTTCATAATTTTTTCATAATTGTCACTCTTGATTCATTGCATATCCCGGTACACCGTCGAAGGCATCCATATAGAGTCATACTTTGTTCTAGTATCGAGTTGTAATCATTGAGTTGTAAATAAATAAAAGTGTGATGATCATTATTCAATAGAGCATTGTCCCAAAAAAAGAGAAAGGCCAAAGAAAAAAGAAGGCCCAAAAAAAGGGCAAGGCTACTATTCCTTTTTCCACACTTGTGCTTCAAAGTAGCACCATGTTCTTCATATAGAGAGTCTCTTGAGTTATCACTTTCATATACTAGTGGGAATTTTCATTATAGAACTTGGCTTGTATATTCCAACAATGGGCCTCCTCAAGTGCCCTTGGTCTTCGTGAGAAAGCAAGTTGGATGCACACCCACTTAGTTTCTTTTATTGAGCTTTCATACATTTATAGCTCTAGTGCATCTGTTGCATGGCAATCCCTACTCCTTGCATTAACATCAATCGATGGGCATCTCCATAGCCCATTGATTAGCCTCGTTGATGTGAGACTTTCTCCTTTTTTGTCTTCTCCACATAACCCCCATCATTATATTCTATTCCACCCATAGTGCTATAACCATGGCTCACGCTCATGTATTGCGTGAAAGTTTATGAGTTTGAAATTATTAAGGTGTGAAACAATTGCTTGGCTTGTCATCGGGGTTGTGCATGATGAGAGCATTCTTGTGTGACGAAAATGAAGCATGACTAAACTATCTGATTTTGTAGGGATGAAAACTTTCTTTGGCCATGTTACTTTAAGAAAACATAATTGCTTTGTTGGTTTGCTTGAAGTATTATTATTCTTTATGTCAATATGAACTTTTGTCTTGAATATTCCTAATCTGAATATTCATACCACAATTAAGAAGATTTGCATTGAAATTATGCCAAGTAGCACTCCGCATCAAAAATTCTCTTTTTATCATTTACCTACTCGAGGACGAGCAGGAATTAAGCTTGGGGATGCCTGATACGTCTCCAACGTATCTATAATTTTTGATTGCTCCCTGCTATATTATCTACTATTTTGGACTATATTGGGCTTTATTTTCCACTTTTATATTATTTTTGGGACTAACCTATTAACTGGAGGCCCAGCCCAGAATTGCTATTTTTTTTCCTATTTCAGTATTTCGGAGAAACAGAATATCAAACGGAGTCCAAACGGAATAAAACCTTCGGGGACGTGATTTTCTCATCGAATGTGATCTAGGAGACTTGGACCCTACTCCAAGGAGTCAAAGAGGCGGTCACGAGGGTGGGGGTGCGCCCCCCTGCCTCGTGGGCCCCTCGGTGCTCCACCGACGTACTCCTTCCTCCTATATATACCTACGTACCCCCAAACGATCAGAAGAGGAGCCAAAAACCTAATTCCACCGCCGCAACTTTCTGTATCCACGAGATCCCATCTTGGGGCCTATTCCGGAGCTCCGCCGGAGAGGGTCGTCATCACGGAGGGCTTCTACATCATCATAGCGCCTCCGATGAAGTGTGAGTAGTTTACCTCAGACCTTCGGGTCCATAGCCTCCGATGGCTTCATCTCTCTTTTTGGATCTCAATACAAAGTTCTCCCCCTCTCTCATGGAGATCTATTCGATGTAACCTTCTTTTTGCGATGTGTTTGTTGAGAACGATGAATTGTGGGTTTATGATCAAGTCTATCTATGAATAATATTTGAATCTTCTCTGAATTCTTTTATGTATGATTAGTTATCTTTGCAAGTCTCTTCAAATTATCAGTTTGGTTTGGCCTACTAGATTGGTTTTTCTTGCCATGGGAAAAGTGCTTAGCTTTGGGTTCGATCTTGCGGTGTCCTTTCCCAGTGACAGAAGGGGTAGCAAGGCACGTACTGCATCGTTGCCATCGAGGATAACAAGATGGGGTTTATTTCATATTGCATGAATTTATCTCTCTACATCATGTCATCTTGCTTAAAGCGTTACTCTGTTTTTAACTTAATACTCTAGATGCATGCTGGATAGCGGTCGATGACTGGAGTAATAGTAGTAGATGCAGAATCGTTTTGGACAACTTGTCACGGACATGATGCCTATATACATGATCATGCCTAGATATTATCATAACTATGCACAATTCTGTTAATTGCTCAACAGTAATTTGTTCACCCACCGTAGAATACTTATGCTCTTGAGAGAAGCCACTAGTGAAACCTATGGCCCCCGGGTCTATTCTCATCATATCAATCTCCATCACTTTAATCTTGCTTTGCTTTTTACTTTGCCTTTTACTTTTCACTTTGCATCTCTATACCAAAAATACCAAAAATATTATATCTATCATATCTCACTCTCGCAAGTGACCGTGAAGGGATTGACAACCCCTAATCGCGTTGGTTGCGAGTAGTTATCGTTTTGTGCAGGTACGAGAGACTTGAGCGTGGCCTCCTACTGGATTGATACCTTGGTTCTCGAAAACTGAGGGAAATACTTACGCTACTCTGCTGCATCATCCTTTCCTCTTCGGGGAAATCCAACGCAAGCTCAAGAGGTAGCAAGAAGAATTTCTGGCGCCGTTGCCGGGGAGTCTACGCAAAAAGTCAACATACCAAGTACCCATCACAATCCCTATCTCTCGCATTACACTAGTTGCCATTTGCCTCTCGTTTTCCTCTCCCCCACTTCACCCTTGCTGTTTTATTCGCCCTCTCTTTCCCAATCTCCTTCTCCTTCCCTTTCTCCGTTTGCCTTTTTCTCACTAGCCTTTTTGTTTGCCCGTGTGTTGGATTGATTGCTTGTCGCTATGTCTGAAATTGGGGAAGTTATCGCCGATATGGGCGATAACAATGTCATAGAAAATTCGGATGCTCCGGCTGAAGAACCCCCTACCTATCATACAAAAAGATTTTGAATCGGTAGTGGTAATATTATTGGAAAAGGAGTCATCCAAGATTTTTTTTACTTGTGCTAGTGCTTTGCCCTCTATGGGCAGTTCTATTCTTCATAGAACTAGTAGTCTTGCGGACGCTATTGCCATGCTTATCGTTGAACTTGAAAGGCAATTTATGCATATGCACCCATCTATACAAAGAATTTTCCTAGAATTTTCTAATGTCGAGCATTCTTCTGCTAAGCGTGCCGCTACTATCTTTTTGGCTCATGAATTCAGATTTATAATAAAAGAAGCCAAAGAAATCTTTGCGCACTATAGGGTGGACGCTGGTCGTCCTCCCATAGAATCTATCCTCTTTGATCAAGAAGAAATTATGCGCTTTCAATCTCTTGACTATGTTGCTTTCAATGAAAACCTTATAAAAAAGGTGCCAATCAATATTTTAATTGATAGAATCTCTGAACTTAATGATGATTTGGCTATTCGAAACAATGAGCTAGGATGCTCTCTTGAGTTTAGGCTCACAAGGTTATGTCAAAAGAATGCTTATAATGATGAATTGGTTGTGCAATACGAAGGGCCGAAAGAGGAACCTATACCTCCTAAAATTGATCTTGGGGACCTCTGTCCTATTAAATTTAGCCCTTTTGATTACTTTTGCTTGCCTCAAAGAAAACTTGCTGCCGAACATAGAGAATATGAAATAAGTTTCACCGATCTATCTTATTACTACGGCAATACCTAGATCTATCCTCGCTTTTATGCCTAGCTAGGGGCGTTAAACGATAGCGCTTGTTGGGAGGCAACCCAATTTTATTTTTACTCCTTGCTTTTTGATCCTGTTTAGTAATAAATAAATTATTTAGCCTCTGTTTTGGTTGTGTTTTTTGTGTTTAATTAGTGTTTGTTCCAAGTAGAACCGTTGGGAAGACTTGGGGAAAGTCTTGTTGAACTTGCTGTAAAAAACAGAAACTTTAGTGCTCACGAGAACTGCTGTCATTTTTATTTGGATAGTGATATTTAGTTAATTCTTTTTGCAGATGATTAATAGCTAAATTCCTCACGTCCAGAAATTTATTTTAGAATTTTTGGGGTTCCAGATATTGCACTAGCTACAGATTACTACATACTATTCTGTTTTTGACAGATTCTGTTTTTCATGTGTTGTTTGCTAATTTTGATGAATCTATGGTTAGTAAAATAGTTTATAATCCATAGAGAAGTTGGAATACAGTAGGTTTAACACCAATATAAATAAAGAATGAGTTCATTACAGTACCTTGAAGTGGTTTTTTGTTTTCTTTCGCTAACGGAGCTCACGAGTTTTCTACTTTAAGTTTTGTGTTGTGAAGTTTTCAAGTTTTGGGTGAATTCTTGTGATGGATTATGGAACAAGGAGTGGCAAGAGCCTAAGCTTGGGGATGCCCATGGAACCCCCAAGATAATCCAAGGACACCAAAAAGTTAAAGCTTGGGGATGCCCCGGAAGGCATCCCCTCTTTCGTCCACTTCCATCGGTAATTTACTTGGAGCTATATTTTTATTCACCAACATGATATGTGTTTTGCTTGGAGTGTCTTGTATTATTTGTGTCTTTGGTTGTTAGTGTGCCACAATCATCCTTTCTGTACACACCTTTTGAGAGAGCCATACATGAATTAGAATTTGATAGAATACTTTATGTGCTTCACTTATATCTTTTGAGCGCTATAATTTTGCTCTATGTGCTTCACTTAGATTTTTTAGAGCACGATGGTGGATTTGTTTTAAAGAAACTATTGATCTCTCATGCTTCACTTAAATTATTTTGAGAGTCTTAATAGCATGGTAATTTGCTTAATAATAACATGCTTGATATTCAAGATTTGTGAAACTTTCTTTTGAGTGTGTTGAATACTAGGAAAAGTTGGATGCTTGATAATTGTTTTGAGATATGGAGGTAGTAATATCAAAGTCATGCTAGTAGAGTAATTGAGAATTTGAGAAGTGCTTGAGTTAAAGTTTGCAAGTCCCGTAGCATGCACGTATGGTAAACATTATGCAACATTTGAAACATGAGGTGTTATTTGATTGTCCTCCTTATGAGTGGCGGTCGGGGACGAGCGATGGTCTTTTCCTACAATCTATCCCCCTAGGAGCATGCGCGTAATACTTAGGTTTTTGATGGCTTGTAGATTTTTGCAGTAAGTATATGAGTTCTTTATGACTAATGTTGAGTCCATGGATTATACGCGCTCTCACCCTTCCATCATTGCTAGCCTCTATGGTACCGTGCATTGCCCTTTCTCACATCGAGAGTTGGTGCAAACTTCGCCAGTGCATCCAAAACCCGTGATATGATACGCTCTTTCACACATAAACCTCCTTATATATTCCTCAAAACAGCCACCATACCTACCTATTATGGCATTTCCATAGCCATTCCGAGATATATTGCCATGCAACTTTCCACCATCCAGTTTATCATGACACATCCATCATTGTCATATTGCTTAGCATGATCATGTAGTTGACATAGTATTTGTGGCAAAGCCACCGTTCATAATTTTTTCATACTTGTCACTCTTGATTCATTGCATATCCCGGTACACCGCCGGAGGCATCCATATAGAGTCATACTTTGTTCTAGTATCGAGTTGTAATCATTGAGTTGTAAATAAATAAAAGTGTGATGATCATTATTCAATAGAGCATTGTCCCAAAAAAGGAGAAAGGCCAAAGAAAAAAGAAGGCCCAAAAAAGGGCAATGCTACTATTCCTTTTTCCACACTTGTGCTTCAAAGTAGCACCATGTTCTTCATATAGAGAGTCTCTTGAGTTATCACTTTCATATACTAGTGGGAATTTTCATTATAGAACTTGGCTTGTATATTCCAACAATGGGCCTCCTCAAGTGCCCTAGGTCTTCATGAGCAAGCAAGTTGGATGCACACCCACTTAGTTTCTTTTGTTGAGCTTTCATACATTTATAACTCTAGTGCATCTGTTGCATGGCAATCCCTACTCCTTACATTAACATCAATCGATGGGCATCTCCATAGCCCATTGATTAGCCTCGTTGATGTGAGACTTTCTCCTTTTTTGTCTTCTCCACATAACCCACATCATTATATTCTATTCCACCCATAGTGCTATATCCATGGCTCACGCTCATGTATTGCGTGAAAGTTTATGAGTTTGAAATTATTAAGGTATGAAACAATTGCTTGGCTTGTCATCGGGGTTGTGCATGATGAGAGCATTCTTGTGTGACGAAAATGAAGCATGACTAAACTATCTGATTTTGTAGGGATGAACTTTCTTTGGCCATGTTACTTTAAGAAAACATAATTGCTTTGTTGGTTTGCTTGAAGTATTATTATTCTTTATGTCAATATGAACTTTTGTCTTGAATATTCCTAATCTGAATATTCATACCACAATTAAGAAGATTTGCATTGAAATTATTCCAAGTAGCACTCCGGATTAAAAATTCTCTTTTTATCATTTACCTACTCGAGGACGAGCAGGAATTAAGCTTGGGGGTGCCTGATACGTCTCCAACGTATCTATAATTTTTGATTGCTCCATGCTATATTATCTACTGTTTTGGACTATATTGGGCTTTATTTTCCACTTTTATATTATTTTTGGGACTAACCTATTAACCGGAGGCCTAGCCCAGAATTGCTGTTTTTTGCCTATTTCAGTATTTCGGAGAAACAGAATATCAAACGGAGTCCAAACGGAATAAAACCTTTGAGGACGTGATTTTCTCACCGAACGTGATCTAGGAGACTTGGACCCTACTCCAAGGAGTCAATGAGGCGGTCACGAGGGTGGGGGCGTGCCCCCTACCTCGTGGGCCCCTCGGTGCTCCAGCGACGTACTCCTTCCTCCTATATATACCTATGTACCCCCAAACGATCAGAAGAGGAGCCAAAAACCTAATTCCACTGCCGCAACTTTCTGTATGCACGAGATCCCATCTTGGGGCCTGTTCCAGAGCTCCGCCGGAGAGGGTCGTCATCACGGAGGGCTTCTACATCATCATAGCGCCTCCGATGAAGTGTGAGTAGTTTACCTCAGACCTTCGGCTCCATAGCCTCTGATGGCTTCTTCTCTCTTTTTGGATCTCAATACAAAGTTCTCCCCCTCTCTCATGGAGATGTATTCGATGTAACCTTCTTTTTGCGATGTGTTTGTTGAGACTGATGAATTGTGGGTTTATGATCAAGTCTATCTATGAATAATATTTGAATCTTCTCTGAATTCTTTTATGTATGATTAGTTATCTTTGCAAGTCTCTTCGAATTATCAATTTGGTTTGGCCTACTAGATTGGTTTTTCTTGCCATGGAGAAGTGCTTAGCTTTGGGTTCGATCTTGCGGTGTCCTTTCCCAGTGACAGGAGGGGCAGCAAGGCACGTACTGCATCGTTGCCATCGAGGATAACAAGATGGGGTTTATTTCATATTGCCTGAATTTATCTCTCTACATAATTTCATCTTGCTTAAAGCGTTACTCTGTTTTTAACTTAATACTCTAGATGCATGCTGGATAGCGGTCGATGAGTGGAGTAATAGTAGTAGATGCAGAATCGTTTCGGTCTACTTGTCACGGACGTGATGCCTATATACATGATCATGCCTAGATATTCTCATAACTATGCTCAATTCTGTCAATTGCTCAACAGTAATTTGTTCACCCATCGTAGAATACTTATGCTCTTGAGAGAAGCCACTAGTGAAACCTATGGCCCCCGGGTCTATTCTCATCATATCAATCTCCATCACTTTAATCTTTCTTTGCTTTTTTACTTTGCCTTTTACTTTTCACTTTGCATCTCTATACCAAAAATACCAAAAATATTATATCTATCATATCTCACTCTCGTAAGTGACCGTGAAGGGATTGACAACCCCTAATCGCGTTGGTTGCGAGTAGCTATCATTTTGTGCAGGTACGAGGGACTTGAGTGTGGCCTCCTACTGGATTGATACCTTGGTTCTCAAAAACTGAGGGAAATACTTACACTACTCTGTTGCATCATCCTTTCCTCTTCAGGGAAATCCAACGCAAGCTCAAGAGGTAGCAAGTACTTGTACACTACTAGAGTATTAGTGGGAGTAGATAGTTAACTTGGCTATGATTGTTGTCAACGTGGAAGTTCAGTACTCTATATCTGGATCAGACATGTTACTTTGCTCTGAATGTTGAAGTTTCCGTTTGAACGTATGGAATGGGATGTTATTTTTTAAATGGGTTGTATTTGTCCGCCACGGGTTTAGAGGCTGACTTGTGCGCCTACCAGGTTGACGCGTACACAATCAGGAGATAATTGTACGTGGAGAGGATGACAGCAGGGACCCATCAAGGTCATGGCAGTATGCAAGAAAGTGCCTCCTTATTTCAAGCCAATAAAAATGGCTCCTCCTAATGGATTTCTGACATCTGGGTCCCATGACATTGTCAACGTAATCAATAAACGAGAGAATTGCACAACGAGCGGCTAACAGCAGGGACCCAATAGCTCGCCCAGTTATTTTTGTTTTGGGTTAATTTGATAAATGTCACTACAAATCTGGTGATCCCGAGAAATGCCACTGCAATTTCCAAACTTTGAAAATGCCATTTCTAGTGGCATTTTTCGACGTCTAGAGTGGCGTTTTTCAAAGTTTACAAAAATTGCAGTGGCGTTTTTCAAAGTTTGCAAAAATTGCAGTGGCATTTTTCAAAGTTTGGAAATTGCAGTGGCATTTTTATGAATCTTCATAATTTGAGTGGCATTTATCTATTTTTTCTATGATGGTTGTCAACTGGGTGTCAACTGGGCTGTGGTACACATAAAAGAACTACACCCTTTTCTTTTATGTGTACCACATACTAGCCCAATAGTTTTTTTCTTTCTGAAAATGGCTAGCCCAGTTTTTTTGTGCTTTGTCAAGTAGGTCGCTTTGTCAGGCCTATTGGGCTGTAAATCTTTCAAGACGAGGAGAGCTTCATTTGGCTTGCCCAGAAAATGGCCTATCAGTAATGAGAAATGGGCTATACATTTTTAAAACACATCAAACCGTCAATTAGTTCCAAATTTATTTTTTCATTTCGAGATTTCAAATTCCATTGATTTTTATTCATGGACAATTTCTTGGATTTTATATTGATATACATTTATTTTTAAAATCAGTTTGAATGTGACTCGAAATTTCAGGATTAAAAACAGTTCGGACCGCACTGAAATATGCAAAATTTTGTATAATTTTTTAACCGTGGCCACAGTATGGGCTGTAATGCTAACAAAATGAATATGGGATCCAAAAAAGCCTTAAGAATTAGCAAATGGGCTGTAAATTATTAGAAATAATGGCAGATGGGTTGTATGCTGTTTTCCACAGATTTGAGGCTTTCATAAAAAAAGGTTAACGCACAAGCAGTGACTGTTGGATGTCCATCCAACGGCCGTCGTGCTTCTTCAATCTCTGCTCTTCCTCCTCCAGCCGCTCAAACAAGCGCCGGAGGGACTGCCTGCTCCCTCCTCCCGCGGCCGGCTGTGCTGCCGCGCGGGCCTCACCGCCCGACCGTACTCCCATCGTTGGCCAAGCCATCCCACCCGCACATGCTATTATTCTTCGGCGACGGTGGACGAACCAGTAAACCCTCGTACTCCCCTCCATGTGGGAAACAACTGCCGAGTCTTCCCTGGCTCCGTCTCGTTCCCTTCCTAGGCCTCGCTTCGTCCACCGCCCTGGTGCTCTCGGCGCGGCGTGGTCAACGTGGTCAACGAACGACATCCATCGGAAGTGGACTGTACGTGGAGAGGCTGACAGCTGGGTCCACGGCCGCACGCAAGGAAATGCCTCCTTATACGCGCAAAATAATGATTCCTCCACCTAGCAGCTGGGACCCACCGGAAGGGCCTCTATATTTCATGAAAAAAAACGTTCCCAGACTGACAGGTCGGACCCACCAGCTATATCTTCGCATGCAAGGAAGTGCCTCCTTATTACGCACAAAAAATGAATACTCCCCCTGCTAGCTGGGACCCACCATAGTGGGAGGCTGACTTGTGGGCCTACTAAGATGACAGGGACAGAGGGCTTTGTCAACTTAGTCAATATGAACGATTCTAGCTCCAGTGACCGTACGATGTCCATCCAACAGCCGTAGTGCTTCTTCAACCTTTGGTATTCTTGCTCCAGCCGCCCAAACCAGCACCGGTCGTGTCGCGTGCTCCTGCCTCCCATGGCCGGCTGTGATGCTGTGGAGGCCTCACCGCCTCCTACTACTCCCACCGTTGGCCAGGCCATCCACTCACCCACACCCCTGTTATTCTGCGGCGACGGCAGCCTCACACCGCAACCGAACGAGTGAACCCTTGTACCCTCTCCGTGTGGGCTTCCACTGTTGCGTCTTCCCCGGCTCCGCGTTGTCCCCTTCCTAGGCCTCGCCATCGTCCACCGCCCTGGTGCTCTCAGCGCAGCGTGGTCAACGTGGTCAAGGAACGACTTCCATCGGAAGAGTACTTTAGGTGGAGAGGCTGACAGCTGGGTCCACGGCCGCAACAAGGAAGTGCCTCCATATCACGCGGAAAATAATGATTCCTCCACCTGACAGCAGGGACCCACTGGACGAGCCACCGTATTTCGCGAAAAAAATGTTTCCCCCTGACTGTTGGGACCCACCAAATACATCTTCGCACGCAAGGAAGTGCCTGACAGTCGGGACCTACCTGGTCGAAGCATATGCAGCATTGTCATTCTGGTCGAGAACGTGTACATGCATAGTGGTTGATGTAGAGGTGCGCACGTGTCATAGTAGAGGCGCGCACGTAGCATGTACATGTACATACAGCGGCCAAGGTGCAAAAAAGTAAATACGGCCACGTACGTACATACGGGTGGGGTCTCGACCGCCTACTCGCGCATACGTACGGCCAGGGCTCGTGTACATGGCTGGGTCAGAACGGAGAACTAGTGTCGTCGTCGTGTTCATGGGGGGGGCAACGAAATGCGTCGTGTTCATCGGGAGGCAATGGAATACGTCGTGTTCATCGGGAGCCAACCGGCTTGGACGGAACAACCGATGGAAACGAGGCCAGGCATACCGCGGAACGGAGGAAACGGCCTTGTGTTCGACCGGCCACGGTCAAAATGGGATCCTGTTCATCGGGAGGGGTCTGGCATACCACAAAATGGAGGAAACGGACTTCTCTTGGACCTCCTACGGTCGAAACGGGGTCCTGTTGATCGGGAGGGGTGTGGCGTCCCGCAAAACGGAGGAAACGGACTTGTGTTGGAGCGGTAAAGTCGAAACGGGGGTCCATTTCATCGGGAGGGGTGTGGCGTACCGCAAAATGGGACTCCACGGGATATTGTTCATCCACCGTCGACCTCCTCCAGCCACCACGGGCTATTGTTCATCCACCGTCGACCTCCTCCAGCCACCACCTGTGACTGTTCATCCACGGGCTCCTGTTCATCCAGCCTCCACCGCTCCTCCAGCGGCTACTGTTCAACCAGCCATCTCCACGGGGTCCTGTTCAACCACCCCTCCACGTGCTACTGTTCATCTAGCCCTCCACCGGCTACTGTTCAACCAGCCCTCCATGGGGTCCTGTTCATCCACCCCCAACCGGCTCGATCAGGGTCCTGTTCATCCAGCGGCAACGACCTCTACTATCACGGGGTCCTGTTCATCCAACCCCCCACCGGGAACTGTTCATCCACCCCCCCCCAACAACACTCACTGTTCATCAAGGGAAGGAGGCAGCAGGGTTCGATCGGCTTTAGTTAGCAGCAGTAGCGAAGGAATCACTCGGGTTTAGTTAACAGCAAGGGATCGATCGCTCGGGTTCAGTAACGTAGCTAGTGCAATCGCTCGGGTTCAGTTAGAGCCCAACGCCTCGCTCGGGTTCAGTTAGAGCGCAACGCCTTGCACACATGCGCGTACGTGTACAAGAGAAACGCGCATCTCTCGACCCCCGACCACCCACCATAACTGGGAACTCCCTGATATTTTCCTCGGCCTCGCTTCTACCATGTTTTTTTCACATGGACGGCCCAAAGAATGTCATGCAACTGCGTCTTCGGCCCGCCCAAGACAAAAAGCCCATTTTCTGTCATGATATTTTGTCATAGAAGTAGGAGCCCACCACATCTATGATGATACCGGGTTTTGTCACAATTATTGTCATAGAAGTGTCACAAGCATGACAGAAAACAATTTCATTCGGCCCAAAATGTCACGAATGTGTCTTTTTGGTAGTGATGCTAACGAATGGGTTTTTTCCATCACATCATTCTCCTAATGATATTTTCCCGTTATCAAATGACAACTCATGTCTATGGTCAGGAAACCTTCACCATCTTTTGATCAACGAGCTAGTCTGGTAGAGGCTTACTAGGGACTTGGTATTTGTTTATGTATGCACACATGTATTTAAGTTTCCGATCAATACAATTATAAAATGAATAATAAACCTTTATCATGATTAAGGAAACATAATAATAACCACTTTATTATTACCTTTAGGGCATATTTCCAATAATTTTTTATTGTTCCATGCTATTATATTATCAATCTTGGATGTTCTATATACACTTTCAAGCAATTATATATCATTTTTTGGGACCAACATATTAACTTAGTGCCCAGTGTCAGTTGTTGTTTTTTGCTTGTTTTTGGTTTCGCAAAATGTTAGTACCAAATGAATTCCAAATGCCACGAAACTTTTTGGAGATTTTTCTGGACAAAAGAGACACTAGAAGCTTCGGGAGAAGACCATACGATGGACCGTGGGCCCACAACACACCCGGGTGTGCCCTGGTATGTTGTGGGGCCCAAGTGGCTCCGTTTGACCTAACCCCGCCTCTATAAATTCTCTAAAATCATGAAACCAACAAGGGAGTCCACGAGATCCCATCTAGAGGCCTTTTTCGATACTATGCCGGACAGGGATTCGATCACGGAGGGGGCTCTGCATCATCCTTGCTGCCCTCCCGGTGATGCGTGAGTAGTTTACCACGGACCTATGGGTCCATAGTTAGTAGACATATGGCTTATTCTCTCTATTTCATCTTCAATACAATGTTCTCCTCGGTGTTCTTGGAGATCTATTTGATGTAATGACTTTTTGCGATGTGTTTGTTGGGATCCGATGAATTGTGAATTTATGACGAGATCTATCTGTCGGCGTTCTGGGAACGGGGGTCCCCAGACTTGCCTGCCTGCGGCCTGTAGCGTGGCTCAAAAGGGGGCCTAGCGTGGCCCATCTTCATCAACACAGACCCAAGACCCTCGCGAGGGGCCAAGCCTCGCGGGGCGGACGACGCGGAGCTTCCTCAGGCACGGCCTCATAAGGCTGGCTCGCGAGGAGGCGGAGAGATCAAGGCGGGGTACCTCACGAGGTGCCCGTGACGCAAGCCATGACGACCAAAGGCGCCAGGCGGGCGCCAGCCGCGCAGTGTCCTCCTTTCCTCTTTGGTGCAAAGGGAGCAAGCACAGGCGAGAGCATCAAGCAAAGGCACCCGTTTCGGTGCAACTAGACCAAGACCAGTCCAACGGCAGGGAGGAAGTCATTGTGGAGCCCAAGCCAGCGTCACCACCAGAGCCTTTGGCAGGCGAGGACCAACTTTAGTCAGGATAAGTGTACCAGATGTTCCCCTTCAAAATGGCCAATTGTTGGTGCCCTTCCCGCTCAATATTTGGGAAGAGGCCCAGGGCCTTTGCCTATAAATAGGACTAGCCACCCCCAGGGTAGGGGGGCAATCAAGAAGGGAGAATCTAGAAGCCAAGAGAGAAACTAGCTAGGATCGGATCGAGTAGCATCACACACAGAGAGAGAGAGAGAGAGGAGGGCGACTGAACTCTTCCTAGCAGTTCATCCCCCCAGCCAAGAACAGACCCTCGCGAGGCTGTTCTTCCTTGTATTTCTCATCATCATCAGCCCAAGAGGCAATCCACCACACCACACACTGGAGTAGGGTATTACACCACAATGGTGGCCCAAACCAGTATAAACCTTGTGTCTCTTGTGTTGTTCTTTCCACAGCTTAGATCTTAGCGAGGCGGAGGGGTGCAGGTAGGTAGAAGGCGAAATCTCCGTGCGCACCCCAGTGTTCGAACCTCAAGGATCTGCCGGAACCCGAAATCCGACACTATCCACGAATATTATTTGAGTTTGTTGTGAACTCTTTTATGGTTTGGTTTGGTTTTCTGTGAACTCCTCGTATTTCTTCTTTGATTTATTAGTTTGGTTTGGCAAACTAGAATTATTTATCTTGCCATGGGAAGAGGTGCTTTGTAATGTGTTTGATCTTGCGTTGCTCAATCCCAGTGACAGAAAGGGACATGACACACATGTCACATGTGTCATTGCTATCTCTACTACTTAAAAAGAACATAAGGTTCCCGTTTCACCTTTCTTCCCACCACCCCTTCGTCCAAGCTTCCATGTATACGATAATCAATCATCTTATTTTACTTACCTTCTGAACCAATTCCACTTTAATTTACTTACCAAACTTCTTCTCTACTACTTAAAAAGAACATAAGGTTCCCATTTCACCTTTCTTCCCACTACCCCTTCGTCCGACATTCCATGTATATGATAATCAATCACCTTATTTTACTTATCTTCTGAACCAATTCCACTTTAATTTACTTACCAAACTTCTAATCAACAATAAGGTAGTTCATGGTCAGAATTTGATGAACATTTATTTACACAATCGCATTATTATTGACAAGTAAATCACAAGCTAATATACTAGAATATTTATATCATGTTGCAACACACGTGCATTGTTCTAGTTAAGGGTAAAAATATGGGATTTATTTCATACGTGAGTTTATCTTGTCTACATCATGTCATCTTGCTTAAGGCATTACCCCGTTCTTCCATGAACTTAATACACTAGATGCATGTTGGATATCAGTCGATGTGTGGAGTAATAGTAGTAGATGCAGAATCGTTTCTGTCTACTTGTCTCGGATGTGATGCCTATATACATGATCATTGCCTTGGATATCATCATAATTATTTGCTTTTGTCAATTTCCCAATAGTAATTTGTTTACCCACCGTATGCTATTTCTATGAGAGAGGCCTCTATTGAAAACTATGGCTCCGGGTCTATATTTAATCATCTATTAAAACCAAAAATACTTTGCTACAATGTTATTTTATTTTGTATTTTTGTCTGATCAATCTAGAAAAAACTATACAATTTAATCTTGCTCGTAACCATCAAGGGATTAACAACCCCATTGTTCTCGGTGGGTTGCAAGTATTTGTTGGTTGCGTGCATGTGCTATTCACTAGTCGTTGATTGGTTCTCCTACTTGATTGATAACCTTGGTTTCATAAACCGAGGGAAATACTTATCTCTATTGTACTGCATCATGCTCTTCTCTTTGGGGAAATCCCAATGCAGCTCACAAGTAGCATTAACCACCCAGCCCATGATTTGGAATTGGCATTGGTAGTCCATGATTTAAAGCAATTGAGGCAATACCTATTTGGTATAACTTGTCAAGTTTTCAGGAGTCACAAGAGTTCGAGTACATTTTCACTCCAAAGGAGTTGAACATGAGACAGAGAAGCTGGTTGGAGATTACCCAAGATTTTTACCTTGAATTGCAGTATCACCCTAGAAAGGTAAACGTGGTTGCTCATGCGCTGAGCCGTAAGGCATACGTAAACAGTTTGTCATGCGAAAAATTTGCCACCAAAGTTGTGTAAGACATTCGAGGAATTGGGCTACCAGAGAATGGTGCTAAGAAGTGGGCCATAACCCACAGACACCAGGATTAAAATGGATATTCCTGACCAACTTGGAAATATGGAGTGGAGAAACAGGTGATCATATGAGGGAAGCAACCTCATTGATTGTAAATGGAAGCTATCATACCAGAGTTTGAAATTGACAGAGAACCAATAGTTTTCCAGGTAACTCTTTGGGAGTTTTTTAAGACCCCGAGAGTCGTAAGATAGTTAGATGTTATTGCTTGCATAACCAATGGATTTAGCCAAACTCAGCTCATGAACAAGAAAGACTTCTGCAATGCTTGTGAGAGCCCGAGTGCCTTGATACAAGATTCACTAGACCATATGCCATTAATGATTTGGATGCGACATGGATTGGCCACCATGACGACTACTCTTATTATTCACTTTGTTATATGAGAAAGTAACTCTGTAGAAAGGGAGCCGATTTTGACGAAACCTAATAGGAACACCCTGCAGAAGACTTTAGATAAAACCAATGAACCTCCTGTTTACGGTGAGGATAGCCAAGAGCCAATTCTTGCAAGAACCCCAAGAGGATTTTGATTGACCACCATGAGGGTAACGATAGGTATTTTAAATTTTTTACGTCAGACCCATTGACTGGAAGGGATCCACATATCCGATACCACTCCCTGAGAAGGAATTTAAGACCCAAGGGTGGAAGCAAAGAGACAGTGAGGATTCCACAAGATATCTACCCGATGAACACTAATAGTAAGAAAAGATATGACAGTTGGTATGTGAGTATGACAGATAGTACATACATAAATTGCCATAAATAGGAGGATGCCATATGGTAAGCTCATGTATGGCACAATACAGATGGTAATACCATAGATGGCACATAAAGGATATTGCCGATGGTAAGACCACAATTGGCACATCGAGGGAAGCATAGATGTATTACACCTATGGAATTGCAAGGTCAAATCTCACATTCCCTTTGATGCGAGTTGATTAACGAATAGTTTGTATGCCTCATCATTTGATATCTCAGGTAGTGGATGCTTTAGTGTCAACATCTTCATGAAGTCTTGCTCTAGAGTATGATTTTTCAGGTATATGGCTCATGTCGAGCTTCTCTAGTGTTTCTTCGCTACTTCTCATCATCTTGACACTCTCAACCGGGTTAGGTTCTGACTTTTCAGTGCTAAGATCACTGTTTGGCTCTCTATTATTTTGGCAACTTGTGCTTCCATGATACCAGTTCCTTCCTCTAAAGCCTGCACATCATTAGTAAGTCCAGCAATTTTGCCAGTCATTTGACCGAGCATATTATCATGATTATTCAAGATATCGGTAAACGTTTTATTTTCCTCACTCCGAACAGTTATTTTTTAGAGTTTCATCCAAAGCATTTCTATTATTGGTTCTCATTCCATTAAGTTTATTGGGTGCTCCGTTATTAGTGGGATATGACTATACCTGGCCACATCTCGGGTCGGGCCAAAAAAAGCCCGGTGCTGAAAACCCAGGCCCGAGCCCGGCCCGGCCCGACCACCTAGCCTACTAAATTGGGCCGAGCCCGGCCCGAACCTGGAAAAGCCCGACACGGCCCGACCACGGCTAAAAACCCATTTTTCACAGGCCCGGGCCTGGCCAGATCTATCTGTCGGGCTTGATTTTCATACCCGAGCCCGGTTCGATGGCATGTTCGGGCTCAGCTGGACCGGGATTTTCGGGCCGGGTCGGGCCGTTCGGGCTGGGCTGCCCATGGCCAGGTCTAGATACGATGGTCTAGAAGTATACCCATTATTATTTTCAACTGGCATTATAATTATGTGTGTGGTTCCTCGCCCCATAAAAACCTTGATATTTTTTAGAATGCCAGTTTTCCATATTGTGGGGACCCCGACTCATATGTTGTGATCACCGAATGCACGTGTACAGTGATCCCAGAGATCAATGCTCACTGAACACACAGAAGCTGAATAACAAGAGTCTTACATCCATACATACCGTCTTACACAAATTATGACCATTATGGTCAAGTCTTACATAGATAAATCCACAAGGGTTGAATACCAAATAAACTTATGCAGCGGAAATCTTTGTCGACAAGTAGAACCCATGCCATCTGCCTTAACCCTACAGGTATTCTGGCTGGGAAACGTCCTAGTTCGCATGTTCGTCTCCAAAGAACTCTTCTTCGAACTCCTATTCTTCCATGCCTGGCCAATTAAATAACCAGTGGCAAGCCAATGAGTACTCTGAATGTACTCGCAAGCAACCCATGTTTTGGCGCAAGATACAACAATGCATGACATAGGTAAATTTTTGCAGAAAGCTAATTTTGTTGTGTTATGACATGCTCAATAACTAGTAAATCATGCATCGTATGAATTCAAGTAACCATAGGGGCTGGTTACAGATATCAACATAAAGGGAGTGGGCTCCAACCCAACTCATCCATGTCAAGTCCTTTGACTTCACCCAAGTAGTTCTTCCCACACACACTGGTTTGTAAACAAGTGGACGTAGTTTAAGAAGCACCGCCCAATTGTCCTTGACCGTGGACACGGCTATTCGAATAGTTTTACACTCTGCAGAGGTTGCACACTTTACCCACAAGATCCAGGGAACTTCCGTGTCATCCATGGCCTGCGGTACCTCAAGTACCCGATCACTATCTTTCCCTAGACGACACTAACATAGAGTCCACTCGATTGGTAGTAACCCCCGTGCCCAGCATTTCACATCTTAAAATTGTGGAGCCTTGCTCCCATATTCATCACATACCACAAGCACGGGGTACCAACGATGTGTCCGATGCCCTGTGAAAACGGTCATGGCCGCCCTACCTGGCACGACCCCGTCCCGAGAGAGCGCAACAACAACTCTCTCGTCACTAGTAATGCGGGATCCAAGCTAGTATCGGCCTAGGTAATCAATAATGCCCTTTCCCATATAAGGGTAGAGTGGTTGCGCATGTAAGGTTGGGACAGTCGACAAATCTTAAATCTAATCCGTTTTCGAAAACAACACACACACACTTGCCTCGGTACACCACTTCCTCATCAAATGGTTACCCAACTCATTATCTCCCTCGGGCATAAGTGGCACCCGACAGGGTTTTTCGAAAAAGTATTTTGAAAATACTTTGCCTTCATCACCATGCATATTCCCGTCCCTTTTTGCGTAGCAACTACTCTAGCATCCTACCTACTCCCACCGGCATAACCCTCATAAGGAGGTAGGGTCGTGCACCATGCAAGTATCAACGAGGAAGTAACGGTGGCAAACCACCTCAAGTGGTCACCACATTATCATGACTTCGATGCAAGCAATGAAAGTGCCATATGACTTGCACAAAAAGGGTTTCTTAGACATGGTCAAAGGGCTGCTTGCCTGGCTCAGCAAAGTCGTCTGGGTCTTCAAAGTCTTCTGGTCCAACTCCTTTGTCAGCAACACAATCTATCGTCGCAAAATAATAGCGAGAAAAAAATAAGGCAATAATAAAATAGAAAAACGAAAGTGCTTAGAAAAATGTCAACACATTTTTGTTAAATACTAGGGTGAAAATTAAGAAGGGGAAAATTCCTAGTTTTGGATTTGGAGTCATGGAAACAGTGCTAGGAATTTTAAATGAGAGGCATAAATGCTCAGATTCAAATTTAAATTTGAACAGTGAAGAAAAGTTGGTTTGATAAGAGTGAAAGCTGCACCAATAAATAGGTGGGATTATTACAAGAATTTAGAGTTGGAATTATTGCATTTGGATTATTATTTAATCCTGTGGAATTTTTGGAAAAGTTACAGAAAAAGAAAAGGAAAAAGGCCATTGTGCAACTCGGCCTATTCGGCCACAGTGCAGCAGGCCCAGGGGGAATCCAGCCCGCGCAAGGCTGCCACGTCAAAGGCGTATTTGGGAAATACGCCTCCAGCCGACGCAGCAAACCGGTGCACGCGCGCGCGTTTTTAAACATGACGGGTGGGGCCCACCCGTCAGAGTGTGAGGCTGACCGACGGGCCCCACGACCGTCGTCTTCAACCTCGGGCCATAGAGGGAGGCGACCTCACCGGTGTCGCTGTGGTCGACGGCGAGGCGATCCGAGGGCACCGGCGTGCTCAGGACGGAGTCGCCGTTTGGGTGGAGGTGGAGGTGGTCGCCGGAGTGTAGGGGTTCGCCGGCGACGAGGAAACTAGCGGAAGAGCTTCGGGAGGCAGCGGTTCCGGCCGTTTCCGGCTGCAAAAGAAGCGGGGAGGAAAGGGGAAATGATCAGTGAGCCGCGGAGGTTCCAGATCAAGGAAGAGGAGCGGTGGAGAGGGCCTGTACCCTGAGATCGACGGTGACCCGAGGCGGCAGAGCTCGAGCTCGATCTCGAGCTCGGGTGCTCCTGTAGGAGAGTGGAGGGCACGGGAGCGATTTGGAGTAGGTAGGAGCGAGTGGTGGTGAGGGAGAGGCTCGGGGAGGCCCTTAAATAGGCGAACGGCGGGGTGCCGTGGACCCGTGTGCCGGCGAGCTCCTGCTCATCGCCACAGGGCTCGGGAGGAGCTGGTGCCGTGTCTGGGGTGTTGCTAGGCGTGGACTATGCCGAGGGAAGCTAAGGGAGAGAGCGGGGTAAGACCAAAGATGCTGCGCATGTGAGGCCGCTCATTGGAGCTCTCGCGCGGCCGGTGCGCGTGTGAGGAGGGGCAGCAAGAGGGAGAAGGAGGAGGGGGCAGGGGTTTAGTGTGACGCAGACGCCGAGGCACATCGTCGGGCGCACTGGGGAGGCCCGAGGTGGCCGGGAGTGGTTGCCAGGGGCTGCTACAGTGCGGGAGCGCACTGTAGCACGCTCCAGAGCACCCAAATGGCCGGCATGGCCATTTTTTATGCAATGTGGGCGCAGCCAAAGGTGTCTGGTAGCTCTAGGGGGAAGTAAAGAAGTGGGTTATGGCCTTGGATGCCCTGGGGAGCCACTGGAGTGAGGTGGAAGGTTGAGGGAGAGAGAGAAGCTGATGTCTAGGGAGGTAAATGGGGTTGTTTGACCCCTCAATCATTGAGCAATGGCCAGGGGAAAGTTACTGGAGGTAGAAGAGGGTCAGGATTAGCTATAGTACAAAGTTGAGCCCATGGAGATTAGTGGAAGAGGTCTAAGATGGCATTTTGGTAAAGTGTCAGAAGATGTTTGTTGCTGGTTTGGGCAAGAAAATGAATCCCACTTTCCATGATACTTAACAGGATGGAATGGCACATATAAATAGGGTGTTCCACCAAATTTGAGTTCATTTGGGTAAAGTTGCCAATGCAACTTGTGTAAACCCTAGAAATCAACAGAAATGGGTTTTTCAAGATCTAGTCATCCAAAAATATTCTCCTTGATGCACCACTTGGTGTAGTTTCATCATTTGGGTATTTGATAATGTCCACAAAGTTTGGGATCAAATGGAGAAAGTTGGCAATCTAGAGTTGTTCAAACTTGGATTTGGACATAAAGGGTTTTGGGGCACTTTTGTGAACCAAAATTATTTTGATCGATATGAAAATTTTCAAGATCATCACATTATGCATATGTGACTTTCTAGAATTTTCCTGGATTTATTTGAAAATATTTCTTGTGGAAATATTTCAAATCCTGGAAATGGGCATAAATGGTTTTGGGAGGTTTTGTCCAATATTTTGAACATGACCATGTGTTGAAACTCATATATATGGAAAACATATGTCCACTGAGTTCCCCTGATTTTTGTCAAATATTTTTGAAACAATAAAATAGTTTTTCCCTATTAAAGACCATTTTTGGCCTTAAGAAAAAGCTTTTAAATAAAATAGTAAAATAAATTTTAAAATTATATTTTTGTGGTTTATGGGAGTCCTATATCTAATAGGATTCAAATATACCTTTTGAAAGATTTTTCACACCCCAAATCAAGTACTTGCAGTGCAAACCTCAATACATGGGGGTTTTGGAAAACTAATTTTAGAAAATACTTTTTGGAAAAATTATTTTTGTAAGAAAATACTATGTTGCTCTATACACATGGCATGATCATTGGGCAGAAGCTTGGGGCAAGGAGCTGAGGTATAGAAGGTGGAGTTCTGTTGACTTTAAAGAGCACTTGAAAAACACAGAGAGAAAACCAACTCCAAATAAAAAGCCAAATAATGCAAAAGTTTTTGTCAAACCACACTTTATCATGATTTATTAGCTTAAGTGTTGTGGCATGAAAATCAGGGTGTGACACATATGTTCCTATGAGAATTTGCAGTTCCACCGCATTGACCATGATCATTATCAACCATCTTCCTATGCATATTAAGATAATAACATACTTCCTTCGTACCAAAATGTAAAATGTTTTCGCACTTCAAACTGCAAAAACGTCTAATATTTTGATGCAGAGGTAGTAGGTGTATAGTATCAAAAAATGCTCTTATATTATGAGAGAGAGAGTAATAAGTTAGGGTAACAAAAAAAGTTACACTAGCCATCTATCTATAGCAACATAAATTTAACACTTGTGTTAAACAGTTTTAGGCTGACCATAATGATGGCATCATAACAGGTATCATGCACTCGGGTCTAACAAACATGTTGATGTGACAGACAATTAAAGAAAACAAAGAGAGGGTTAGGTAACATAGTTAGATACCGTATCATAATAAATGTTATGCTACTATGAGTCATGCATGACAATAAATCTATGCTTCTCTTAGCATGATGACTTCCCGGCTGTCTACTACAACAAGGTTTGCCCGGCTCCGATGAGGGATGGGCGAAGACGGCGGCGCGCCTTCAGCTCACTCCAGTGCCAGTAGTCGTCGCTAGGTGGTCTACAGGCCTAGATGTATTCTTTTCTTCTGGTGTTCTATATACTAACCTATGATACTAACCTATAATACTATGCATTTGTTGGGGTGCATTATGAAAGTAGTGTTATACACTACTTTTTTGAGGAATAGTATTATACACTACTAAGAGCAGAGGATGACAATTTTACCCATGGATATGGGTACCCGCGGATACCGTACCCGCATGAGCAGGATATGGGCACAACTTTATACCCACGGGTAGTACCCATACCTTGCCCGTTAAGTCATGGGTAGGACATGGGTATAGTCTTGTACCCATAGATATACCCATACCCTTCTCGTGTATACTGACATGTTACATATTTGACGGATGTTATTTGGTGAGGTGTGTCGTGAGCATTTGAATCAATGTTAAAGTTATCACCAGTTGCGATTTTGAATTGAGATAATTGTCTTGTACTCGTCTATCTGTTATTGAGTTGAGATAAATATATTTTTATCAAATGTGCTAAGGATGAATGTAAAATAATGAATAACTTTTGTACTCGTTTATTTACCGTTGGGAACTCAATGGGTATAGGTACGGATAAAGTTTCATACCCATGGGTATGAGTATGGGTAGAATTTTGTGTTGGGGAACGTAGTAATTTCAAAAAATTCCTACGCACACGCAAGATCATGGTGATGCATAGAAACGAGAGGGGAGAGTATTGTCTACGTACCCTCATAGACCATAAGCGAAAGCGTTATGACAATGCGGTTGATGTACTCGTACGTCTTCACGATCGACCGATCCTCAGTACCGAACGTACGGCACCTCCGCGTTCAGCACACGTTCAACTCGGTGACGTCCCGCGAATTCACAATCCAGTAGAGCTTTGGGGAAGAGCTTCGTCAGCACGACGGCGTGGTGACGGTGTTGATGAAGCTACCGACGCAGGGCTTCGCCTAAGCACCGCTACGATATGACCGAGGTGGATTATGGTGGAGGGGGGCACCGCACACGGCTAAGAGATCAATGATCAATTGTTGCATCTTCAAGGGGTACCCCCCTCCCCGTATATAAAGGAGTGGAGGAGGGGGAGGGGGCCGGCCTCCTATGGCACGCCCCATGAGGAGTCCTACTCCCACCGGGAGTAGGACCCCCCTTCCAAGTAGGAGTAGGAGAGGAGAAGGAAGGGATAGAAGGAGAGAAGGAAAGGGGGGCGCCGCCCCCCTCCTTGTCCAATTCGGACTGAGGCGGCATGCGGCTGCCCTGGCCGCCCTCCTCTTCTCCCACTAGGGCCCATTAGGCCCAATATACTCCCGGGGGGGTTCCGGTAACCCCCCGGTACTCCGGTATATGTCTGAAACCTCCCGAAACACTTCCGGTGTTCGAACATAGTCGTCCAATATATCAATCTTTATGTCTCGACCATTTCGAGACTCCTCGTCATGTCCGTGATCATATCCGGGACTCCGAACTACCTTCGGTACATCAAAACACAAAACTCATAATACCGATCGTCACAGAACTTTAAGCGTGCGGACCCTACGGGTTCGAGAACTATGTAGATATGACCGAGACACGTCTCCGGTCAATAACCAATAGCGGAACCTGGATTCTCATATTGGTTCCTACATATTCTACAAATATCTTTATCGGTCAAACCGCATAACAACATACGTTGTTCCCTTTGTCATCGGTATGTTACTTGCCCGAGATTCGATCGTCGGTATCTCAATACCTAGTTCAATCTCGTTAACGGAAAGTCTCTTTACTCGTTGCGTAATGCATCATCCCGTAACTAACTCATTAGTCACATTGCTTGCAAGGCTTATAGTGATGTGCATTACCGTGAGGGCCCAGAGATACCTCTCCGACAATCGGAGTGACAAATCCTATTCTCGATCTATGCCAACTCAACGAACACCATCGGAGACACCTATAGAGCACCTTTATAATCACCCAGTTACGTTGTGACATTTGGTAGCACACAAAGTGTTCCTCCAGTATTCAGGAGTTACATAATCTCATAGTCATAGGAACATGTATAAGTCATGAAGAAAGCAATAGCAACATACTAAACGATCAAGTGCTAAGCTAACGGAATGGGTCATGTCAATCACATCATTCTCCTAATGATGTGATCCCGTTAATCAAATGACAACTCATGTCTATGGCTAGGAAACTCAACCATCTTTGATCAATGAGCTAGTCAAGTAGAGGCATACTAGTGACACTATGTTTGTCTATGTATTCACACATGTATTATGTTTCTGGTTAATACAATTCTAGCATGAATAATAAACATTTATCATGATATGAGGAAATAAATAATAACTTTATTATTGCCTCTAGGGCATATTTCCTTCAGTCTACCACTTGCACTAGAGTCAATAATCTAGATTACACAGTAATGATTCTAACACCCATGGAGTCTTGGTGCTGATCATGTTTTGCTCGTGGAAGAGGCTTAGTCAATGGGTCTGCAGCATTCAAATCTGTATGTATCTTGCAAATCTCTATGTCTCCCACCTGGACTTGATCGTGGATGGAATTGAAGCATCTCTTGATGTGTTTGGTTCTCTTGTGAAATCTGGATTCCTTTGCCAAGGCAATTGCACCAGTATTGTCGCAAAAGATTTTCATTGGACCCAACGCACTAGGTATGACACCTAGATCGGATATGAACTCCTTCATTTGCTGCTTCCGAAGCAGCTATGTACTCCGCTTCACACGTAGATCCCGCCACGACGCTTTGTTTAGAACTGCTCCAACAGACAGCTCCACCGTTCAATATAAAACGTATCCAGTTTGCGATTTAGAATCGTCCGGATCAGTGTCAAAGCTTGCATCGACGTAACCATTTACGACGAGCTCTTTGTCACCTCCATAAATGAGAAACATATCCTTAGTCGTTTTCAGGTATTTCAGGATGTTCTTGACCGCTGTCAAGTGATCCACTCTTGGATTACTTTGGTACCTCCCTGCTAAACTAATAGCAAGGCACACATCAGGTCTGGTACACATCATTGCATACATGATAGAGCCTATGGCTGAAGCATAGGGAACACTTCTCATTTTCTCACTATCTTCTGTAGTGGTCGGGCATTGAGTCTTACTCAATTTCACACCTTGTAACACAGGCAAGAACCCTTTCTTTGCTTGATCCATTTTGAACTTCTTCAAAACTTTATCAGGGTATGTGCTTTGTGAAAGTCCAATTAAGCGTTTTGATCTATCTCTATAGATCTTGATGCCCAATATATAAGCATCTTCTCCGAGGTCTTTCATTGAAAAACTCGTATTCAAGTATCCTTTTATGCTATCCAGAAGTTCTATATCATTTCCTATCAACAATATGTCATCCACATATAATATTAGAACTACTACAGAGCTCCCACTCACTTTCTTGTAAATACAGGCTTCTCCAAAAGTCTGTATAAAACCATATGCTTTGATCACACTATCAAAACGTTTATTCCAACTCCGAGAGGCTTGGACTAGTCCATAAATGGATCGCTGGAGCTTGCACACTTTGTTATCACCCTTTGGATCGACAAAACCTTCTGGTTGCATCATATACAACTCTTCTTCCAGAAATCCATTCAGGAATGCAGTTTTGACATCCATTTGCCAAATTTCATAAACATAAAATGCGGCAATTGCTAACATGATTCGGACAGACTTAAGCATCACTACGGGTGAGAAAGTCTCATCCTAGTCAATCCCTTGAACTTGTCGAAAACCTTTCATAACAAGTCGAGCTTTGTAGACACTAACATTACCGTCAGCGTCAGTCTTCTTCTTGAAGATACATTTGTTCTCAATGGCTTGTCGATCATCGGGCAAGTCAACGAAAGTCCACACTTTGTTCTCATACATGGATCCCATCTCAGATTTCATGGCCTCAAGCCATTTTGCGGAATTTGGGCTCACCATCGCTTCTTCGTAGTTCGTAGGTTCACCATGGTCAAGTAACATGACTTCCAGAACAGGATTATCGTACCACTCTGGTGCGGATCTTACTCTAGTTGACCTACGAGGTTCGGTAGTAACTTGATCTGAAGTTTCATGATCATCATCATTATCTTCCTCACTAATTAGTGTAGGTGTCACGGGAACCGGTTTCTATGATGAACTACTTTCCAATAAGGGAGCAGGTACAGTTACCTCATCAAGTTATACTTTCCTCCTGATACGTCTCCAACGTATCTATAATTTTTGATTGCTCCATGCTATATTATCTACTGTTTTGGACTATATTGGGCTTTATTTTCCACTTTTATATTTTTTTTGGGACTAACCTATTAACCGGAGGCCCAGCCCAGAATTGTTGTTTTTTGCCTATTTCAGTGTTTCGAAGAAACGAAATATCCAACGGAGTCCAAACGGAATGAAACCTTCGGGAACGTGATTTTCTCACCGAACGTGATCCAAGAGACTTGGACCCTACGCCAAGGCATCGCAGAGGCGGTCACGAGGGTGGGGGCGCACCCCCTAGGGCGTGCCCCCTACCTTGTGGGCCCCTTGGTGCTCCACCGACGTACTCCTTCCTCCTATATATACCTACGTACCCCCAAACGATCACAACAGGAGCCAAAAACCTGATTCCACCGCGACAACTTTCTGTATCCACGAGATCCCAACTTGGGGCCTATTCCGGAGCTCCGCCGGAGAGGGTCATCATCATGGAGGGCTTCTACATCATCATAGCCTCTCTGATGAAGTGTGAGTAGTTTACCTCAGACCTTCGGGTCCATAGTTAGTAGCTAGATGGCTTCTTCTCTCTTTTTGGATCTTAATACAAAGTTCTCCCCCTCTCTTGTGGAGATCTATTCGATGTAATCTTCTTCTTTTTGCAGTGTGTTTGTTGAGACCGATAAATTGTGGGTTTATGATCAAGTCTATCTATGAATAATATTTGAATCTTCTCTGAATTCTTTTATGTATGATTGGTTATCTTTGCAAGTCTCTTCGAATTATCCGTTTGGTTTGGCCAACTAGATTGGTAGTTCTTGCCATGGGAGAAGTGCTTAGCTTTGGGTTCAATCTTGCGGTGTCCTTTCCCAGTGACAGAAGGGGCAGCAAGGCACGTATTGCATCGTTGCCATCGAGGATAACAAGATGGGGTTTATTTCATATTGCATGAATTTATCTCTCTACATCATGTCATCTTGCTTAAGGCGTTACTCTGTTTTTAACTTAATACTCTAGATGCATGCTGGATAGCGGTCGATGAGTGGAGTAATAGTAGTAGATGCAGAATCGTTTCAGTCTACTTGTCATGGACGTGATGCCTATATACATGATCATGCCTAGATATTCTCATAACTATGCTCAATTCTGTCAATTGCTCAACAGTAATTTGTTCACCCATCGTAGAATACTTATGCTCTTGAGAGAAGCCACTAGTGAAACCTATGGCCCCCGGGTCTATTCTCATCATATCAATCTCCATCACTTTAATCTTGCTTTGCTTTTTTACTTTCCCTTTACTTTTTACTTTGCATTTCTATACCAAAAATATTATATCTATCATATCTCACTCTCGTAAGTGACCATGAAGGGATTGACAACCCCTAATCGTGTTGGTTGCGAGTAGCTATCGCTTTGTGCAGGTACGAGGGACTTGAGCGTGGCCTCCTACTGGATTGATACCTTGGTTCTCAAAAACTGAGGGAAATACTTACGCTACTCTGCTGCAACATCCCTTCCTCTTCGGGGAAATCCAACGCAAGCTCAAGAGGTAGCAAGAAGGATTTCTGGCATCGTTGCCGGGGAGTCTACGCAAAAGTCAACATACCAAGTACCCATCACAATCCCTATCTCTCGCATTACATTATTTGCCATTTGCCTCTCGTTTTCCTCTCCCCCACTTCACCCTTGCCGTTTTATTCGCCCTCTCTCTCTATCCTCCCTCTCCTTTCTCGCTTGCCTTTTTGTTTGCTCATGTGTTGGGTTGCTTGTTTGTCGCGATGGCTCAAGATACCACCAAATTGTGTGACTTCACCAATACTAATAATAATGATTTCTTAGCACTCCGATTGCTCCTCTTGCCAATACTGAATCTTGTGAAATCAATACTACTTTGTTGAATCTTGTCATGAAAGATCAATTCGCCGGCCTTCCTAGTGAAGATGCCGCTACTCATCTGAATAGCTTCATTGATTTATGTGATATGCAAAAGAAAAAAGATGTCGATAATGATGTCGTTAAATTGAAGCTATTTCCTTTTTAGCTTAAAGATCGTGCTGAAGCTTGGTTTTCGTCTTTGCCTAAAAATAGTATTGATTCTTCGAACAAGTGCAAAGATGCTTTTATCTCTAAGTATTTCCCTCCCGCTAAGATCATCTCTCTTAGAAACGATATTATGAACTTTAAGCAACTTGATCATGAACATGTTGCACAAGCTTGGGAGAGAATGAAATTAATGATACGTAATTGCCCTACTCATGGTTTGAATTTGTGGATGATTATACAAAAAATTTATGCCGGATTGAATTTTGCTTCTAGAAATCTTTTAGATTCGGCCACGGGAGGCACTTTTATGGAAATCACTTTAGGAGATGCTACTAAACTCCTAGATAATATTATGGTTAATTATTCTCAATGGCATACTGAAAAATCTTCTAATAAAAAAGTGCATGCGATAGAAGAAATCAATGGTTTGAGTGGAAAGATGGATGAACTTATGAAATTATTTGCTACTAAGAGTGTTTGTTCTGATCCTAATGATATGCCTTTGTCTACTTTGATTGAGAATAAAAATGAATCTATGGATGTGAATTTTGTTGGTAGGAATAATTTTGGTAACAACACTTATAGAGGGAATTTTAATCCTAGGCCATATCCTAGTAATCCTTCTAATAATTATGGGAATTCCTACAACAACTCTTATGGAAATTATAATAAGATGCCCTCTGAATTTGAGAATATTGTTAAAGAGTTTAAGAATTCACAAAAGAATTTTAATGCTTTGCTTGAAGAGAAATTGCTTAAAGTTGATGATTTGTCTAGGAACGTTAATAGAATTTCTCTTGAGGTTGATTCTTTAAAGCTTAGATCTATTCCTCCTAAGCATGATATCAATGAGTCTCTCAAAGCCATGAGAATTTCCATTGATGAGTGCACGGAAAGAACCGCTAGGATGCGTGCTTCCAAAGATGCCTTTATTAAAGCGTGTTCTTCCAATTCCTATGAAAATCAAGATGAAGATCTAAAATTTATTGATGTGTCTCCTATTAAATCTTTGTTTTGCAATATGAATCTTGATGAAACTGAATATGATCTTCCTTTACCTAGAAGGCGTTCTAAAAATTTGAAGTATTTAGATCTTTATGATGAAATTGATGAAAGTGAGATTGAAAGAAATAAAAATCTAGATGTTGCTAAACCCACTATATTGGATTTCAAGGAATTTAATTATGAAATTTGCCCTTTAATTGATTGTATTTCCTTGTTGCAATCCGTGCTAAATTCTCCACATGCTTATAGTCAAAAGAAAGCCTTTACCGAACATATTGTTGATGCCTTGATACAATCTTATGAAGAAAAACTTGAGTTGAAAGTTTCTATCCCTAGAAAACTCTATGATGAGTGGGAACCAACTATTAAAATTAAAATTAAAGATCATGAGTTTTATGCTTTGTGTGATTTGGGTGCTAGTGTCTCTACTATTCCCAAGACTTTGTGAGATTTGCTAGATTTCCATAATTTTGATGATTGCTCTCTAAACTTGCATCTTGCGGATTCTACTATTAAGAAACCTATGGGAAGGATTAATGATGTTCTTATTGTTTCAAATAGGAATTATGTGCCTGTAGATTTCATTGTTCTTGATATAGATTGCAATCCTTCTTGCCCTATTATTCTTGGTAGACCTTTCCTTAGAACGGTTGGTGCTATTATTGATATGAAGGAAGCGAATATTAGATTTCAATTTCCACTAAAAAAGGGCATGGAACACTTTCCTAGAAAGAAAATAAAATTGCCATATGAAACTATTATGAGAGCCACTTATGGATTGCCTACCAAAGATGGCAATACCTAGATATATCCTCGCTTTTATGCCTAGCTAGGGGCGTTAAATGATAGCGCTTGTTGGGAGGCAACCCAATTTTATTTTTATTCCTTGATTTTTGCTCCTGTTTAGTAATAAATAATTTATTTAGCCTGAGTTTTGGTTGTGTTTTTGTGTTTAATTAGTGTTTGTGCCAAGTAGAACCGTTGGGAAGACTTGGGGAAAGTCTTGTTGAACTTGCTGTAAAAAACAGAAACTTTAGCGCTCACGAGAACTGCTGTCATTTTTATTCTAAGAGTGTTATTTAGTTAATTCTTTTTGAAGATAATTAATAGATAAATTCCTCACGTCCAGAAATTTATTTTATAATTTTTGGGGTTCCAGATCTTGCGCTAGCTACAGATTACTACAGACTGTTCTGTTTTTGACAGATTCTGTTTTTCGTGTGTTGTTTGCTTATTTTGATGAATCTATGGCTAGTAAAATAGTTTATAATCCATAGAGAAGTTGGAATACAGTAGTTTTAACACAAATATAAATAAATAATGAGTCAATTACAGTACCTTGAAGTGGTTTTTGTTTTCCTTCGCTAACGGAGCTCACGAGTTTTCTACTTTAAGTTTTGTGTTGTGAAGTTTTCAAGTTTTGGGTGAATTCTTTTGATGGATTATGGAACAAGGAGTGGCAAGAGCCTAAGCTTGGGTATGCCCATGGCACCCCCAAGATAATACAAGGACACCAAAAAGTCAAAGCTTGGGGATGCCCCGGAAGGCATCCCCTCTTTCGTCCACTTCCATCGGTAATTTACTTGGAGCTATATTTTTATTCACCAACATGATATGTGTTTTGCTTGGAGCGTCTTGTATTATTTGTGTCTTTGTGTTTTAGTATGCCACAATCATCCTTGCTGTACACACCTTTTGAGAGAGCCATACATGAATTAAAATTTGATAGAATACTCTATGTGCTTCACTTAGATCTTTTGAGCATTATAACTTTGCTCTATGTGCTTCACTTATATCTTTTGAGCTATGTAGTTTTGCTCTATGTGCTTCACTTATATCTTTTTGAGATAAGTAGTTTTGCTCTATGTGCTTCACTTATATCTTTTGAGTGTTATAATTTTGCTCTATGTGCTTCACTTAGATCTTTTAGAGCACGGTGGTGGATTTGTTTTAAAGAAACTATTGATCTCTCATGCTTCACTTAAATTATTTTGAGAGTCTCTTAATAGCATGGTAATTTGCTTAATAATAATATGCTTGGTATTCAGTATTTGTGAAACTTTCTTTTGAGTGTGTTGAATACTAAGAAAAGATTGAAGCATGATAATTGTTTTGAGATATGGAGGTGATAATATTAGAGTCATGCTAGTTGAGTAGTTGTGAATTTAAAAAATACTTGTGTTAAAGTTTGTGATTCCCGTAGCATGCACGTATGGTGAACCATTATGTGATGAAGTCAGAGCATGATTTATTTATTGATTGTCTTCCTTATGAGTGGCGGTCGGGGACGAGCGATGGTCTTTTCCTACCAATCTATCCCCCTAGGAGCATGCGCGTAATACTTTGCTTTGATAACTTCTAGATTTTTGCAATAAGTATATGAGTTCTTTATGACTAATGTTGAGTCCATGGATTATACGCACTCTCACTCTTCCACCTTTGCTAGCCTCTCTAATACCGCGCACCTTTCGCCGGTATCATACACCTACCATATACCTTCCTCAAAACAGGCACCATACCTACCTATCATGGCATTTCCATAGCCATTCCAAGATATATTTCCATGCAACTTTCCACTGTTCTGTTTATCATGACACATTCATCATTGTCATATTGCATATCCCGGTACACCGCCGGAGGCCTTCACATAGAGTCATATTTTCTTGTAAGTATCGAGTTGTAATTGTTGAGTTGTAAGAAAAATAAAAGTGTGATGATCATCATTATTAGAGCATTGTCCCAGTAAGGAAAGGATGATGGAGACTATGATTCCCCCACAAGTCGGGATGAGACTCCGGACGAAAAATAAATAAAAGAGGCCAAAGAAGCCCAAATAAAAAGAGGCCATAAAAAAAGAGAAAAGGCCCAAATAAAAAAGAGAGAAGGGACAATGTTACTATCCTTTTACCACACTTGTGCTTCAAAGTAGCACCATGATCTTCATAATAGAGAGTCTCTCATGTTATCATTTTCATATACTAGTGGGAATCTTTCATTATAGAACTTGGCTTGTATATTCCAATGATAGGCTTCCTCAAATTGCCCTAGGTCTTCATGAGCAAGCAAGTTGGATGCACACCCACTTAGTTTCTTTTTGAGCTTTCATATACTTATAGCTCTAGTGCATCCGTTGCATGGCAATCCCTACTCACTCACATTGATATCTATTGATGGGCATCTCCATAGCCCGTTGATATGCCTAGTTGATGTGAGAATATCTTCCCCTCTTTTTGTCTTCTCCACAACCACCATTCTCTTCCACTTATAGTGTTATATCCATGGCTCACGCTCATGTATTGCGTGAAGATTGAAAAAGTTTTGAAAAGGTTAGAGTATGAAACAATTGCTTGGCTTGTCATCGGGGTTGTGCATCATTTAAATACTTTCTGTGGTGAAGATAGAGCATAGCCAGACTATATGATTTTGTAGGGATAACTTTCTTTGGCCATGATATTTTGAGAAGACATAATTGCTTTGTTAGTATGCTTGAAGTATTATTATTTTTATGTCAATATAAACTTTTGTCTTGAATCTTTCGAATCTGAATATTCATAGCACAATTAAGAAGATCTGCATTGAAATTATGCCAAGTAGCACTCCGCATCAAAAATTCTCTTTTTATCATTTACCTACTCGAGGATGAGCAGGAATTAAGCTTGGGGATGCCTGATACGTCTCCAACGTATCTATAATTTTTGATTGCTCCATGCTATATTATCTACTGTTTTGGACTATATTGGGCTTTATTTTCCACTTTTATATTATTTTTGGGACTAACCTATTAACCGGAGGCCCAGCCCAGAATTGCTGTTTTTTGCCTATTTTTTAGTGTTTCGAAGAAACGGAATATCCAACGGAGTTCAAACGGAATGAAACCTTCGGGAACGTGATTTTCTCACCGAACGTGATCCAGGAGACTTGGACCCTATGCCAAGGCATCAGAGAGGTGGTCACGAGGGTGGGGGCGCCCTCCCCTAGGGCGCGCCCCCTACCTCGTGGGCCCCTTGGTGCTCCACCGACGTACTCCTTCCTCCTATATATACCTACGTACCCCCAAACAATCAGAACAGGAGCCAAAAACCTAACTCCACCGCCGCAACTTTCTGTATCCACGAGATCCCATCTTGGGGCCTATTCCGGAGCTCCGCCGGGGAGGGCCGTCATCACGGAGGGCTTCTACATCATCATAGCCTCTCCGATGAAGTATGAGTAGTTTACCTTAGACCTTCGGGTCCATAGTTAGTAGCTAGATGGCTTCTTCTCTCTTTTTGGATCTCAACACAAAGTTCCCCCCTCTCTTGTGGAGATCTATTCGATGTAATCTTCTTCTTTTTGTGGTGTGTTTGTTGAGACGATGAATTGTGGGTTTATGATCCAGTCTATCTATGAGTAATATTTGAATCTTCTCTGAATTCTTTTATGTATGATTGGTTATCTTTGCAAGTCTCTTCGAATTATCCGTTTGGTTTGGCCAACTAGATTGGTAGTTCTTGCCATGGGAGAAGTGCTTAGCTTTGGGTTCGATCTTGCGGTGTCCTTTCCTAGTGACAGAAAGGGCAGCAAGGCACATATTGCATCGTTGCCATCGAGGATAACAAGATGGGGTTTATTTCATATTGCATGAATTTATCTCTCTACATCATGTCATCTTGCTTAAGGCATTACTTTGTTTTTAACTTAATACTCTAGATGCATGCTGGATAGCGGTTGATGAGTGGAGTAATAGTAGTAGATGCAGAATCGTTTCGGTCTACTTGTCACGGACGTGATGCCTATATACATGATCATGCCTAGATATTCTCATAACTATGCTCAATTCTGTCAATTGCTCAACAGTAATTTGTTCACCCACCGTAGAACACTTATGCTCTTGAGAGAAGCCACTAGTGAAACCTATGGCCCCCGGGTCTATTCTCATCATATCAATCTCTATCACTTTAATCTTGCTTTGCTTTTTACTATGCCTGTACTTTTTACTTTGCATCTCTATACCAAAAATACCAAAAATATTATATCTATCAGATCTCACTCTCGTAAGTGACCGTGAAGGGATTGACAACCCCTAATCGCGTTGGTTGCGGGTAGCTATCGTTTTGTGCAGGTACGAGGGACTTGAGTGTGGCCTCCTACTAGATTGATACCTTGGTTCTCAAAAACTAAGGGAAATACTTACGCTACTCTGCTGCATCATCCCTTCCTCTTCGGGGAAATCCAACGCAAGCTCAAGAGGTAGCACCTCCCACCCACTTCTTTCGAGAGAAACTCCTTCTCTAGAAAGGATCCATTCTTAGCAACAAATGTCTTGCCTTTGAATCTGTGATAGAAGGTGTACACAATAGTTTCCTTTGGGTATCCTATGAAGACACATTTCTCCGATTTGGGTTTGAGCTTATCAGGTTGAAGCTTTTTCACATAAGCATCGCAACCCCAAACTTTAAGAAATTACAACTTTGGTTTCTTGCCAAACCACAGTTCATAAGGCATCGTCTCAATAGATTTCGAGGGTGCCCTATTTAATGTGAATGCAGCCGTCTCTAAAGTGTAACCCCAAAACGATAGCGGTAAATCAGTAAGAGACATCATAGATCGCACCATATCTAGTAAATTACGATTACGATGTTCGGACACTCCATTACGCTGTGGTGTTCCGGGTGGTGTGAGTTGCGAAACTATTCAGCATTTTTTCAAATGTAGACCAAACTCGTAACTCAAATATTCTCCTCCATGATCAGATCATAGAAACTTTATTTTCTTGTTACGATGATTTTCCACTTCACTCTAAAATTCTTTGAAATTTTCAAATGTTTCAGACTTATGTTTCATTAAGTAGATATACCCATATTTGCTTAAATCATCTGTGAAGGTGAGAAAATAATGATACCCGCCGTGAGCCTCAATATTCATTGGACCACATACATCAGTATGTATGGTTTCCAACAAATCTGTTGCTCGCTCCATTGTTCCGCAGAACGACGTTTTAGTCATCTTACCCATGAGGCATGGTTCGCAAGTACCAAGTGATTCATAATCAAGTGATTCCAGAAGTCCATCAGTATGGAGTTTCTTCATGCGCTTTACACCAATATGACCCAAACGACAGTGCCATAAATAAGTTGCACTATCATTATCAACTCTACATCTTTTGGCTTCAACATTATGAATATGTGTATTACTGCTATCGAGATTCAACACAAATAGACCACTCTTCAAGGGGTGCATGACCATAAAAGATATTGCTCATATAAATAGAACAACCATTATTCTCAGATTTAAATGAATAACCGTCTCGCATCAAACAAGATCCAGATATAATGTTCATGCTTAATGCTGGCACCAAATAACAATTATTCAGGTCTAAAATTAATCCCGAAGGTAGATGTAGAGGTAGCATGCCGACGGTGATCACATCGACTTTGGAACCATTTCCCACGGGCATCATCACCTCATCCTTAGCCAATCTTTGCTCAATCCGTAGTCCCTGTTTAGAGTTGCAAATATTAGCAACAAAACCAGTATCAAATACCCAGGTGCTACTGCAAGCTCTAGTAAGGTACACATCAATAACATGTATATCACATATACCTTTCTTGACCTTGCCATCCTTCTTATCCGCCAAATACTTGGGGCAGTTCCGCTTCCAGTGACCAGTCTGTTTGCAGTAGAAGCACTCAATCTCAGGCTTAGGTCCAGAATTGGGTTTCTTCTCTTGAGGAGCAATTTGTTTGTCGTTCTTTTTGAAGTTCCCCTTCTTCTTCTTCCCTTTACCCTTTTTCTTGAAACTGGTGGTCTTGTTGACCATCAACACTTGATGCTCCTTCTTGGTTTCTACCTCCGCAGCTTTTAGCATTGCGAAGAGCTCGGGAATTGCCTTATCAATCACTTGCATATTATAGTTCATCACGAAGCTCTTGTAGCTTGGTGGCAGTGATTGAACAATTCTGTCAATGACACTATTATCCGGAAGATTAACACCCAGTTGAATCAAGTGATTGCAGTACCCAGATATTCTGAGTATATGTTCACTGACAGAACTATTCTCCTCCATTTTGCAGCTGTAGAACTTATTGGAGACTTCATATCTCTCAATCAGGGCATTTGCTTGAAATATTAACTTCAACTCCCGGAACATCTCATATCTCCATGATGTTCAAAACGTCGTTGAAGTCCTGGCTCTAAGCCGTAAAGCATGGCACAACGTAATATCGAGTAGTCATCAGCTTTGCTCTGCCAAACATTCTTAACGTCATCAGTAGCATCTGCAGCAGGCCTGGCACCCAGCGGTGCTTCCAGGACGTAATTCTTCTGTGCAGCAATGAGGATAATCCTCAAGTTACGGACCCAGTCTGTGTAATTGCTACCATCATCTTTCAACTTTGCTTTCTCAAGGAACGCATTAAAATTTAACGGAAGAACAACACGGGCCATCTATCTACAACAACATAGACAAGCAAAATACTATCAGGTACTAAGTTCATGATAAATTTAAGTTCAATTAATCATATTACTAAAGAACTCCCACTTAGATAGACATCCCTCTAATCATCTAAGTGATCACGTGATCCAAATCAACTAAACCATAACCAATCATCACGTGAAATGGAGCAGTTTTCAATGGTGAACATCACTATGTTGATCATATCTACTATATGATTCACGCTCGACCTTTCGGTCTCAGTGTTCCGAGGCCATATCTGTATATGCTAGGCTCTTCAAGTTTAACCCGAGTATTCTACGTGTGCAAAACTGGCTTGCACCCGTTGTACAAGAACGTTGAGCTTATCACACCCGATCATCACGTGGTGTCTCGGCACGACGAACTTCTGCAACGGTGCATACTCAGGGAGAACACTTGTACCTTGAATTTTTTTTAGTGAGAGATCATCTTATAATGCTACTGTCAATCAAAGCAAAATAAGATGCATAAAGGATAAACATCACATGCAATCAATATAAGTGATATGATATGGTCATCATCTTGTGCCTTTGATCTCCATCTCCAAAGCACCGTCATGATCACCATCGTCACCGGCGCGACACCTTGATCTCCATCGTAGCATCGTTGTCGTCTCGCCAACTATTGCTTCTATGACTATTGCTACCGTTTAGTGATAAAGTAAAGCAATTACATGATGATTGCATTTCATACAATAAAGCGACAACCATATGGCTCCTGCCAGTTGCCGATAACTCCGTTGGAAAACATGATCATCTCATACAATAAAATATAGCATCACGCCTTGACCATATCACATCACAACATGCCCTGCAAAAACAAGTTAGATGTCTTCTACTTTGTTGTTGGAAGTTTTACGTGGCTGCTACGGGTTGAGCAAGAACCGTTCTTACCTACGCATCAAAACCACAACGATAGTTCGTCAAGTTAGTGTTGTTTTAACCTTCAACAAGGACCGGCTGTAGTCACACTCGGTTCAACTAAAGTTGGAGAAATTGACACCCGCCAGCCACCTGTGTGCAAAGCACGTCGGTAGAACCAGTCTCGCGTAAGCGTACGCGTATTGTCGGTCCGGGCCGCTTCATCCAACAATACCGACGAACCAAAGTATGACATGCTGATAAGCAGTATGACTTGTATCGCCCACAACTCACTTGTGTTCTACTCGTGCATATAACATCTACGCATAAACCTGGCTAGGATGCCACTGTTGGGGAACGTAGTAATTTCAAAAATTTCCTCCGCACACGCAAGATCATGGTGATGCATAGCAACGAGAGGGGAGAGTGTTGTCTACGTACCCTCGTAGACCGTAAGCGGAAGCGTTATGACAATGCGATTGATGTAGTCATACGTCTTCACGATCGACCGATCCTCAGTACCGAACGTACGGCACCTCCGCGTTCAGCACACGTTCAGCTCGGTGACGTCCCGCGAACTCATGATCTAGTAGAGCTTCGGGGAAGAGCTTCGCCAGCATGACGGCGTGGTGACGGTGTTGATGAAGCTACTGACGCAGGGCTTCGCCTAAGCACCGCTACGATATGCCCGAGGTGGATTATGGTGGAGGGGGGCACCGCACACGGCTAAGAGATCAATGATCAATTGTTGCATCTCCAAGGGGTGCCCCCCTCCCCGTATATAAAGGAGTGGAGGAGGGGGAGGGGCCGACCTCCTATGGCGCACCCCATGAGGAGTCCTACTCCCAGCGGGAGTAGGACTCCCCCCTTCCAAGGAGGAGTAGGAGAGGAGAAGGAAGGGAGAGAAGGAGAGAAAGAAAGGGGGCGCCGCCCCCTCCTTGTCCAATTCGAACTAGAGGGGGAGGGGGCGCGCGGCTGCTCTGGCCGCCCTCCTCTTCTCCCACTAGGGCCCAGTAGGCCCAATATACTCCCGGGGGAGTCCCGGTAACCCCCCGGTACTCCGGTATATGCCCGAAACCTCCCGAAACACTTCAGGTGTCCGAACATAGTCGTCCAATATATCGATCTTTACATCTCGACCATTTCGAGACTTCTCATCATGTCTGTGATCATATTCGGGACTCCGAACTACCTTCGGTACATCAAAACACGAAACTCATAATACAGATCGTCACAGAATTTTAAGCGTGCGGACCCTACGGGTTCGACAACTATGTAGACATGACCCAGACACGTCTCCGATCAATAACCAATAGCGGAACCTGGATGCTCATATTGGTTCCTACATATTCTATGAAGATCTTTATCAATCAAACTGCATAACAACATATGTTGTTCCCTTTGTCATCGGTATGTTACTTGCCCGAGATTCGATCGTCGGTATCTCAATACCTAGTTCAATCTCGTTACCGGCAAGTCTCTTTACTCGTTCCGTAATGCATCATCCCATAACTAATTCATTAGTCACATTGTGTGACGCCCCAAGACCGGAGCTTCAGATGCCTTCTAGGGTTTCCGAGATTCGTTGTGTGATTTGTTTTTGCTTGTTACATTCATCATTGCATCATTTGCATTGCATCATGTCATCATGTCATTTTTTATCTCAACTAAGTAAATGGCATGGATCTTTGATCCACTTAAATCGAGGGAATTCACATGGTGAGTTCTCTTTATAACACACCCTCCCGATATTTAGGGAGCTATATTAAACCATTCCATTGGCTTGGAATCACCCACAAACACATATGCACCGTTCTTCAAATTTCCTTTTATCCTTCTCAACTTCCCCTTCTTCCTTTGGGGCCTTTTAGTAAAATTGAGTGGCAATTTTACTTTACCCATAAATGTTCCAAATCTTCCCATAAATCACATATATTGTGTAGGGTCACCTCCTATAATTTCAACCCATTTGGAGTTCATTTGAATGGGTTTGGAAATTCGAACTTGCCGAGTTAAATCCAACGTGTGTGGATTTTACTTCCTCTAAAAGTCGTCAAGCCATTTTGTCAAATTCCTCGTATTTTTGCGAGTCCGGAATATTATCCATGTGTCCAAGTCCTATCCCTTACTCTTCCTTTCTTCTCTTTTCTTCTTTGTTATTTTATGTTTATAGAAAATAAGAGAGAGAGGACCCCAACCAGCCATCGGGCCACTTGGGCCTCCCATCCTCCCCGTAGTCCTCCAGGCCGGCCAAGTTCCTTACCCCTCTAAGGCCAGCCCGCACCGGCTCTAACCCTATCGAAACCTCTCTCTTCTCCCTCGATCCCATCTCTCCCTCTTGCGCCGTCATCTCTCTCCCTTCGCTCGTTCCTACTCCTCTAGCTCATCTCCCTCTCCTCATCTCGCGCCACCACCCACGCACAGGAGAGGGATCCCGATCCCGCAGCACAGCTCCTCGAGCACCCAACTCCAACGCCCCCTACCTTGCATCGCCTCTGCTTCCGTCAACGTCGCGACCACGCCGCCGCGCCTCTTGCCACTTCACCTCCAGCCGCCCCTGTCGGCGACCAGCGCCCCTACCGTCCGCGCGCAGCTCCTTCCCATCCCCGCACGCGCGCACCACGGGCCGAGCCTTCTCGCTGTGCCTCTCATGGCCTCGCAGCCCGACCTCCTGTCCGGCGCCCAAGCTCCTACGCGCCCTGCTGCCGCTGTCCTTCTGCAACACCGCCGTCCGCGTCTGCAGGAGGCCGCCGCTTGCCTCGCCCCTCTGCTGCCAGCGACCGAGGCCGCTGGGCATGCCCGCAGTCACCCAACGCCGCCTTGCGCCGCTCCTCTACCTCGCGTGGCCCGAGGACCCTGCTGGCTTCGTTGAAGCGCTCTGCCGCGCCAAGTCCTTGCCGACCTTCCTCTGCGTACCCACAAGCTCCACCGACCGTGGGCTGTGTGCCTTTCGCTATTGGATACGCCAAGATCACCCGGTCCAAGACCACCGCAAGTCCGTCTACACAAAACTGCCAAGTACCTCTACGTATCGGATGTCGCCAAGTACCACGAAGCCTTTGGGAGACCCGTGAACATCAAGCTCCTCTGTCACGAACGGTTATAGTGTTGTGGATCCGACAAGTACCCCCTCTGGACCGCCAAGTTCCTTTACCGGTGACTCGAACTTCTACCGAACGTGTACGCCTACCGTCGTCGAAGGCCATCAAGTGAACGACTACCCACGCCATGTTTTTACCAAGTTCGATGACGACCTCCAAAGAACTCGGATTCACCAAGTTCCACTACCGTCACCCCAGAAACCTTGGATTCGTCAAGTACCTCTCCGAAAAATGAACGTGTACCACTACTTCTACCGCCGCCGCGAGAATGCCTACCTCCCTCTACGAACATGATCCGTTCCAAAAATGCACGCTTCGAAAGGTATAACCATCGAGACGACCGCCCGTGGATCGAATGCATGCATGTTGGATGAGATGAACCCCGCGTTTGCACCGTGTCTGAAATTGTCGCTTGCATCGTCCTCCATGTTGCCATGTCGTCCACCCGTGGAAACCCGGTATCCGGGGTCACCCCACCATCTTGCATGACACAATCACGTCATTTTTTCCTTTTGCATCGGTATCTCAATCGAGTTACCGGAATCCTGTGGCATCACTTTCGAATTCATCGTCGTGGCCCCCTTTCTTTCCACCACGGTGACAAATGCTTCATAACATGCTCTTGTAACATTTTCATAAATTGCTTAAAACTTGCATATGTCATTCGCATCATGATAATAACATTTAAATGTTTAAAATTGTTGATTGCTTTAAGTTGCTAAATATTTATGGGCATTTTCCGAATTTGTTGTTCGTTATATCCAGCCCCATTTAAATTGCTTAGTTAGATAGTTTCTTTTATGCTTCATCCCATGCCATGCTAACCAACATTTAATATTGTTGAGTACTTAAATGGGAGAGAACTAGATAATTGTTGTGGTGTTTCGTCAATATGCAACTTGTTGCATATTGAGCTCCACTTAACTTGTAGTTTTGCTTGTGCACTTTGCCATGTCATGCCTCATTAAACCGGACATGCATCATACTTGGTTGTGCATCATGCCATGTTTATGTGATGGTTGTTTACTATGTTGCTTGCTTCTTTCGGGGTTGCTTCTCTCGTTAGCTTCGGTTTTGTTCTAGAGTTGTGAGGATCTGTTCGACTACATCCGTTTGTCTTCTTCGTGGACTCATTCTTCTTCCTTGTGGGATCTCAGGCAAGATGACCATACCCTCAAAATCACTTCTATCTTTGCTTACTAGTTGCTCGCTCTTTTGCTATGCCGTGATACCTACCACATGCTTTATCATGCCTTCCATATTGCCATGTCAAGCCTCTAACCCACCTTTCCTAGCAAACCGTTCTTTGGCTATGTTATCGCTTTGCTCAGCCCCTCTTATAGCGTTGCTAGTTGCAGGTGAAGATTGAAGTTTGTTCCTTATTGGAACATGTGTTTTGTTGGGATATCATTATTATATCTTGTTTACTTTAATGCATCTATATAGTTGGTAAAGGGTGGAAGGCTTGGCCTTATGCCTGGTGTTTGGTTCCACTCTTGCCGCCCTAGTTTCCGTCATACCGGTGTTATGTTCCTTGATTTTGCGTTCCATACGCGGTTGGGGGAATGGGACCCCCTTGACAGTTCGCTTTGAATAAAACTCCTCTAGCAAGGCCCAACCTTGGTTTTACCATTTGCCACCTAAGCCTTTTTCCCTCGGGTTTCCAGAGCCCGAGGGTCATCTTTATTTTAAACCACCCCCCCCCCCCGGGCCAATGCTCCTCTAAGTGTTGGTCCAAAACGGGTAGCCTTCGGGGCCACCTCGGGGCAACTCGAGGGTGTAACATCCCAAATTTTCAATTTGGAATGTTATACATTAGATCATCATGCATATCATATTTTATTTTGCTTTTGGTTTTGATCCTAGAAAATCCTACGCAACTCAAGGACCCACGAAGAGAGTTGGGGATTTCGTTATTTACATATTTGAGTTTTCTCAAATTATGTAAATAGGATCATTTGATTTTATTTATTTTATCTTCAATTATTTCTATTACAAAAATATGAGAGAGGTAATAAAATGACTTTCCCAAAATATAGAAATATTGAGGATTTAATAAAAAAATCAAATAAGATTTATTTCGGAGTTTTTCGGTATTTTATTTGAATTTAGGAAAAATGCGCGTTTTTCAAAGTTGTAGTTTGGGCCCAGATAAATGTTCACTTTATCAGGCTTGATTTTAGGAACCCGGCAAAATTTATTTCGTGATTTTTGAAGTCCGTTTAGTATTTCTTTTTATTTTTCTTCCAAGCGGATTTATAAAAAAAACGGAAACCGACTACGGGCCGTAACCGGCCAGGAAACCACCGGCCGGGGGCCTTTATAAGCCGCCGCCCCGGCCCGAGAGAGAGAGAGAGGCCCGAAGCCAGCTAACCCTAACCCTAGCCCAGCCCTGCCGTCGCCGTCGCCGGAGTGTGAGCCTTTCGAGGTTCGTCGCCGCCTCGTTTTCCGTGCAATTTTTTTTTAAAAAAATTCTGTTCGTCGTTTTTCTTTTTTTTCGTCGGATTTTCCGCGCTTATTTTCTGATCGCGATTTCTGATCCGATTTTCGTTTTAGTATAACTTTTCGCTCGTTTATCAGAATCAGGCGATTCAAGCGCCTGGAGTTTCGTCTCGAAACCCTCTTTCCGAATAATCAACTTAAACATGTTTTTGCTACTGTAAAATTTGCCCTAGATCCAGATTACTAGAACGAAGTTGTTTTCTTTCGCCATTTGATTTCTTTTGCTTCGTTCAATTTGATTCTTTTTGCCAACCAGGGTTCTTAAGTTGAAATTTCTGGTTAGATCTCTTATTTGAGTTTTACCTGTGCATTAGATGAGTACTTATTGTATGCTTGTTGTTTGTCTGCGATAGAATACCCGGAGTGCGCCGCCTGTTACGTTGAATCTCTAGGTTTCACAGATCATCAGCAAGGCAAGTAACACTTTGAGCATACCTTTTCTACAACCCAGTTTTATTGCATTAGATCAATCCTCACACATTGCATGATTAGGATCTAATTAAATTGTGGGATGGGAAGTAGATGAGGTAGTACCTATTACCTGTTTATTATCAAACCTTTGGGAGCTACTTCTACGTTTGCTTATTATGCCATGCTATGCTAGTAGACGTGGATTGGGTGAGTGATATCCATGACAGATGTGAGATTGATAATTAAGGGTTTATCTAAGGTGGCAACCTAACAAACATCTGGGTGGATTGAGGCACCTGGGGTTACCAGGACTTGCCTGTTTTCTTTTGGACCGCCACCCAGGCTCAAAGGGATCATGAGATTATTCATACTAGAAACTTCTGTGTGCAGCCACAAGCCATTATGGGCTCTGGCATAGTTGAGTAAGTTGTGCGAACTCTTACAGTGGTAGACTAGCAGTTGTAGGGGAAAGTAGGTGTACCCGTCTACCCGTCGTAAGGTGCTAGTGATTCTGAAAGACTGTGTCTCGGTCATCCGTTTCTCAAACACCATGTAGTGCGAGAAATCCAACGGAGGCGATCGAGTCTTGTGGGGAAAAGTGCGCAAAACTCTGCAGAGTGTAACAAACTAATCATGGTTAGCCGTGTCCCCGATTATGGACAATCTTGAGTATCTAGTACCTGGATTTTCATGTGAATCTCAACATGTTACTCTAAATTAATTTTGATGGGTTTTAATGATGTTACTTAATTGGGATTGAGAATGTTGTCAACCATTCTCAATGTTTAACAACCACCATGATAGTAATTAATTTTATTCCTTTGAAGTAGGGAAAAATTGGCTTTACGCAAAAACAGTAACCATAGAGCTTTCCACCAGCCAAATATGCATATAGTATAGCTGTTGCATTCCATTACTCTCTATGTGTTACCTTGCCAGCATATTCCATGTGCTGACCCGATTTGGGCTGCAACGTTAATGTTGCAGACTTTTCAGACGACGATTGAGGAATTTTAGGTCGTGGTTCTATACTCAGTGATGCCGTTGGAGTTGATGGACTCACTTATCTTCCAAGCCTTCCGCTGTTATCGTCACTAGATGGCCTTAAGCCATATTTATTGTAATAAGTTCTCTTTTGAGACACTCGATGTAATAAGTGTGTGATTGCTACTCTGCTATAAATCCTCCGAGTACTGTGTGGTGTCAGCATTACTGATCCAGGGACGACACCAGAACACAGAGATCAGACCGTTTGAGGTCTGGTCGCTACAGAGGGTTGGTTTCACTCGTAGCTTGACCTATCCGGTGTGCCCTGAGAACGAGATACGTGCGACTCCTATCGGGATTTGTCAGCGCATCGGGCGGCTTTGCTCGTCTTGTTTTACCATTGTCGAGATGTCTTGTAACCGGGATTCCGAGTCCGATCGGGTCTTCCTGGGAGAAGGAATATCCTTCGTTGACCGTGAGAGCTTGTGATGGGCTAAGTTGGGACACCCCTGCAGGGTTTTGAACTTTCGAAAGTCGTGCTCGCGGTTATGGGTAGATGGGAATTTGTTAATATCTGGTTGTAGAAAACCTGACACTTAACTTAATTAAAATGAATCAACCGCGTGTGTAGCCGTTATGGTCTCTTTTCGGCGGAGTCCAGGAAGTGAACATGGTTCTTGTGTTATGATTGAACGTAAGTAGTTTTAGGATCACTTCTTGATCACTTCTAGTTCACGACTGTGCTTTGCTCATCTTATCGCTCTCCTTTGCGTAAGTTAGCCACCATATATGCTAGTGCTTGCTGCAGCTCCACCTCACTACCCTTTCCTACCCATAAGCTTAAATAGTCTTGATCTCGCAGGTGTGAGATTGCTGAGTCCTCGTGACTCACAAATTACTTCCAAACTGTTGCACATGCTGATGATACCAATGCAGGTGACGCAACCAAGCTCAAGTGGGAGCCCGATGAAGATCGTGTCCGTTGTGTTGTTTTGTTTCCAGTTGATCAGTAGTGGAGCCCAGTCGGGACGATCGGGGATCTATGCATTTGGGGTTGTCTTCCTTTTATTTTGGTTCCGTAGTCGGACCTTGATTGTATTCTGGATGATGTAATGCTATATTTATGTATTGTCTGAAGTGGCGATTGTAAGCCAACTCTTTATCCCTTTCTTATTCAGTACATGGGATGTGTAAAGATTACCCCTCTTGCGACATGCCTACTATGCGGTTATGCCTCTAAGTCGTGCTCCAACACGTGGGAGATATAGCCGCATTGTGGGTGTTACAAGTTGGTAATCAGAGCTTTCCCCGACTTAGGAGCCCCCTGCTTGATCGAATCGCTGACGTTGTTGAGTCTAGAACAATTTTTTTGATTCTTATAGGATTATATATATCGGAGAGTAGGATTCTTTTTACTCCCTAGTCCCTTCGTCGCTCTGGTGAGGCCTCCTGACGTAGAATTTTGACTCTTCTCTCCTCAAATTTCACGAAAGAAAATTTTAGGATCACGCAGGTATCTTGGAATCGTTCCGATGGTTTTGTGACGAGAACATTGTTCTTGGTGCCTCCTGACATTTAGGGGTTGTGGCAGTGTCACGGGGAGTTGAGCTCCGAGGTGTTGTCGTCACAATTTTACCGTTGCAGTTCTGAAATACCTGAGTTTCCCCAACATCGAAAATCTCTTTTATGCAGTTGTTGGTGAGATAACCTCGACGCCACCCAGTACTGGGGCGGGAGTTCGGGAGTATTGCCATAACTCATATAACAGATGCTTTTCGATGGTTGAGGTAAATGATTTCCGAAGGTTTCTTGGTTATGTGTTGAGGGATGGATACAGCAGGATGTAGGATTTGCTAGTTTTGGGTGAGATATTATGCTTCCCCTGTATCCCCAACACCTGATTGCATAACCAGAAAGTTTCGGGAGTTTATAAGTGGGAATTCAAGTAGCTCCTAGAATATCTTTCCAACAGACACATGATACGATATGGGGTCTATCATATGTTTGTTTCTGGCTTATTCTGCAAGCCAATCCTTTGTTTTGTTTTTGTTGAGGTATTCGAGTTGCTTCGAAGTCAAGTGTTGATTCCATACCTTTCCTAAGCGGTGTTCTCATATTTCTATGTGAATACTAATCCTTTTGATCATCGAGGTTGTCATGTCAATTCTTTCCAACCGGTGTGATTCTCTTCAACATAATCCTATCATTTTTCCCATCCGCAAGATCAACTCTAAGTTTTCTCAACGGTGTTTGTTTCAACCGTCCCAAGTTGCCTTTGTTTTTCCCACCCTCCCACCCTTTTTCTACAAGGACTCGGATTTCTTAATCATGTATCCTTTTGTTGATGGGAAGTCTCTTCATTCTTTTCTTTCAATGTTCTTATCCGGTGATTCTCATGAAGATTCTAACGCAGCTTCAAGTTCATCATTCTTCGTTCTTTTCCTTCTCCGGTGGATTCAATGGAAGCTTTCGGTGTTGATCATATCTTTTTCATTGGTTCACATGCTTTCCATGTTGGAAGTCCTTACCGAAGACTCTCTTAATTGTTCACCTCTCTCTATTCATTTGTTCCGGAGTGCTGAAGATATCCCAGAAGATTCAAGTTTCTATTCGTAATCCTTTCAAGATATTTCAAGGTCTTACCTTATTCAAACCATTTAATTCAACCGGCGCAATCTCTCTTTCAAATTGTTCAACGGTGTATCTTTTGAGCGGGCCCTAACCCACGGATCTTTTCCAGGATCTTACCCGACTCTTCTTTCTCCGAAGTTATTCTCAAATTCTTTCAAAGTTTGACGTAAGAATGAATTATCGTTTGTCAAATGTCTTTCTCCAAGATCTTTCTAATTCTTCTCATCGTTGGTTCAACCTTTCTAATTTTCATCTTGGAGTATCTCAACAATTTCATGGTGTTTTTTCTCATCGTCATTTTCTGCATTTGAAGACCGAAGAAGGTTTTTCTCTCAATATTGCTCCATTCTCTTCAAGATTCATGGTTCTAACTTATTGCCATTCTCTCATAATTGTTTTCAATTGTGAGAATTCTTTCCACCTATTCGGAGCAATTCAGGAGTCTTTTCAGTTTGATCATCCGGAGCCCATCATCTCAGATTTATTCATTCCAGTTTTCAGCTCTCGTTCTCCAAATCATACTGGTGCATCATTCAAGTATTATCTAATCGGCTCATGATCTCTTCATCCTCTTGTATCTAAATTTCCCGAAGCATCTTTGTTCGTTTTCAAATTCTATCCGGTGTTTCATCCCATTACTTTGTTCATTTTTCAATTCTTACGGTGGTCCGTTCAAGAGTTCTCTTCCTTGGTTATTGATGTCTACTACACAACCTTCTTCTTGTAGACGTTGTTGGGCCTCCAAGTGCAGAGGTTTGTAGGACAGTAGCAAATTTCCCTCAAGTGGATGACCTAAGGTTTATCAATCCGTAGGAGGCGTAGGATGAAGATGGTCTCTCTCAAGCAACCCTGCAACCAAATAACAAAGAGTCTCTTGTGTCCCCAACACACCCAATACAATGGTAAATTGTATAGGTGCACTAGTTCGGCGAAGAGATGGTGATACAAGTGGTATATGGATGGTAAATAAAGGTATCTGTAATCTGAAAATATAAAAACAGCAAGGTAACTAATGGTAAAAGTGAGCGTAAACGGTATTGCAATGCTAGGAAACAAGGCCTAGGGTTCATACTTTCACTAGTGTAAGTCCTCTCAACAATACTAACAAAATTGGATCACATAACTATCCCTCAACATGCAACAAAGAGTCACTCCAAAGTCACTAATAGCGGAGAACAAACGAAGAGATTATGGTAGGGTATGAAACCACCTCAAAGTTATTCTTTCCAATCAATCCGTTGGGCTATTCCTATAGATGTCACAAATAGCCCTAGAGTTCGTACTAGAATAACACCTTAAGACACAAATCAACCAAAACCCTAATGTCACCTAGATACTCCAATGTCACCTCAAGTATCGTGGGTATGATTATACGATATGCGTCACACAATCTCAGATTCATCTATTCAACCAACACAAAGGACCTCAAAGAGTGCCCCAAAGTTCCTACCGAAGAATCACGATGAAAACATGTGCCAACCCCTATGCATAGGTTCCCAATGTCACGAAAACCCGCAAGTTGATCACCTTAACATACATCAAGTGGCACGTGGTATCCCATTGTCACCATAGATATCCACGGCAAGACATACATCAAGTGTTCTCAAATCTTTAAAGACTCAATCCGACAATATTACTTCAAAGGGGAAACTCGATTCATTACAAGAGAGAAGAGGGGGAGGAGAAACATAAGATCCAACTATAATAGAAAAGCTCGCGATACATCAAGATCGTGCCAAATCAAGAACACGAGAGAGAGAGAGAGATCAAACACATAGCTACTGGTACATACCCTCAGCCCCGAGGGAGAACTACTCCCTCCTCGTCATGGAGAGCACCGGGATGATGAAGATGGCCACCGGAGAAGGATTGCCCCCTCCGGTAGGGTGCCGGAACGGGTCTAGATTGGTTTTTAGTGGCTACGGAGGCTTCTGGCGGCGGAACTCCCGATCTATTGTGCGTTCTGGAAGTTTTAGGTCACGTAGGTATATATGGGTGAGGAGGTACGTCAGGGGAGCCACGAGGGCCCCACAAGACAGGGGGCGCGCCCTAGGGGGGCACCCCCCACCCTCGTGAGCACCTCGTGTCTCCCCTGACGTGGGGTCCAAGTCCATCAGGTGTGTTTCCTTCCAAAAATAACTTCTCCAGTTGATTTCGTTACGTTTCGACTCCGTCTGATATTCCTTTTCTTCGAAACACTGAAATAGGCATAAAACAGCAAATCTGGGCTGGGCCTCCGGTTAATAGGTTAGTCCCAAAAGTAATATAAAAGTGGAAAATAAAGCCCAATATTGCCTAAAGTAGTAGATAATATAGGGTAGATAATATAGCATGGAGCAATCAAAAATTATAGATACGTTGGAGACATATCAAGCATCCCCAAGCTTAATTCCTGCTCGTCCTCGAGTAGGTAAATGATAAAAACAGAATTTTTGATGCGGAGTGCTACTTGGCATAATTTTAATGTAATTCTTCTTAATTGTGGCGTGAATATTCAGATCCATAAGATTCAAGACAAAAGTTTAATATTGACATAAAAATAATAATACTTCAAGCATACTAACAAAGCAATTATGTCTTCTCAAAATAACATGGCCAAAGAAAGTTATCCCTACAAAATCATATAGTCTGGCTATGCTCCATCTTCACCACACAAAGTATTTAAATCATGCACAACCCCGATGACAAGCCAAGCAATTGTTTCATACTTTTAATGTTCTCAAACTTCTTCAATCTTCACGCAATACATGAGCGTGAGCCATGGATGTAGCACTATAGGTGGAATAGAATGGTGGTTGTGGAGAGGACAAAAAGGGAGAAGATAGTCTCACATCGACTAGGCGTATCAACGGGATATGGAGATGCCCATCAATAGATATCAATGTGAGTGAGTAGGGATTGCCATGCAACGGATGCACTAGAGCTATAAATGTATGAAAGCTCAACAAAAGAAACTAGTGGGTGTGCATCCAACTTGCTTGCTCACGAAGACGTAGGGCACTTGAGGAGGCCCATTATTGGAATATACAAGCCAAGTTCTATAATGAAAGATTCCCACTAGTATATGAAAATGACAAAACAAGAGACTCTCTATATGAAGAACATGGTGCTACTTTGAAGCACAATATATGAGACTCGCTATATCATGGTGCTACTTTGAAGCACAAGTGTGGAAAAAGGATAGTAGCATTGTCCCTTTTATTTTTATTTATATATTTTTTTTATTTGGCCTTTCCCTTTTTTATGGCCTTTCTCTTTTTTTTGGCCTTCCTTTTTTTTATTTGGGACAATGCTCTATTAATGATGATCATCACACTTCTATTTATCTACAACTCAAGGATTACAACTCGATACTTAGAACAAGATATGACTTTATATGAATGCCTCCGGCGGTGTACCGGGATATGCAATGAATCAAGAGTGACAAGTATGAAAGAATCATGAACAGTGGCTTTGCCACAAATACTATGTCAACTATATGATCATGCTAAGCAATATGACAATGATGAATGTGTCATGATGAACGGAATGGTGGAAAGTTTCATGGCAATATATCTCGGAATGGCTATGGATATGCCATAATAGGTAGGTATGGTGGCTGTTTTGAGGAAGGTATATGGTGGGTGTATGGTACCGGCGAAAGTTGCGCGGTACTAGAGAGGCTAGCAATGGTGGAAGGGTGAGAGTGCGTATAATCCATGGACTCAACATTAGTCATAAAGAACTCATATACTTATTGCAAAAATCTACAAGTTATCGAAACAAAGTACTACGCGCGTGCACCTAGGGGTATAGATTGGTAGGAAAAGACCATCGCTCGTCCCCGACCGCCACTCATAAGGAGGACAATCAATAAATAAATCATGCTCCGACTTCATCACATAACGGTTCACCATACGTGCATGCTACGGGAATCACAAACTTCAACACAAGTATTTCTCAAATTCATAACTACTCAACTAGCATGACTCTAATATCACCATCTCCATATCTCAAAACAATTATCAAGTATCAAACTTCTCATAGTATTCAACACACTCATAAGAGAATTTTATTATTCTTGAATACCTAGCATATTAGGATTTTAAGCAAATTACCATGCTATTTAAGACTCTCAAAATAATATAAGTGAATTATGAGAGTTCATCTATTTCTTCAAAATAAAACTACCACCATGCTCTAAAAGATATAAGTGAAGCACTAGAGCAAATGACAAACTACTCCGAAAGATATAAGTGAAGATCAATGAGTAGTCGAATAATTATGCAACTATGTGAAGACTCTCTAACATTTAATAATTTAAGATCTTGGTATTCTATTCAAACATCAAGCAAAGCAAAATAAATTGATGCTCCAAGCAAAACACATATCATGTGGCAAATAAAAATATAGCTCCAAGTAAAGTTACCGATGAACGAAGACGAAGGAGGGGATGCCTTCCGGGGCATCCCCAAGCTTAGGTTCTTGGTTATCCTTGAATATTACCTTGGGGTGCCTTGGGCATCCCCAAGCTTAGGCTCTTACCACTCCTTGTTCCATAGTCCATCGAATCCTTACCCAAAACTTGAAAACTTCACAACACAAAACTTAAAGTAGAAAACTTGTAAGCTCCGTTAGTATAAGAAAATAAATCACCACTTCAAGGTACTCTAATGAACTCATTATTTATTTGTATTGGTGTTAAACCTACTGTATTCCAACTTCTCTATGGTTTATAAACTATTTTACTAGCCATAGATTCATCAAAATAAGTAAACAACACATGAAAAACAGAATCTGTCAAAAACAGAACAGTCAGTAGTAATATGGATCAAACGTATACTTCTGGAACTCATAAAATTCTCAAATAAATTTATGGACCTGAGGAATTTATCTATTAATCGTCACCAAAAAGAATTAACTAAATATCACTCTCCAAATAAAAATGGCAGCAATTCTCGTGAGCGCTAAAGTTTATGTTTTTTACAGCATGATCAACAAGACTTTCCCAAAGTCTTCCCAAAGGTTCTACTTGGCACAAACACTAATTAAACACATAAAACCACATCTAAACAGTGGCTAGATGGATTATTTATTATTAAACAGGAACAAAAGGCAAGGAGCTAAAATAAAATTGGGTTGCCTCCCAACAAGCGCTATCGTTTGACGCCCCTAGCTAGGCATGATGATTTCAAGGATGCTCACATAAGAGATAAGAATTGTAACATAAAGAGAGCATCATGAAGAATATGACTAGCACATTTAAGTCTAACCCACTTCCTATGCATAGGGATTTTGTGAGCAAACAACTTATGGGGACAAGAATCAACTTGCATAGGAAGGTAAGACAAGCATAACTTCAAAATTTTAAGCACGTAGAGAGGAAACTTGATATTACTGCAATTCCTACAAGCATATATTCCTCCCTCGTAATAATTTTTAGTAGCATCATGAATGAATTTAACAATATAACCAGTACCTAAAGCATTCTTTTCATGATCTACAAGTATAGAAAATTGATTACTCTCCACATAAGCAAAATTCTTCTTATGAATAGTAGTGGGAGCAAGCTCAACAAAATAATTATCATGTGAGGCATAATCCAATTGAAAACTAAAATCATGATGACAAGTTTCATGGATATCATTATTCTTTATAGCATACAAGTCATCACAATAATCATCATAGATAGCAACTTTGTTCTCATAATCAATTGGAACCTCTTCCGGAATAGTGGATTCATCACAAAATAAAGTCATGACTCTACAAATCTACTTTAATCAATATAATCATCATAAATAGGAGGCATGATTTCATCATAATAAATTTGCTCATCAAAACTTGGGGGACAAAAAATATCATCTTCATCAAACATAGCTTCCCCAAGCTTGTGGCTTTGCATATCATTCGCATCATGGATATTCAAGAAATTCATATTAACAACATTGCAATCATGCTCATCATTCAAATATTTAGTGCCAAACATTTTATAGATTTCTTCTTCTAGAACTTGAGCACAATTATCCTTTCCATCATACTCACGAAAGATATTAAAAAGGTGAAGCGTATGAGACAAACTCAATTCCATTTTTTTGTAATTTTCTTTTATAAACTAAACAAGTGATAAAACAAAAAACTAAAAGACTCGATTGCAAGATCTAAAGATATACCTTCAAGCGCTAACCTCCCCGGCAACGGCGCCAGAAAAGAGCTCGATGTCTACTACACAACCTTCTTCTTGTAGACGTTGTTGGGCCTCCAAGTGCAGAGGTTTGTAGGACAGTAGCAAATTTCCCTCAAGTGGATGACCTAGGGTTTATCAATCCGTAGGAGGCGTAGGATGAAGATGGTCTCTCTCAAGCAACCCTGCAACCAAATAACAAAGAGTCTCTTGTGTCCCCAACACACCCAATACAATGGTAAATTGTATAGGTGCACTAATTCAGCGAAGAGATGGTGATACAAGTGGTATATGGATGGTAAATAAAGGTATTTGTAATCTGAAAATATAAAAACAGCAAGGTAACTAATGGTAAAAGTGAGCGTAAACGGTATTGCAATGCTAGGAAACAAGGCCTAGGGTTCATACTTTCACTAGTGTAAGTCCTCTCAGCAATACTAACATAATTGGATCAGATAACTATCCCTCAACATGCAACAAAGAGTCACTCCAAAGTCACTAATAGAGGAGAACAAACAAAGAGATTATGGTAGGGTACAAAACCACCTCAGAGTTATTCTTTCCAATCAATCTGTTGGGCTATTCCTATAGATGTCACAAACAGCCCTAGAGTTCGTACTAGAATAACACCTTAAGACACAAATCAACCAAAACCCTAATGTAACCTAGATACTCCAATGTCACCTCAAGTATCTGTGGGTATGATTATATGATATGCGTCACAAAATCTCAGATTCATCTATTCAACCAACACAAAGGACCTCAAAGAGTGCCCCAAAGTTCCTACCGGAGAATCACAACGAAAACGTGTGCCAACCCCTATGCATAGGTTCCCAATGTCACGAAAACCCGCAAGTTGATCACCTTAACATACATCAAGTGGCACGTGGTATCCCATTGTCACCACAGATATCCACGGCAAGACATACATCAAGTGTTCTCAAATCTTTAAAGACTCAATCCGATAAGATTACTTCAAAGGGGAAACTCGATTCATTACAAGAAAGAAGAGGGGGAGGAGAAACATATGATCCAACTATAATAGCAAAGCTCGCGATACATCAAGATCGTGCCAAATCAAGAACACGAGAGAGAGAGAGATCAAACACATAGCTACTGGTACATACCCTCAGCCCCGAGGGAGAACTACTCCCCCCTCGTCATGAAGAGCACCGGGATGATGAAGATGGCCACCGGAGAAGGATTGCCCCCTCCGGTAGGGTGCCGGAATGGGTCTAGATTGGTTTTTGGTGGCTACAGAGGCTTCTGACGGCGGAACTCCCGATCTATTGTGCGTTCTGGAAGTTTTAGGTCACGCAGGTATATATGGATGCAGGAGGTACGTCAGGGGAGCCACGAGGGCCTCACGAGATAGGGGGAACGCCCTAGGGGGGCGTCCCCACCCTTGTGAGCACCTCGTGTCTCCCCTAATGTGGGGTCCAAGTCCATCAGGTGTGTTTCCTTCCAAAAATAACTTCTCCAGTTGATTTCGTTCCGTTTCGACTCCGTCTGATATTCCTTTTCTTCAAAACACTGAAATAGGCATAAAACAGCAAATCTGGGCTAGGCCTCCGGTTAATAGGTTAGTCCCAAAAGTAATATAAAAGTGGAAAATAAAGCCCAATATTGCCTAAAACAGTAGATAATATAGCATGGAGCAATCAAAAATTATAGATACGTTGGAGACGTATCAGTTATCATATTAATTCATTCGTTCTTTCAAATCCTAAAGGTGGTTCATTGAAGTCTTTTCTCAAGTTTGCGCTATATCTATCTTAATCTTTTCTACGAGAATAAGCAGTATGCCAAATCCGTTGTTTGTCATCAATTTAAATTGGTGAAGGATATGCATAACATAATTATTATTCTTGTTTCATCCAAGTATTGGATTCATTCTTCCGGAGTTTGTTCATGATGAGTAAATTCTCGGTTCGAGATGCTTCATCTTTTCTTATCCGGAGTTCCAAGTTTTCCGTTTATTTCATCACAAAGCTTAATCCAATCATTGCAAGGCCTCAATCTTATTCTCTTATACTTCACTTCTTTTTGATCATTCTTTCATTACCGGAGTTCTTCATGGAGGTTCTACATGATGGTTCACCAAGGACTTAATTCCTTCTCGAAGTGCTCATCAAGATTCTTTTCAGAGGAGCTCAAGTATTCTTCATCTTGCATTCCAAAGTGCTATTCTTTCTATCTTATCAGGTGGTGTTATGTCATTCTTGACAATTTCCCTTCGTGTTTCATGATTCGCAAGTTGTTAAGAATGAGATAATTAAACCCACCAATCTCTTCATTGGAGTTATCTTGGGTTATTTTTCACTGAGAGCTTTCCCTAAGGATTGTTGCAAATTATGGTGCTCATAAATGACCCAAGTTCTTTTCCATCCTCCCGGTGAAATAAGTTTGTCATCTCCGTGTTAACCTTAATCCAATCTATTGTTTTCGTTAGTGGCAGAATTACACCTCATAATTTTGAGACATTTTCCATAAGACCACTACAAGTTTATTCATTTCGTTGTTAGTTTTCCAACAACTCCATTATAACCATCTTGGAAGGGTGCTTTCCAAGCCCATTTGTGGCAGAAGTTGGCATTTTCTTCACCATTCTGTCATTCCAATGATCTATCGTCTATTATTTCTTCTGGAGGCATAGTGATATTGCTCTCTTCACTCATCATCTTGTATTTGGAGGATCGTGTTCTTTCCTGTGCTTATCCATTTAACCGGAGCGTTGTGTTATCTCCTCAAGTTCTTTTCATCTTATCAAGTCTTGCATCTCTTTTCAATCGGAGCGTTGTCCAAATTATATCATTTTTATTCCTTCTCTATCTTGTTTCAACCGGAGTGTTGTCATAATTGATCTTTATTGATCATTGTACATCTCGTTTCTACCGGAGTGCTTGCATGTACTTCTTTTCCATTGCAACCCTTTTCTCATGTCTTCCAACCTACAGGGTTCTCGTGATGTTCCTTATTCCTCTTTTCTAACGGAGGTTTTCAACATTGTTCATCTTCGTTGTAATATTTCTTTCAAATTTGTTCAACCTCTCAAGGTTCGTTGGTTTCACTTGTTTGTCAAAGAAGCAACTTTGTTTTACCTCTTCATCTTCCGTTTCTCTCCGGTGCCATCCTAGATCTCGGGACGAGATCCTCTCATAGTGGTGGAGTGTAGTGACGCCCCAAGACGGGAGCTTCAGATGCCTTCCAGGGTTTTCGAGATTCGTTGTGTGATTTGTTTTTGCTTTTTGCATTCATCATTGTATCATTTGCATTGCATCATGTCATCATGTCATTTTTTATCTCAACTAAGTAAATGGCATGGATCTTTGATCCATTTAAATCGAGGGAATTCACATGGTGAATTCTCTTTATAACATAGCCTCCCGATATTTAGGGAGCTATATTAAAACATTCCATTGGCTTGGAATCACCCACAAACACATATGCACCGTTCTTCAAATTTTCTTTTATCCTTCTCAACTTCCCCTTCTTCCTTTGGGGCCTTTTAGTAAAATTGAGTGGCAATTTTACTTTACCCATAAATGTTCCAAATCTGCCCATAAATCACATATATTGTGTAGGGTCACCTCCTATAATTTCAACCCATTTGGAGTTCATTTGAATGGGTTTCGAAATTCGAACTTGCCGAGTTAAATCCAACGCGTGTGGATTTTACTTCCTCTAAAAATCGTCAGGCCATTTTGTCAAATTCCTCGTATTTTTGCGAGTCCGGAATATTATCCATGTGTCCAAGTCCTATCCCTAACTCTTCCTTTCTTCTCTTTTTCTTCTTTGTTATTTTCTGTTTATAGAAAATAAGAGAGAGAGGAGCCCAACCAGCCATCGGGCCACCTGGGCCTCCCATCCTCCGCGTAGTCCTCCAGGCCGGCCAAGTTCCTTGCCCCTCTAAGGCCAGCCTCCACCGGCTCTAACCCTACCGAAACCTCTCTCTTCTCCCTCGATCCCATCTCTCCCTCCTGCGCCGTCATCTCGCTCCCTTCGCTCATTCCTACTCCTCTCACTCGTCTCCCTCTCCTCATCTCGCGCCGCCGCCCACGCACAGGAGAGGGATCCCGATCCCGCAGCGCAGCTCCTCGAGCACCCAACTCCAACGCCCCCTACCTAGCATCGCCTCTGCTTCCGTCAACATCACGACCACGCCGCCGCGCCTCCTGCCACTTCACCTCCAGCCGCCCTTGCCGGCGACCAGCGCCCCTGCCGTCCCCGCGCCGCTCCTTCCCATCCCCGCACGCGTGCACCAGGGGCCGAGCCTTCTCGCTGTGCCTCTCATGGCCTCGCAGCCCGGCCAAATGTTCGGCGCCCAAGCTCCTTCACGCCCTGCTGCCGCTGTCCTTCTGCAACGCCGCCGTCCGCGTCCGCAGGAGGCCGTCGCTCGCCTCGGCCCTCTGCTGCCGGCGACCGAGGCCGCTGGGGCATGCCCGCAGTCACCCAGCGCTGCCTTGCGCCGCTCCTCTCCCTCGCGTGGCCCGAGGACCCTGCTGACTTCGTTGGAGCGCTTTGCCGCGCCAAGTCCTCGCCGACCTTCCTCTGCGTGCCCGCAAGCTCCACCGACTGCGGGTCGTGTGCCTTCCGCTGTCGGATACGCCAAGATCACCAGGTCCAAGACCCCCGCAAGTCCCTCTACACAAAACTGCCAAGTACCTCTACGTATTGGATGTCGCCAAGTACCGCGATGCCTTTGGGAGACCCGTGAACATCAAGCTCCTTTGCCACGAACGGTTATAGTGTTGTGGATCCGACAAGTACCCCCTCTGGACCGCCAAGTTCCTTTACCGATGACTCGAACTTCTACGGAATGTGTACGCCTACCGTCATCGAAGGCCGTCAAGTGAACGACTACCCACGCCGTGGTTTTTTGCCATGTTCGATGACGACCTCCGAAGAACTCGGGTTTTCCAAGTTCCACTACCGTCGCCCCCGGAAACCTTGGATTCGTCAAGTACCTCTCCGGAAAACGAACGTGTACCACTACTTCTACCGCCGCCGTGAGAACGCCTACTTCCCTCTACGAACTTGATCCGTTCCAAAAATGCACGCTTCGAAAGGTATAACCATCGAGACGACCGCCCGTGGACCGAATGCATGTGTGTTGAATGAGATGAACCCCGCGTTTGCACCGTGTCTGAAATTGTCGCTTGCATGGTCCTCCTCGTTGCCATGCCGTCCACCCGTGGAAACACGGTATCCGGGATCACCCCACCATCTTGCATGACACACTCACGTCATTTTTTCCTTTTGCATCGGTATCTCAATCGAGTTACCGGAACTGAAATGTTGTCATGGCATCACTTCGGATTCATCGCCGTGGCCTCCTTTCTTTCCACCATGGTGAAAAATGCTTCATAACATGCTCTTGTAACATTTTCATACATTGCTTAAAACTTGCATATGTCATTCGCGTCATGATAATAACATTTAAATGTTTAAAATTGTTGATTGCTTTAAGTTGTTAAATACTTATGGGGATTTTCCGGATTTGTTGTTTGTTATATCCAGCCCCATTTAAATTGCTTAGTTAGATAGTTTCTTTTATGCTTCATCCCATGCCATGCTAACCAACATTTAATATTGTTGAGTACTTAAACGGGAGAGAACTAGATAATTGTTGTGGTGTTACGTCAATATGCAACTCGTTGCATATTGAGCTCCACTTAACTTGTAGTTTTGCTTGTGCACTTTGCCATGTCATGCCTCATTAAACCGGACATGCATCATACTTGGTTGTGCATCATGCCATGTTTATGTGATGGTTGTTTACTATGTTGCTTGCTTCTTTCCGGGTTGCTTCTCTCGTTAGCTTCGGTTTCGTTCCGGAGTTGTGAGGATCCGTTCGACTACGTCCGTTTGTCTTCTTCGTGGACTCGTTCTTCTTCCTTGCGGGATCTCAGGCAAGATGACCATACCCTTGAAATCGCTTCTATCTTTGCTTGTTAGTTGCTCGCTCTTTTGCTATGCCGCGATACCTACCACATGCTTTATCATGCCTCCCCATATTGCCATGTCAAGCCTCTAACCCACCTTTCCTAGCAAACTGTTGTTTGGCTATGTTACCGCTTTGCTCAGCCCCTCTTATAGCGTTGCTAGTTGCAGGTGAAGATTGAAGTTTGTTCCTTGTTGGAACATGGGTTTTGTTGGGATATCATTATTATATCTTGTTTACTTTAATGCATCTATATAGTTGGTAAAGGGTGGAAGGCTTGGCCTTATGCCTGGTGTTTGGTTCCACTCTTGCCGCCCTAGTTTCCGTCATGCTGGTGTTATGTTCCTTGATTTTGCGTTCCATACGTGGTTGGGGGAATGGGACCCCCTTGACAGTTTGCTTTGAATAAAACTCCTCTAGCAAGTCCCAACCTTGGATTTACCATTTGCCACCTAAGCCTTTTTCCCTCGGGTTTCCAGAGCCCGAGGGTCATCTTTATTTTAAACCCCCCCGGGCCAGTGCTCCTCTAAGTGTTGGTCCAAAACGGGCAGCCTGCGGGGCCACCTCGGGGCAACTCGAGGGTTGGTTTCACTCGTAGCTTGACCTATCCGGTGGGCCCTGAGAACGAGATACGTGCGACTCCTATCGGGATTTGTCGGCGCATCGGGCGGCTTTGCTGGTCTTGTTTTACCATTGTCGAGATGTCTTGTAACCGGGATTCCGAGTCCGATCGGGTCTTCCTGGGAGAAGGAATATCCTTCGTTGACCGTGAGAGCTTGTGATGGGCTAAGTTGGGACACCCCTGCAGGGTTTTGAACTTTCGAAAGCCGTGCTCGCGGTTATGGGTAGATGGGAATTTGTTAATATCCGGTTGTAGAAAACCTGACACTTAACTTAATTAAAATGAATCAACCGCGTGTGTAGCCGTTATGGTCTCTTTTCGGCGGAGTCCAGGAAGTGAACATGGTTCTTGTGTTATGATTGAACGTAAGTAGTTTTAGGATCACTTCTTGATCACTTCTAGTTCACGATTGTGCTTTGCTCCTCTTATCGCTCTCTTTTGCGTAAGTTAGCCACCATATATGCTAGTGCTTGCTGCAGCTCCACCTCACTACCCTTTCCTACCCATAAGCTTAAATAGTCTTGATCTCGCGGGTGTGAGATTGCTGAGTCCTCGTGACTCACAGATTACTTCCAAACAGTTGCACATGCTGATGGTACCAATGCAGGTGACGCAACCGAGCTCAAGTGGGAGCCCGATGAAGATCGTGTCCGTTGTGTTGTTTCATTTCCAGTTGATCAGTAGTGGAGCCCAGTCGGGACGATCGGGGATCTATGCATTTGGGGTTGTCTTCCTTTTATTTTGGTTCCATAGTCGGACCTTGATTGTATTCTGGATGATGTAATGCTATATTTATGTATTGTCTGAAGTGGCGATTGTAAGCCAACTCTTTATCCCTTTCTTATTCAGTACATGGGATGTGTAAAGATTACCCCTCTTGCGACATGCCTACTATGTGGTTATGCCTCTAAGTCGTGCTCCAACACGTGGGAGATATAGCCGCATCATGGGTGTTACAAGTTGGTAATCAGAGCTTTCCCCGACTTAGGAGCCCCCTGCTTGATCGAATCGCTGACGTTGTTGAGTCTAGAACAAATTTTTTTGAGTCTTATAGGATTATATATATCGGAGAGTAGGATTCTTTTTACTCCCCAGTCCCTTCGTCGCTCTGGTGAGGCCTCCTGACGTAGAATTTTGACTCTTCTCTCCTCAAATTTCACGAAAGATAATTTTAGGATCATGCGGGTATCTTGGAACCGTTCCGATGGTTTTGTGACGAGAACATTGTTCTTGGTGCCTCCTTACATTTAGGGGTTGTGGCAGTGTCCCGGGGAGTTGAGCTCCGAGGTGTTGTCATCACAATTTTACCGTTGCAGTTCTGGAATACCTGAGTTTCACCGACATCGAAAATATCTTTTATGCAGTTGTTGGTGAGATAACCTCGACGCCACCAAGTACTGGGGCGGGAGTTCGGGAGTATTGCCATAACTCATATAACAGATGCTTTTCGATGGTTGAGGTAAATGATTTCCGAAGGTTTCTTGGTTATGTGTTGAGGGATGGATACAGCTGGATGTAGGATTTGCTAGTTTTGGGTGAGATATTATGCTTCCCCTGTATCCCCAACACCTGATTGCATAACCAGAAAGTTTCGGGAGTTTATAAGTGGGAATTCAAGTAGCTCCTAGAATATCTTTCCAACAGACACATGATACGATATGGGGTCTATCATATGTTTGTTTCCGGCTTATTCTGCAAGCCAATCCTTTGTTTTGTTTTTGTTGTGGTATTCGAGTTGCTTTGAAGTCAAGTGTTGATTCCATACCTTTCCTAAGCGGTGTTCTCATATTTCTATGTGAATACTAATCCTTTTGATCATCGAGGTTGTCATGTCAATTCTTTCCAACCGGTGTGATTCTCTTCAACATAATCCTATCATTTTTCCCATCCGCAAGATCAACTCTAAGTTTTCTCAACGGTGTTTGTTTCAACCGTCCCAAGTTGCCTTTGTTTTTCCTGCCCTCCCACCCTTTTTCTACAAGGACTCAGATTTCTTAATCATGTATCCTTTTGTTGATGGGAAGTCTCTTTATTCTTTTCTTTCAATGTTCTTATCCGGTGATTCTCATGAAGATTCTAACGCAGCTTCAAGTTCATCATTCTTCGTTCTTTTCCTTCTCCGGTGGATTCAATGGAAGCTTTCGGTGTTGATCATATCTTTTTCATTGGTTCACATGCTTTCCATGTTGGAAGTCCTTACCGAAGACTCTCTTAATTGTTCACCTCTCTCTATTCATTTGTTCCGGAGTGCTGAAGATATCCCAGAAGATTCAAGTTTCTGTTCGTAATCCTTTCAAGCTATTTCAAGGTCTTACCTTATTCAAGCCATTTAATTCAACTGGCGCAATCTCTCTTTCAAATTGTTCAACGGTGTATCTTTTGAGCAGGCCCTAACCCACGGATCTTTTCCAGGATCTTACCCGACTCTTCTTTCTCCGAAGTTATTCTCAAATTCTTTCAAAGTTTGACGTAAGAATGAATTATCGTCAGTCAAATGTCTTTCTCCAAGATCTTTCTAATTCTTTTCATCGTTGGTTCAACCGTTCTAATTTTCATCTCGGAGTATCTCAACAATTTCATGGTGTTGTTTCTCATCGTCATTCTCTGCATTTGAAGACCGAAGAAGGTTTTTCTCTCAATATTGCTCCATTCTCTTCAAGATTCATGGTTCTAACTTATTGCCATTCTCTCATAATTGTTTTCAATTGTGAGAATTCTTTCCACCTATCTGGAGCAATTTAGGAGTCTTTTCAGTTTGATCATCCGGAGGCCATCATCTCAGATTTATTCATTCTAGTTTTCAGCTCTCGTTCTCCAAATCATACCGGTACATCATTCGAGTATTATCTAATCAGCTCGTGATCTCTTTATTCTCTTGTATCTAAATTTCCCCAAGCACCTTTGTTCGTTTTCAAATTCTATCTGGTGTTTCATCCCTTTACTTCGTTCATTTTTCAATTCTTACGGTGGTTCGTCCAAGAGTTCTCTTCCTTGGTTATCATATAAATTCATTCCTTCTTTCAAATCCTAACGGTGGTTCATTGAAGTCTTTTCTCAAGTTTGCGCTATATCTATCTTAATATTTTCTACGAGAATAAGCAGTATGCCAAATCTGTTGTTTGTCATTAATTTAAATTGGTGAAGGATATGCATAACATAATTATTATTCTTGTTTCTTCCAAGTGATGGATTCATTCTTCCGGAGTTTGTTCACGATGAGTAAATTCTCGGTTCAAGATGCTTCATCTTTTCTTATCCGGAGTTCCAAGTTTTCCGTTTATTTCATCGCAAAGCTTCATCCAATCATTGCAAGGCCTCAATCTTATTCTTTTATCCTTCACTTCTTTTTGATCATTCTTTCATTACCGGAGTTCTTCATGGAGGTTCTACATGATGGTTCACCAAGGATTTAATTCCTTCCCGAAGTGCTCATCAAGATTCTTTTCAGAGGAGCTCAAGTATTCTTCATCTTGCATTCCGAAAGTGCTATTCTTTCTATCTTATCTTTTCAGGTGGTGTTATGTCATTCTTGACAATTTCCCTTCGTGTTTCATGACTCGCAAGTTGTTAAGAATGAGATAATTAAACCCACCAATCTCTTCATTGGAGTTATCTTGGGTTATTTTTCACCGAAAGCTTTCCCTAAGGATTGTTGCAAATTATGGTGCTCATAAATGACCCAAGTTCTTTTTCATCCTCCTGGTGAAATAAGTTTGTCATCTCCGTGTTGACCTTAATCCAATCTATTGTTTTCGCTAGTGGCAGAATTACACCTCATAATTTTGAGACGTTTTCCATAACACCACTACAAGTTTATTCGTTTCGTTGTTAGTTTTCCAACAACTCCGTTATAACCTTCTTGGAAGGGTGCTTTCCAAGCCCATTTGTGGCAGAAGTTGGCAGTTTCTTCACCATTCTGTCATTCCAATGATCTATCGTCTATTATTTCTTCTGGAGGCATAGTGATATTGCTCTCTGCACTCATCATCTTGTATTTGGAGGATCGTGTTCTTTCCTGTGCTTATCCATTTAACCAGAGCGTTGTGTTATCTCCTCAAGTTCTTTTCATCTTATCAAGTCTTGCATCTCTTTTCAATCGGAGCGTTGTCCAAGTTATATCATTTTTATTCCTTCTCTATCTTGTTTCAACCGGAGTGTTGTCATAATTGATCTTTATCGATCATTGTACATCTCGAGTGCTTGCATGTACTTCTTGTCCATTGCAACCCTTTTCTCATGTCTTCCAACCTACAGGGTTCTCGTGATGTTCCTTGTGTTGGAAATATGCCCTAGAGGCAATAATAAAAGTATTATTATATTTCATTGTTCATGATAATTGTCTTTTATTCATGCTATAAATGTATTATCCGGAAATCGTAATACACGTGTGAATACTTAGACCACAATATGTCCCTGGTAAGCCTCTAGTTGACCAGCTCGTTGTGATCAACAGATAGTCATGGTTTCCTGACTATGGACATTGGATGTCGTTGATAACGGGATCATATCATTAGGAGAATGATGTGATGGACAAGACCCAATCCTAAGCATAGCATAAAAGATCGTGTAGTTCGTTTTGCTAGAGCTTTGCCAATGTCGAATATCTCTTCCTTAGACCATGAGATCGTGTAACTCCCGGATACCGTAGGAGTGCCTTGGGTGTATCAAACGTCACAACGTAACTGGGTGATTATAAAGGTGCATTACAGGTATCTCCGAAAGTAGCTGTTGGGTTGACACGGATCGAGACTGGGATTTGTCACTCCGTATGACGGAGAGGTATCTCTGGGCCCACTCGGTAATGCATCATCATATTGAGCTCAATGTGACCAAGGTGTTGGACACGGGATCATGCATTACGGTACGAGTAAAGTGACTTGCCGGTAACGAGACTGAACAAGGTATTGGGATGCCGACGATCGAGTCTCGGGCAAGTAACGTACCGATTGACAAAGGGAATTGCATACAGGGTTTGATCGAATCCTCGACATCGTGGTTCATCCGATGACAACATCGAGGAGCATGTGGGAGCCATCATGGGTATCCAGATCCCGCTGATGGTTATTGACTGAGAGCGTCTCGGTCATGTCTGCATGTCTCCCGAACCCGTAGGGTCTACACACTTAAGGTTCGGTGACGCTAGGGTTATGAAGATATGTATATGCAGAAACCCGAATGTTGTTTGGAGTCCCGGATGAGATCCCGGACGTCACAAGGAGTTCCGGAATGGTCCGGAGGTAAAGAATTATATATAGGAAGTGCTATTTCGGGCATCGGGACAAGTTTCGGGGTTATCGGTATTGTACCGGGACCACCGGAAGGGTCCCGGGGGTCCACCGGGTGGGGCCACCTGTCTCGGGGGGGGCACATGGGCTGTAGGGGGTGCGCCTTGGCCTTCATGGGCTAAGGGCACCAGCCCCTATAGGCCCATGCGCCTAGGGTTTCCCCCTAGGAGGAGTCCTAGTGGTGGAAGGCACCCCTAGGTGCCTTGGGGGGGAGGGAAACCTCCCATAGGCCGCCGCCCCCCCTAGTAGATCTCATCTACTAGGGCCGGCGCCCCCCCTTGGCACCCCTATATATAGTGGGGGAGAGGAGGGACTTCATACACCAGCCCCTGGCGCCTCCATCTCCCCCCGTTACGTCTCTCCCTCGTAGTCTCGGCGAAGCCCTGCTGCTGTGACGCCCTGCATCCACCACCACGCCGTCGTGCTGCTGGATCTTCATCAACCTCTCCTTCCCCCTTGTTGGATCAAGAAGGAGGAGACGTCTCCCGTCCCGTACGTGTGTTGAACGCGGAGGTGCCGTCCGTTCGGCGCTGGTCATCGGTGATTTGGATCACGTCGAGTACGACTACATCATCACCTTGCAAGCTTCCGCACGCGATCAACAAGTGGTATGTAGATGCAAACTCTCTCCCTTGACTCGTTGCTTAGATGAACTCATAGATGGATCTTGGTGAAACCGTAGGAAATTTTTTAATTTTCTGCAACGTTCCCCAACAGTGGCATCATGAGCTAGGTCTATGCGTAGTTCTCTTTGCACGAGTAGAACACAATTTTGTTGTGGGCGTGGATTTTGTCATCTTACTTGCCTCTACTAGTCTTTTCTTGCTCAACGGTATTGTGGGATGAAGCGGCCCGGACCAACCTTACACGTACGCTTACGTGAGACCGGTTCCACCGACTGACATGCACTAGTTGCATAAGGTGGCTGGCGGGTGTCTGTCTCTCCCACCTTAGTTGGAGCGGAATCGATGAACAGGGCCCTAATGAAGGGTAAATAGAAGTTGACAAAATCACGTTGTGGTAATTCGTAGGTAAGAAAACGTTCTTGCTAGAACCCAATTGCAGCCACGTAAAAGATGCAACAACAATTAGAGGACGTCTAACTTGTTTTTGCAGCGATTGATCATGTGATGTGATATGGCCAGAAGTTGTGATGAATGATGAATTGTGATGTATGAGATCATGTTCTTTGTAATAGGATTCACGACTTGCATGTCGATGAGTGTGACAACCGGCAGGAGCCATAGGAGTTGTCATTATTTTTTGTATGACCTGCGTGTCATTGAATAACGTCATGTAAACTACTTTACTTTATTGCTAAACGTTAGTCATAGAAGTAGAAGTAGTCGTTGGCGTGACAACTTCATGAAGACACGATGATGGAGATCATGATGATGGAGATCATGGTGTCAAGCCGGTGACAAGATGATCATGGAGCCCCGAAGATGAAGATCAATGGAGCTATATGATATTGGTCATATCATGTCACAACTATATAATTGCATGTGATGTTTATTATGTATTATGCATCTTGTTTACTTAGGACGACGGTAGTAAATAAGATGATCCCTTATAAAATTTCAAGAAGTGTTCTCCCCTAACTGTGCACCGTTGCTACAGTTCGTCGCTTCTAAGCACCACGTGATGATCGGGTGTGATGGATTCTTACGTTCACATACAACGGGTGTAAGACAGTTTTACACAGCGAAAACACTTAGGGTTAACTTGACGAGCCTAGCATGTGCAGACATGGCCTCGGAACACGGAGACCGAAAGGTCGAACACGAGTCGTATGGAAGATACGATCAACATGAGAATGTTCACCGACGATGACTAGTCCGTCTCACGTGATGATCGGACACGGCCTAGTCGACTCGGATCGTGTAACACTTAGATGACTAGAGGGATGTCTAATCTAAGTGGGAGTTCATAATTTGATTAGAACTTTATTATCATGAACTTAGTCTAAAAAAAACCTTTGCAAATATGTCTTGTAGATCAATGGCCAACGCTAATGTCAACATGAACTTCAACGCGTTCCTAGAGAAAACCAAGCTGAAAGATGATGGCAGCAACTATACGGACTGGGTCCGGAACCTGAGGATCATCCTCATAGCTGCCAGGAAATAATATGTCCTAGAAGGACCGCTAGGTGACGCTCCCGTCCCAGAGAACCAAGACATTATGAATGCTTGGCAGTCTCGTGCTGATGATTACTCCCTCGTTCAGTGCGGCATGCTTTACAGCTTAGAACCGGGGCTCCAAAAGCGTTTTGAGCCCCACGGAGCATATGAGATGTTCGAAGAGCTGAAACTAGTTTTTCAAGCTCATGCCCGGGTCGAGAGATATGATGTCTCCGACAAGTTCTACAGTTGTAAGATGGAGGAAAACAGTTCTGTCAGTGAGCACATCCTGAAGATGTCTGGGTTGCACAACCGTATGACCCAGCTGAACATTAACCTCCCAGATGAGGCGGTCATTGACAGAATCCTCCAGTCGCTCCCACCAAGCTACAAGAGCTTTGTGATGAACTACAACATGCAGGGGATGAAAAAGACCATTCCTGAAGTGTTCTCGATGCTGAAGTCAGCAGAGGCTGAAATCAAGAAAGAACATCAAGTGTTGATGGTCAATAAGACCACTAAGTTCAAGAAGGGCAAGGGTAAGAAGAACTTCAAGAAGGACGGCAAAGATGTTGCCGCGCCTGGTAAGCCAGTTACCGGGAAGAAGTCAAAGAATGGACCCAAGCCTGAGACTGAGTGCTTTTATTGCAAGGGGAAGGGTCACTGGAAGCGGAACTGCCCCAAATACTTAGCGGATAAGAAGGCCGGCAACACCAAAGGTATATTTGATATACATGTGATTGATGTGTACCTTACCAGTACTCGTAGTAACTCCTGGGTATTTGATATCGGTGCCGTTGCTCATATTTGTAACTCACAGCAGGAGCTGCGGAATAAACGGAGACTGGCAAAGGACGAGGTGACGATGCGCGTCGGGAATGGTTCCAGAGTCGATGTGATCGCCGTCGGCACGCTGCCTCTACATTTACCTACGGGATTAGTTTTGAACCTTAATAATTGTTATTTAGTGCCAAGTTTGAGCATGAACATTGTATCTGGATCTCGTTTAATACGAGATGGCTACTCATTTAAGTCTGAGAATAATGGTTGTTCGATTTATATGAGAGATATGTTTTATGGTCATGCTCCGATGGTCAATGGTTTATTCTTAATGAATCTCGAGCGTAATATTACACATGTTCATAGTGTAGATGCCAAAAGATTTAAAGTTGATAACGATAGTCCCACATACTTGTGGCACTGCCGCCTTGGTCACATTGGTGTCAAGCGCATGAAGAAGCTCCATGCCGATGGACTTTTAGAGTCTCTTGATTATGAATCATTTGACACGTGCGAACCATGCCTCTTAGGTAAAATGACCAAGACTCCGTTCTCCGGAACAATGGAGCGAGCAACCAACTTGTTGGAAATCATACATACCGATGTGTGCGGTCCAATGAGCGTTGAGGCTCGCGGAGGATATCGTTATGTTCTCACTCTCACAGATGACTTGAGTAGATATGGGTATGTCTACTTAATGAAACACAAGTCTGAGACCTTTGAAAAGTTCAAGGAATTTCAGAATGAGGTGGAGAATCAACGTGACCGAAAGATAAAATTCTTACGATCAGATCGTGGAGGAGAATACTTAAGTCACGAATTTGGTACACACTTAAAGAAATGTGGAATCGTTTCACAGCTCACGCCGCCTGGAACACCTCAGCGAAACGGTGTGTCCGAACGTCGTAATCGCACTCTATTGGATATGGTGCGGTCTATGATGTCTCTTACCGATTTACCGCTATCATTCTGGGGATACGCTCTAGAGACAGCTACATTCACTTTAAATAGGGCACCGTCTAAATCCGTTGAGACCACACCGTATGAATTATGGTTTGGAAAGAAACCTAAGCTGTCGTTTCTGAAAGTTTGGGGATGCGATGCTTATGTCAAGAAACTTCAACCTGAAAAGCTCGAACCCAAGTCGGAAAAATGCGTATTCATAGGATACCCTAAGGAAACTGTAGGGTATACCTTCTACTTAAGATCCGAAGGCAAGATCTTTGTAGCCAAGAACGGATGCTTTCTGGAAAAAGAGTTTCTCTCGAAAGAAGTAAGTGGGAGAAAGTAGAACTCGATGAAGTACTACCTCTTGAGCAGGAAAGTGGCGCAGCGCAGGAAACCGTTCCTGTGATGCCCACACCAACTGAAGAGGAAAACAATGATGATGATCAAGGTACTTCGGATCAAGTTACTGCTGAACTTCGTAGGTCCACAAGGACACGTTCCGCACCAGAGTGGTACGGCAACCCTGTCCTGGAAATCATGTTGTTAGACAACAATGAACCTTCGAACTATGAAGAAGCAATGGCGGGCCCGGATTCCAACAAATGGCTTGAAGCCATGAAATCCGAGATAGAATCCATGTATGAAAACAAAGTATGGACTTTGACAGACTTGCCCGATGATCGGCGAGCGATAGAAAACAAATGGATCTTTAAGAAGAAGACGGACGCGGATGGTAATATTACCATCTATAAAGCTCGACTTGTCGCTAAGGGTTATCGACAGGTTCAAGGGATTGACTACGACGAGACATTCTCTCCCATAGTGAAGCTAAAGTCCGTCCGAATCATGTTAGCAATTGCCGCATACTATGATTATGAGATATGGCAGATGGACGTCAAAACAGCATTCCTTAACGGGCATCTTAAGGAAGAACTGTATATGATGCAGCCGGAAGGTTTTGTCGATCCTCGGAATGCTAACAAAGTATGCAAGCTCCAGCGATCCATTTATGGACTGGTGCAAGCATCTCGGAGTTGGAACATTCGCTTTGATGAGATGATCAAAGCGTTTGGGTTTATGCAGACTTATGGAGAAGCCTGCGTTTACAAGAAAGTGAGTGGGAGCTCTGTAGCATTTCTCATATTATATGTAGATGACATACTCCTGATGGGAAATAATATAGAATTTCTGGACAGCATTAAGGCCTACTTGAATAAGTGTTTTTCAATGAAGGACCTTGGAGAAGCTGCTTATATATTAGGCATCAAGATCTATAGAGATAGATCGAGACGCCTCATAGGTCTTTCACAAAGCACATACCTTGATAAGATTTTGAAGAGATTCAGAATGGATCAGTCCAAGAAGGGGTTCTTGCCTATGTTACAAGGTATGAGACTGAGCTCAGCTCAGTCACCGACCACGGCAAAAGATAAAGAAGGGATGAGTGTCATCCCCTATGCTTCAGCCATAGGATCTATTATGTATGCCATGCTGTGTACCAGACCCGATGTAAACCTTGCCGTAAGTTTGGTAGCAAGATACCAAAGTAATCCCGGCAAGGAACACTGGACAGCGGTCAAGAATATCCTGAAGTACCTGAAAAGGACGAAGGACATGTTTCTCGTTTATGGAGGAGACGAAGAGCTCGTCGTAAAGGGTTACGTCGACGCTAGCTTCGACTCAGATCTGGATGACTCTAAGTCACAAACCGGATACGTGTATATGTTGAATGGTGGAGCAGTAAGCTGGTGCAGCTGCAAGCAGAGCGTCGTGGCGGGATCTACGTGTGAAGCGGAGTACATGGCAGCCTCGGAGGCAGCACATGAAGCGATTTGGGTGAAGGAGTTCATCACCGACCTAGGAGTCATACCCAATGCGTCGGGGCCGATCAAACTCTTCCGTGACAACACTGGAGCTATTGCCCTCGCCAAGGAGCCCAGGTTTCACAAGAAGACCAGGCACATCAAGCGTCGTTTCAACTCCATCCGTGAAAATGTTCAAGATGGAGACATAGAGATTTGCAAAGTGCACACGGATCTGAATGTCGCAGATCCGCTGACTAAACCTCTCTCGCGTGCAAAACATGATCAACACCAGAACTCTATGGGTGTTCGATTCATCACAATGTAACTAGATTGGTGACTCTAGTGCAAGTGGGAGACTGTTGGAAATATGCCCTAGAGGCAATAATAAAAGTATTATTATATTTCATTGTTCATGATAATTGTCTTTTATTCATGCTATAATTGTATTATCCAGAAATCGTAATACACGTGTGAATACTTAGACCACAATATGTCCCTGGTAAGCCTCTAGTTGACCAGCTCGTTGTGATCAACAGATAGTCATGGTTTCCTGACTATGGACATTGGATGTCGTTGATAACGGGATCACATCATTAGGAGAATGATGTGATGGACAAGACCCAATCCTAAGCATAGCATAAAAGATCGTGTAGTTCGTTTTGCTAGAGCTTTGCCAATGTCGAATATCTCTTCCTTAGACCATGAGATCGTGTAACTCCCGGATACCGTAGGAGTGCCTTGGGTGTATCAAACGTCACAACGTAACTGGGTGATTATAAAGGTGCATTACAGGTATCTCCGAAAGTAGCTGTTGGGTTGACACGGATCGAGACTGGGATTTGTCACTCCGTATGACGGAGAGGTATCTCTGGGCCCACTCGGTAACGCATCATCATATTGAGCTCAATGTGACCAAGGTGTTGGACACGGGATCATGCATTACGGTACGAGTAAAGTGACTTGCCGGTAACGAGACTGAACAAGGTATTGGGATGCCGACGATCGAGTCTCGGGCAAGTAACGTACCGATTGACAAAGGGAATTGCATACAGGGTTTGATCGAATCCTCGACATCGTGGTTCATCCGATGACAACATCGAGGAGCATGTGGGAGCCATCATGGGTATCCATATCCCGCTGATGGTTATTGACTGAGAGCGTCTCGGTCATGTCTGCATGTCTACCGAACCCGTAGGGTCTACACACTTAAGGTTCGGTGACGCTAGGGTTATGAAGATATGTATATGCAGAAACCCGAATGTTGTTCGGAGTCCTGGATGAGATCCCGGACGTCACAAGGAGTTCCGGAATGGTCCGGAGGTAAAGAATTATATATAGGAAGTGCTATTTCGGGCATCGGGACAAGTTTCGGGGTTATCGGTATTGTACCGGGACCACCGGAAGGGTCCCGGGGGTCCACCGGGTGGGGCCACCTGTCCCGGGGGGCCACATGGGCTGTAGGGGGTGCGCCTTGGCCTTCATGGGCCAAGGGCACCAGCCCCTATAGGCCCATGCGCCTAGGGTTTCCCCCTAGGAGGAGTCCTAGTGGTGGAAGGCACCCCTAGGTGCCTTGGGGGGGAGGGAAACCTCCCCTAGGCCGCCGCCCCCCCTAGTAGATCTCATCTACTAGGGCCGGCGCCCCCCTTGGCACCCCTATATATAGTGGGGGAGAGGAGGGACTTCATACACCAGCCCCTGGCGCCTCCATCTCCCCCCGTTACGTCTCTCCCTCGTAGTCTCGGCGAAGCCCTGCTGTTGTGACGCCCTGCATCCACCACCACGCCGTCGTGCTGCTGGATCTTCATCAACCTCTCCTTTCCCCTTGCTGGATCAAGAAGGAGGAGACGTCTCCCGTCCCGTACGTGTGTTGAACGCGGAGGTGCCGTCCGTTCGGCGCTGGTCATCCGTGATTTGGATCACGTCAAGTACGACTACATCATCACCTTGCAAGCTTCCGCACGCGATCTACAAGTGGTATGTAGATGCAAACTCTCTCCCTTGACTCGTTGCTTAGATGAACTCATAGATGGATCTTGGTGAAACCGTAGGAAAAATTTTAATTTTCTGCAACGTTCCCCAACACCTTGTTCCTCTTTTCTAACGGAGGTTTTCATCTTTGTTCATCTTCGTTGTAATATTTCTTTCAAATTTGTTCAACCTCTCAAGGTTCGTTGGTTTCACTCGTTTGTCAAAGAAGCAACTTTGTTTTACCTCTTCATCTTCCGTTTCTCTCCGGTGCCATCCTAGATCTTGGGATGAGATCCTCTCGTAGTGGTGGAGTGTTGTGACGCCCCAAGACCGGAGCTTTAGATGCCTTCCAGGGTTTTCGAGATTCGTTGTGTGATTTGTTTTTGCTTTTTGCATTCATCATTGCATCATTTCATTGCATCATGTCATCATGTCATTTTTTATCTCAACTAAGTAAATGGCATGGATCTTTGATCCATTTAAATCGAGGGAATTCACATGGTGAGTTCTCTTTATAACATAGCCTCCCAATATTTAGGGAGCTATATTAAAACATTCCATTGGCTTGGAATCACCCACAAACACATATGCACCGTTCTTCAAATTTCCTTTTATCCTTCTCAACTTCCCCTTCTTCCTTTGGGGCCTTTTAGTAAAATTGAGTGGCAATTTTACTTTACCCATAAATGTTCCTAATCTGCCCATAAATCACATATATTGTGTAGGGTCACCTCCTATAATTTCAACCCATTAGGAGTTCATTTGAATGGGTTTCGAAATTCGAACTTGGCGAGTTAAATCCAACGCGTGTGCATTTTACTTCCTCTAAAAATTGTCAGGCCATTTTGTCAAATTCCTCGTATTTTTGCGAGTCCGGAATATTATCCATGTGTCCAAGTCCTATCCCGAACTCTTCCTTTCTTCTCCTTTTCTTCTTTGTTATTTTCTGTTTATATAAAATAAGAGAGAGAGGAGCCCAACCAGCCATCGGGCCACCTGGGCCTCCCATCCTCCCCGTAATGCTCCAGGCCGGCCAAGTTCCTTGCCCCTCTAAGGCGAGCCCGCACCGGCTCTAACCCTACCGAAGCCTCTCTCTTCTCCCTCGATCCCATCTCTCCCTCCTGCGCCGTCATCTCGCTCCCTTCGCTCGTTCCTACTCCTCTCACTCGTCTCCCTCTCCTCATCTCGCGCCGCCGCCCACGCACAGGAGAGGGATCCCGATCCCGCAGCGCAGCTCCTCGAGCACCCAACTCCAACGCCCCCTACCTCGCATCGCCTCTGATTCCGTCAACGTCGCGACCACGCCGCCACGCCTCCTGCCACTTCACCTCCAGCCGCCCCTGCCGGCGACCAGCGCCCCTCCCGTCCTCGCGCCGCTCCTTCCCATCCCCGCTCGCGCGCACCAGGGGCCGAGCCTTCTCGCTGTGCCTCTCATGGCCTAGCAGCCCGGCCTCCTGTCCGGCGCCCAAGCTCCTTCGCGCCCTGCTGTCGATGTCCTTCTGCAACACCGCCATCCGTGTCCGCAGGAGGCCGCCGCTCGCCTCACCCCTCTGCTGCCGGCGACCGAGGCCGCTGGGGCATGCCCGCAGTCACCCAGCGCTGCCATGCGCCGCTCCACTCTCTCGCGTGGCCTGAGGCCCCTGCTGGCTTCGCTGGAGCGCTCTGCCGCGCCAAGTCCCCGCCGACCTTCCTCTGCGTGCCCGCAAGCTCCACCGACCGCGGGCTGTGTGCCTTTCACTGTCGGATACGCCAAGATCACCCGGTCCAAGACCACCGCAAGTCCGTCTACCCAAAACTGCCAAGTACCTCTACGTATCGGATGTCACCAAGTACCACGACACCTTTGGGAGACCCGTGAACATCAAGCTCCTCTACCACGAACGGTTACAGTGTTGTGGATCCGACAAGTACCCCCTCTGGACCGCCAAGTTCCTTTACCGGTGACTCGAACTTCTACGGAACGTGTACGCCTACCGTCGTCGAAGGCCGTCAAGTGAACGACTACCCACGCCGTGTTTTTTTTACCAAGTTCGATGACGACCTCCGAAGAACTCGGATTTTCCAAGTTCCACTACCGTCGCCCCCGGAAACCTTGGATTCGTCAAGTACCTCTCCGGAAAACGAACGTGTACCACTACTTCTACCGCCGCCGTGAGAACGCCTACTTCCCTCTACGAACTTGATCCGTTCCGAAAATGCACGCTTCGAAAGGTATAACCATCGAGACGACCGCCCGTGGACCGAATGCATGTGTGTTGAATGAGATGAACCCCGCGTTTGCACCGTGTCTGAAATTGTCGCTTGCATGGTCCTCCTCGTTGCCATGCCATCCACCCGTGGAAACACGGTATCCGGGATCACCCCACCATCTTGCATGACACACTCACGTCATTTTTTCCTTTTGCATCGGTATCTCAATCGAGTTACCGGAACCGAAATGTTGTCATGGCATCACTTCGGATTCATCGCCGTGGCCTCCTTTCTTTCCACCATGGTGAAAAATGCTTCATAACATGCTCTTGTAACATTTTCATACATTGCTTAAAACTTGCATATGTCATTCGCGTCATGATAATAACATTTAAATGTTTAAAATTGTTGATTGCTTTAAGTTGCTAAATACTTATGGGGATTTTCCGGATTTGTTGTTTGTTATATCCAGCCCCATTTAAATTGCTTAGTTAGATAGTTTCTTTTATGCTTCATCCCATGCCATGCTAACCAACATTTAATATTGTTGAGTACTTAAATGGGAGGTTGCATATTGAGCTCCACTTAACTTGTAGTTTTGCTTGTGCACTTTGCCATGTCATGCCTCATTAAACCGGACATGCATCATACTTGGTTGTGCATCATGCCATGTTTATGTGATGGTTGTTTACTATGTTGCTTGCTTCTTTCCGGGTTGCTTCTCTCGTTAGCTTCGGTTTCGTTCCGGAGTTGTGAGGATCCGTTGGACTACGTCCGTTTGTCTTCTTCGTGGACTCGTTCTTCTTCCTTGCGGGATCTCAGGCAAGATGACCATACCCTTGAAATCGCTTCTATCTTTGCTTGTTAGTTGCTCACTCTTTTGCTATGCCGCGATACCTACCACATGATTTATCATGCCTCCCCATATTGCCATGTCAAGCCTCTAACCCACCTTTCCTAGCAAACCATTGTTTGGCTATGTTACCGCTTTGCTCAGCCCCTCTAGTGTTGCTAGTTGCAGGTGAAGATTGAAGTTTGTTCCTTGTTGGAACATGGGTTTTGTTGGGATATCATTATTATATCTTGTTTACTTTAATGCATCTATATACTTGGTAAAGGATGGAAGGCTCGGCCTTATGCTTGGTGTTTTGTTTCACTCTTGTCGCCCTAGTTTCCGTCATACCGGTGTTATGTTCCTTGATTTTGTGTTCCTTACGCGGTTGGGGGAATGGGACCCCCTTGACAGTTCGCTTCGAATAAAACTCCTCTAGCAAGGCCCAACCTTGGTTTTACCATTTGCCACCTAAGCCTTTTTCCCTCGGGTTTCCGGAGCCCGAGGGTCATCTTTATTTTAAACCCCCCCCGGGCCAGTGCTCCTCTGAGTGTTGGTCCGAAACGGGCAGCCTGCGGGGCCATCTTGGGGCAACTCGAGGGTTGGTTTTACTCGTAGCTTGACCTATCCGGTGTGCCCCGAGAACGAGATACGTGTGACTCCTATCGGAATTTGTCGGCACATCATGCGGCTTTGCTGGTCTTGTTTTACCATTGTCGAGATGTCTTGTAACCGGGATTCCGAGTCTGATCGGGTCTTCCTGGGAGAAGGAATATCCTTCGTTGACCGTGAGAGCTTGTGATGGGCTAAGTTGGGACACCCCTGCAGGGTTTTGAACTTTCGAAAGTCGTGCCCACGGTTATGGGCAGATGGGAATTTGTTAATATCCGGTTGTAGAAAACCTGACACTTAACTTAATTAAAATGAATCAACCGCATGTGTAGACGTGATGGTCTCTTTTCGGCGGAGTCCGGGAAGTGAACACGGTTCTTGTGTTATGATTGAACGTAAGTAGTTTCAGGATCAGTTCTTGATCACTTCTAGTTCACGACCGTGCTTTGCTTTTCTTCTCGCTCTCTTTTGCGTAAGTTAGCCACCATATATGCTAGTGCTTGCTGCAGCTCCACCTCACTACCCTCTCCTACCCATAAGCTTAAATAGTCTTGATCTCGCGGGTGTGAGATTGCTGAGTCCTCGTGACTCACAGATTACTTCCAAACAGTTGCAGGTGCTGATGATACCAGTGCAGGTGATGCAACCGAGCTCAAGTGGGAGCCCGATGAAGATCATGTTCGTTGTGTTGTTTCATTTCCAGTTGATCAGTAGTGGAGCCCAGTCGGGACGATCGGGGATCTATGCATTTGGGGTTGTCTTCCTTTTATTTTGGTTCCGTAGTCAGACCTTGATTGTATTCTGGATGATGTAATGCTATATTTATGTATTGTGTGAAGTGGCAATTGTAAGCCAATTCCTTATCCCTTTCTTATTCAGTACATGGGATGTGTAAAGATTACCCCTCTTGCGACATGCCTACTATGCGGTTATGCCTCTAAGTCGTGCTCCGACACGTGGGAGATATAGCCGCATCGTGGGTGTTACACATTGCTTGCAAGGCTTATAGTGATGTGCATTACCGAGAGGGCCTAGAGATACCTCTCCGACAATCGGAGTGACAAATTCTATTCTCGATCTATGCCAACTCAACGAACACCATCGGAGACACCTGTAGAGCACCTTTATAATCACCCAGTTACGTTGTGACGTTTGGTAGCACACAAAGTGTTCCTCCGGTATTCGAGAGTTACATAATCTCATAGTCATAGGAACATGTATAAGTCATGAAGAAAGCAATATCAACATACTAAACGATCAAGTGCTAAGCTAACAGAATGGCTCATGTCAATCACATCTTTCTCCTAATGATGTGATCCCGTTAATCAAATGACAACTCATGTCTATGGCTAGGAAACTCAACCATCTTTGATCAATGAGCTAGTCAAGTAGAGGCATACTAGTGACTCTATGTTTGTCTATGTATTCACACATGTATTATGTTTCCGGTTAATACAATTCTAGCATGAATAATAAACATTTATCATGATATGAGGAAATAAATAATAACTTTATTATTGCCTCTAGGGCATATTTCCTTCATTTTGTATCCGTTGACTATATGGTATGAATATGATATTGCTCTATCCGCCTCATACCCTAGACATCCTTCTTGCAGAGTGGTGACAATGATGCCAACGCCGCACGCCTCGCTCGGGTTTGTTCAAATAGTGCTTGGGCCGAAACCCCAGTTCCCTGCTCCTCCACCTCACCAGTCACTGTACTTCAAAGAAAGAAGTCCATTTTCACCCCTAAATGTGGCTGGATGGACAAATACCCCCCTGAACTCTTATTTGGTATGATTTTGACCCCAAAATTCTTAAAACCGGATAAATCTTCCCCTTGAGTGGTTTTGTGGCTGATTTGTCAGATTTTAGGCGGTTTTATAGATGATAAGGCATGACAATTATGATGTGGCATGGGGCTGCTTTTTTCTTGGTCGGACTGACCAAACCAGTCTCTTGATTCCTTCTCCCATCACTCCCTTCCTTCTTGAATATTAGCGAGGTGACGATGACACGGCTGTAGCAGACTAGCAGTCGCCGCTGTCTAATTCCTCAACCCTAATTTCGTCCTCGTCCTTGGTCTGCCTCCTCGTCAAAAACTAGCAGCCGCCGCTGTCCAATTCCTCAACCCTAATTCCGTCCTCGTCCTTGGTCTGCCTCCTCGTCAAAGACTAGCAGTCGCCGCTGTCCAATTCCTCAACCCTAATTTCGCCCTCGTCCTTGGTCTGCTTACTACAAGACGTATGAATGCTACAAGCAACGACAACATCCTGTTGCAGGAAGAAGAGTCATTTGTTCTCACGTCGACAGAGACGTTCCTCAACGAGCGGTAGCTTTGCGTCAAGCTACTGCGCCTGCAGCGTGAGGCCACGTGCCCGCGAAGACGTGGTCGTGGCATGGTCGTGCAGGTCGTGGAACACATCTGCGGCGAGCCTGAACAAGATAAAGAAAGCTAGTTCAGTTTCAGACAGTAGCACACACGTACATAAAGCCAAAATTAAGGAGAGCAACATACTACGTGATATCACTGAGCCTGCGGAGGAGGCCCATGAGGTTGGCCATCGCGGCGTGCTGGAGGACGGCGGCCTCGCGTAGCTCGGCGCGGCTGGACTCGTTGCCAACTTGCCGTTGGTGGTGACCTTGTGCCTTGACGGTGGCGTCAGAAGCCAGACATCACTCTGACGAGACTGTTCCATGCACGACAGCAGTTTGTATCTTTCCTGCCCATGGCGGCGGCGCCGACGGCAGCTGGCAAGAAGGGGCGAAACGACTAGGAGAGAGCAAAGGAGCAAGCCACATCACAAGATCAAACCAGAAACCGCCTAAAATCAGCAGCAAAACCGCCTAGGGAAAGATTTATCTGGTTTTAAGAATTTGGGGGTTAAAATCATACCAAATTGGACTTGAGGGGGGTATTCGTCCATCGGGCCACATTTGGGGTGAAAACTGGACTTCTTCCGACTTCAAAATCCCCACAGGCTGGAAGAAGCCCTGTGTTCAAGGCCCACATAGAGTCCAACTGATTCCGCTCAGCCCAGATCCTTTCAGCATGGTCCCACATGTCATAGATACTGCTGCCCGGAACCCTAACGCCTCCACGCTATATAAACGATCTCTCGTCTTCTTCGTCGCCTCTCCGCCGCCACCCAAAACCCCGCCGCGCCGCTGCGCTAGCCGCAACCAAGCACACCACCGCGCTCACAGCAATCCCAGGACACCGCCGCAGCCACCATGGCAGCCGTTCTCACCCGCCCGACGCCGGGCACCGTCCAGTGCTTCGGCCGGAAGAAGACCGCCGTCGCCGTGGCCTACTGCAAGCCCGGCCGCGGCCTCATCAAGGTCAACGGCGCCCCCATCGAGCTCATCCGCCCCGAGATGCTCCGCCTCAAGGCCTTCGAGCCGATCCTGCTCGCCGGTAGGTCGCGCTTCAAGGACATCGACATGAGGATTCGCGTCCGCGGCGGCGGGAAGACGAGCCAGATCTACTCCATCCGCCAGGCCATCGCCAAGTCCCTCGTCGCCTACTACCAGAAGTACGTCGACGAGGCGGCCAAGAAGGAGGTGAAGGAGATCTTCGCCCGCTACGACCGGACGCTCCTCGTCGCCGACCCGCGCCGTTGCGAGCCCAAGAAGTTCGGCGGTCGTGGCGCCCGCGCGCGTTTCCAGAAGTCTTACCGTTGATCTCTGCGAGAAGTCCTCTTGGGTATGGCGGTGGTGGCGTACTGCTTGTCTACTTATCTATCTACATTTTCTGCTAGTAGTTTCCCATCTTTTGGTCGATGAAATGGATTCTGAGGTGCCCGTGCAATATCATTTTGCTTCATGCCTAGTTAAAGGGATTATGCTATGTTTATCTTATGTTAATGATGAGACTGGACGTTAAGATAAAGTTTTCTTAATTGCTTGGACCTCTTTGCCCGTGAATTTTAGTTGATCTGATGGTGCAACCTTTTGCACATAACAAGAGTTGCGATATGCCAATCATTTCGTGGATTGGAAAATTTGCCAACCATCTACAGTAATACTTAACTTTCTATCGCAGTTTGGAGGTATATAAATCAAACATGCCCCTAGGCTGCTAGTAGCTTTGTAGATTCATGCTTCTGTTGCTGTGATCTTACAGTTTCTTAATAGTTTGGTTCTGCTATTTATCTGTATCCACCGCCAAGATTAGTGATCTGTCCGCTAGAAATCGTATAAGATATCATGCATGTTGTTGTCATCATTGATGCTAATATGATGTATATCTTTCCCAGTTATGGTGATTCGGCGATTCATGACCCAGTTTATGCGCCTTGTGCTTTGGCCTTTTGGTGCTTTAAAGCATTTTCTACCTAGATTAGCAAAGGGTCAGCATTTCCTCGTGTCTCTTCGGTAGGTTTGCTTTTATGGTGCCCATTCTGATACAGTAGTTGAGTGTTACTTCATCTGTGTGGAGAGAAACCAATCCTAACAATCCCATTTGTTGCCCTACCTCTTAGGCCTCATTTCCTTTAGAGCCCTTTGGTTTGTAGGAATATACATTCCTATTCATAGACAGGAATTATTTCACAGGAAAATAAGCATTAGCCTAGACTCATGGAAAATATTATTTCCTATTCCTAATCATAGGATTTGAGATACATGTTATCTCATCTCCTGCAATGGCATCTCATTCCCTGCAAGTTTTCTATTCCTGTGATATACCTATTCTATGAACCTGATATTATAGCGGGCTCACATTTCAGAGCATTTAGATCACTGAAGAGCTGACCAGCATTTCCTTCTTTGTCAGCTCTGTTATAACCTATTTTATCTGTAGATTACGTGTTTATAATGCCAGTCTGACACTAGTTTTGAAAACGAATTGCTTGAAATGCTTTCCAACACAGCTTGTATTGGCTCTGCCCCGTTTGCCATTCCATGGTTGTTGGACATTGATAAAGCAGAAACAATCTGCCTATGCTTTGCAAAAATTGTATGGGTTTACTCGCAAGCTATTTCTGCCTAGCTACATATTTTGTCGATCCAGAGACGGAGACTGTATATTACCATGATGCACTATTTTGCACCCTTATTTTGAAAGGTAAGGTACACTAGCTTGTTTCTTGAACTGCACTTGCCAGCACAGTCTCAGATTCCTGCTGGTCATCTTTGGTGGCCTTGGCTGGCACATCGACAATCTCCTTCCTCACCCGAAACATTGCCAAGTGGATGTCACCTGAGATAGAAGCAATTCGTCAAAAGAGTAGTGTAGTGAAAGTGTCAAACTCAAATGCACGTAGTGCAGTGAAAATGTCTAGTTCGACGAGCAAAAAACTCTGCTAGAAGTGCACAATGATCTCCAGCAGTTCCGCTTCCTCCTTGATAATCAACATTCCCCAGCCTCCTTTCCATTTACCGGGCTCCATGAAAACATGCTCTCTCCCCCTTCTCTTATTGCGGAAGCAAACCCGACCCGCTCCCTGAGTGTCTTCAGTTCATCTTCTTTCCCCGGGGCGGCGGTGAGATTGACAGAAAGGGCTCGGTGGAGGAGAGGCCACGGTGGGTTAGTTATGCCTGTTTGCTGCTGATAGTTAGCGATTTGTGCTGACTGCAACCGCTGGTCTTAGTGATAGCCATATATAAGGGCTAATTGCATCTAACCAATTGCTAATTATCTGTATCTGCTGCTACCGTGTGCTCTGCTCTGTGCTGGGAGGGAAAGGGGATGTGTGTTTGCAGGGAGGATAAAACTCATTGCTCTGCTTAGTGTGGTTTTTCTAAAGAGAGAAAGTGTCGGCACACGCTTAGGATATCTATCATCGAGAAGCTTGGGCTAGCTCAGATCAACACCTCTGGGTGGCATCTTGATGAATCTGTCAATGAGCGGTGGGGCAAAAAAACCAATAACAGACAGCCAAACTGACATGCCATGGCCTTCCTCACCATGCTCATCTTGTGGATCGTTTGGAACGAGCGGAAAGCTAGAGTGTTTCGTCAAAAATTTGCTCCACCACCTGTTCTTAGATCCATTCTTGAAGAAGCAAAGTTATTGGTTTCTCCTGGCGCAAAGAAACTTGGACTGTAATTTTGTGCGAGCAAGTTTCATGCGGCTTGTGTGTAGGGGGTTATGTAAAACTCTAGGCCTCCTTTGGTTTGAAGGAATTTTATAGGAATTTTAGAGGATAGGATTCTTATAGGATTTTTTCCTTTAGAGTCCTTTGGTTCATAGGAATAGATTCCTATTCCTACATAGGATTGGTTCATATCCTTCACATTTCATAGGAAAATAAAAATGAGGCTAGACTCAATGAAAAAATTCCTTTGGTGTCAACCAAATGACATCTCGTTTCCTATAAAATTCCTAATCCTATCCTATGAATCAAAAGAGGCCTAACTCTCCTTATTTAATAGATGAGGCAAATCTTTTACCTCCGTTTCGAGAAAAAAGTGAAAGTGATAGAATTTGCTTGATATATGTACCGGTTTCTTATTGTTTGTTGTTGCTTGTGACTGTATTCCTATAACTACCATTTGAAGCGGTTACAGTCAGTTCAAATGGCTACATCTGCAACGGCTTATTGTGCTTCACTCCAACTCAATTTATTCAATTTTTCATTGCTTGGCAAAAAATATAAAAAAAATGTTTTCCATCACAGCAATCTACTGTACAACATATTGTTAAAATATAGAATAGGGGAACTACTAGAATTGAACAAATTTTTGTTCTGAATCTTACTAGGAGAGTCCTGGGTTTTTGAGATAGGGAGGAGAAATTTTAGGGGTACCACTGAACTTTATTTGACGATTTAATCGGGGAGGCATTTTGGTTGAAAGAGTATGCCAGCATTTTAACTGAGAGGATTAAGTAAGCATGGAGTGTAACCGCACTGAATAAGTGTGCTGCCGGCATTTTGATCAATAGTGAGAAGTGAACGCAAAGGGGAGTAGTACCGAAGATGAGGAGGCTCCCGGGTTGGACGGCAACCGGGAATCCTACCATCTTCCTCTCGTTGACGTAGGTGCCGTTGGTGCTGTCCATGTCCGTGACCACCAGGTTCCCGTCCTTCTTCTCCAGCCGAGCGTGCACCCCAGAAACTGCAGCAGCAGCGGCAGCTCAGAGACTCTCAGATCACCAGCAAACCAGACGCCTTGACTAAAACGAAACACCCAAGAGAAGAGATCGATCACATGTCGCGACGGGGATGACGACGTCGGCGTTCTCCGGAACTCGTCCCACGGTCATCGCTTCCTGAGATGAACAGGACGCCTGTCATGCTTACCATCACCAACACTTTTGTATTTTTTGTTGCAAAATGTACATGATCAGCACGAACGGGAGAACAGGAATCGACGAAGAGCACGTACGGAGGCGATCTCCATGGCGCCGGGCCGAGCGACGCGGTAGCCGATGTGTTTCCAGTCGCCGTCTCCTGAAACCAGCGGCGATGCTCGATAATTCATGCGCTACTTATCACGGATGGTCATTTGTTAATGTCAGACAGGGAGAGAGACGGACCTGCGGGCTCAAGAATCCATCGTTCCGAAGAGACGACGGCCGACGGGCTGCCGGTGGAAGCGGAGGAGCACCTCAGCGACAAGATGCTTCTTCTTCTGCTGCTGCTCTTGTCGGAGGTTAACAACCATGGCGCAGCGAGGGGAAGCTGCTGTGTGGCGGAGCATGTGATGCGAGGCGACGCCGTGGAGAGGCGGAGGAAGGTAGCCGCCGTTGATCTCCCCGGGCTGGAAAATGACAGCAGGACAGAGGAGCTAGCCGCTGCTGCCGCTGCCTCCATTTGCGACGGGCAGCAGTTAAGCGGATAAAATTCTTGTGTTGCTCAGGTGGAGAGGCTGTCTCCTCCTCACGGGAGGTGGAGGAGATAGGAGAGCTCTGATTGTGATGGATTGGCAAGTGTCCAAATGTCCTATCCTGGCCAATCGTGCTTGCTACCATGTGGGTATGGTTACCTCATTTAAAAAAAAAAATCCGTCGACAATTGTTTTTCATTATAGTTAGAATTAGAACCTGGTTAATTGACTATCACCATGAATAGCCTTATATTAGGGGTATCTCTAGCACCCTGGCGATTGGGTTTACTCCTCCCATCCATGCTGCCGTCCTTTGATGGCCTTTTTTGGGATGTGCCCCACCCGCTCTCTTATTTTTGTTAAGTTCAACGTCTTTGTTGTGGTGCGCCGGTCTGCTAGATCTTAACATGACGATTTTCTGACTGTTTACTAAAATGTTTGCTCAACTTAAATGAGGGAGGGCGATGATGGCACGTCTTCGGCTTGCTTCACTGTTTGTAGTTATCGTTAGGTGGTTCATATTTATTACCTCTGATGTTGTTTGTATTGCCCTGGTCGATTATGAATACATTGGAGTTTTCTTCTGGAAAATGACATCTCTAGCAGATCATATCCTATAAAACTCCAAATTCTTCTCCCTATCCTATTTTCAACTTTTTTTTAGCAAAATGACTTTTGCTCACCTAGCAGATCACCTATAACTTTTTTCCTTCAAGTTTTTTTAAAAACATTTTCTTTCACATAAATTCATTTGAAACACATACTTAGACTAATTAATTGCACAATTTGACCCACAAGGTCCAAAATCACGATGGAATCTAACATTCTTAGTTTATTTTTTGGTATCTTTATTATCAATATCTCCGGCCTGGGCTAAAGCACGACAACTTCACCCTAGCCGAGGAGACTATCATCTGCGAGATTTACAATAGGAGAGGGAGCCGGTAGTCTGAAAAAGAAAATATGTCCTACTTCCATTGCCAAGCTCTAATAGTTTCTTCAGATGTTAAGATTAAACAGAGCTAAGTTTGAAAAAAAGATTAAACCAGAGCTGAACATTGCTAGCGTGATGCTTCTCGCCATTGTGCTTCTTTAATCAATATGATACCGCTTTGGTTGTCATTTGACTGAACACTGATCCGTCAAGAACTACTCCTTGAGCTAGCCGATTTTTTTAGCAAAAAACATCTGGGCTTCATTAATCAACCGAAATGTTTATAGGGATCACCATCGGATCATGAGGGTTGCCCAGCCAAATG
>NC_041386.1:468159117-468283062 GCF_002162155.2 Triticum dicoccoides
AATCTATGAGCATAGAATTTAGAGTCTCTAGGTTCATGAATAAAATTACACGAGATAAAAGTTTTAGCATGTTCAATAATCTCCTTACCGACTCCTTCGTAGTTGCCTCCACCGTCGTGCTGGATATGTCCCACTATCACTTTATAATCTGAAGCAACTAAGAGTTTGTGTATTTTCATCTGCCACCACCAAAGCTTCTCGACACGCAATTGTTTCAACCTTTTTCGGGTCAAGGAGGCCTTGAATAACCAACACCGAGGAGCCTAGGTAAGCACCGTTGCGGTCACGGCATACCGTTGCTGCTAGGCTCACCTCGTGATCATGTGAAATCCCTGCATCCACATAAAATTTAGTAATCCCTTCAAGTGGAGTTCTCCATCTTGGCACGGCTTCAGCACATTGGTGCGCTGATAATGTATGCATTGGTGTTGGGGCATGAAGCTGCTCCAATTCAACAATGTATCTACTGACAAACAAAAGAGTAGATAGAGGGCTCTGGTTGATCCCCTCATGTATTAATTTTCTTCTCGCCATCCAGGCCGCCCATAAAGTAATAATCAACCAAGTTAAATTCTTATGGGAGAGAACCTTGATAATAGAGAATGACCAATTTCGTGTGAGATGTTTCCTAGTAGCCATCATATGTTTTAGAAGATTTTGGTCCACAAGGGCTCAAACACACCTTGCCATCGAGTACTCAATGAGACTATGTCTCCATGAATTTCATCCCACACACTATACAATCATCCCTATCAATCATATTCCCGTGTTTTCTCAAATCTTCCGTTGGTAGGGAATGATGAGCTAGGCACCATAGAAATACCTTCAACTTGGCTATCACTAGCACGTTCCATGAAGAAGGCCAAGATTTTTCTATTGCAGAGTTATCTGAAGATCCCGCTCTACTTTTCAGCCAGCCTTCCCTCCTCTTGTTTGTTACAACTATCATCTGGTAAGCTGACCAAATGCTGAAGACACCAGATTTCTCGTAGTTCCATGCCCAAAAAACAGAAATATTCCATGTGCAAATGGGGATCTAAAAGATGGTCGAAGAATCATATGGAAGAAAAGTTTTACTAACTAGATCTGAATTCCAACTTGCATTAGCAAAATCAATAAGTTCGGACACCACTCGAGGCGGATCATCAACTCTAGAGACAATCGACCGCTTATTCTCTCTTCTTGGGATCCAATTGTCCCTCCATATATTTGCCCTATTGCCCACCTACTTGGTCAATCCCAAACTCAACATATCACGACCCTCTATGATTGTACGCCAAATTTGGCTTGGATGATTACCCAATGTAGCCTCAAGAATAGTGAAATTGGGGTGATAAAATAACTCTTAATATTCAAGCACTCAAAAATTTGGATTCTCAAGAATTCTCCAAGCTTACCTCGCCAACAAGACCAAGTTGAATATCTCAAAATCTCTGAAACCAAGCCCTTCCATATATTTTAGCATGGTCAAGAACTACTCCTCGATCTAGCCAACTGGAACAAAAGGATCTTGAAGAGGGTTGTCACGGCTACTACGTCCACCCCAACTATACATAGGAAGGCCTATCCTACCCCTGCCCGAGGAAACACAGACTTCACCATCGCCTATGATCAGGCAACTTGGGTTATCTGAACACTGCTCATGTATACTTATACATGATAGACATGAGAGAGTCGGGTGAGATGTATGAACTGAAGCCTTGTTTCTTTGTATTCCCTCACCCCCCTTCCCGAATTCAATCTCCTCCCAATCTTCCCTTTGTACTCCGGCCAAACCTTGCATTCATGATATCTCTAGAGCAATAGAGGACAGGGATCGTGACATATGGTATAAGATTTGCCATATTATCTCCAGATGCCTAGCTATACCACACGTCAACAATAACAAGCTACAAGAGCTTGTGGTGCCACTCACCTACAATTACGCGGATGATACCATGATTATGCTGGAGCTATCGGAACTTGATATCAACAACCTCAAGTTCCTTCTAATTTGCTCCGAGGTCATGTTTGGTCTTAAGATCAACTTCGACAAGAGCAAGGTTGTGGTTTTAGGATACTCAGAGGGCGAGTTGCAATGGATCGTGAACAACTTGAATTTCAGGTTTTCATCCTTCCCCATTGCATACTTAGGGATACCGTTGTCTGATTCGAGGGTGCCCTTGAGTGAGTTTGACACTTATGGGTCATGTTGTTGATAACCCACAAGTATAGGGGATCGCAACAGTTTTTGAGGGTAGAGTATTCAACCCAAATTTATTGATTCGACACAAGGGGAGCCAAAGAATATTCTCAAGTATTAGCAGCTGAGTTGTCAATTCAACCACACCAGGATAACTTAATATCTGCAGCAAAGTGTTTAGTAGCAAAGTAATATGATAGTAGTGGTAACGGTAGCAAAAGATAACGATAGCAAAAGTAATATTTTTGGTATTTTGTAGTGATGATACCAATAGCAACGGAAAAGTAAATAAGCGAAGAACAATATATGGAAAGCTCGTAGGCAATGGATCGGTGATAGATAATTATGCCGGATGTGGTTCATCATGTAACATTCATAACCTAGGGTGACACAGAACTAGCTCCAATTCATCAATGTAATGTAGGCATGTATTCCGAATATAGTCATACGTGCTTATGGAAAAGAACTTGCATGACATCTTTTGTCCTACCCTCCTGTGGCAGCGGGGTCCTAGCGGAAACTAAGGGATATTAAAGCCTCCTTTTAATAGAGTACCGGACCAAAGCATTAACACATAGTGAATACATAAACTCCTCAAACTACGGTCATCACCGGAAGTGGTCCCGATTATTGTCACTTCGGGGTTGCGGGATCATAACACATAGTAGGTGACTATAGAATTGCAAGATAGGATCAAGAACTCACATATATTCATGAAAACATAATAGGTTCAGATCTGAAATCATGGCACTCGGGCCCTAGTGACAAGCATTAAGCATAGCAAAGTCATAGCAACATCAATCTCAGAACATAGTGGACACTAGGGATCAAACCCTAACAAAACTAACTCAATTACATGATAAATCTCATCCAACCCATCACCGTCCAGCAAGCCTGCGATGGAATTACTCACGCACGGCGGTGAGCATCATGAAATTGGTGATGGAGGATGGTTGATGATGACGATGGCGACGGATTCCCCTCTCCGGAGCCCCGAACGGACTCCAGATCAGCCCTCCCGAGAGAGTTTAGGGCTTGGCGGTGGCTCCGTATCGTAAAACGCGATGAATCTTTTTCCTTTATTTTTTTCTCTCTGAACACGAATATATAGAGTTGGGGTTGAGGTCGGAGAAGCTCCATGGGGCCCACGAGGTAGGGGGGCGCGCCCCCACCCTCGTGGCTAGGGTGTGGGCCCCCTGGCCTTGATCTTTTGCCAATATTTTTTATTATTTCCAAAAATACGCTCCATGGAGTTTCAGGTCATTCCGAGAACTTTTGTTTCTGCACATAAATAACACCATGGCAATTCTGCTGAAAATAGCGTCAGTCCGGGTTAGTTCCATTCAAATCATGCAAGTTAGAGTCCAAAACAAGGGCAAAAGTGTTTGGAAAAGTAGATACGGCGGAGACGTATCAACCCCCAAGCTTAAACCTTTGCTTGTCCTCAAGCAATTTAGGTGACAAACTGAAAGTGATAAAGAAAAACTTTTACAAACTCTGTTTGCTCTTGTTGTTGTAAATATGTAAAGCCAACATTCAAGTTTTCAGCAAAGATTATAAACTAACCATAATCACAATAACGCTTAGGTCTCATGTTTACTCATATCAATGGCATAATCAACTAGCGAGCAATAATAATAAATCTCGGATGACAACACTTTCTCAAAACAATCATAATATGATATAACAAGATGATATCTCGCTAGCCCTTTCTGAGACTGCAAAACATAAATGCAGAGCACCTTTAAAGACCAAGGACTGACTAGACATTGTAATTCATGGTAAAAGAGATCCAGTCAAGTCATACTCAATGTAAACTAACAGTAATGAATGCAAATGACAGCGGTGCTCTATGGCATAACTTTGGGGTTTATGGAATTGGATGCACAAGCAGTATTCCCGCTTAGTACAGGTGAAGGCTAGCAAAAGACTGGGAAGCGACCAGCTAGAGAGAGAGACAACAGTCATGAACATGCATTAAAATTAATCAACACCGAATGCAAGCATGAGTAGGATATAATGCACCATGAATATAAATATCGTAGAGGCTATGTTGATTTTGTTTCAACTACATGCGTGAACATGTGCCAAGTCAAGCCACTCGAATCGTTCAAAAGAGGATACCACCCTATCATACCACATTACAACCATTTTAATAGCATGTTGGCACGCAAGGTAAACCATTATAAGCTCCTAGCTAATTAAGCATGGCATAAGCAACTATAATCTCTAATTGTCATTGCAAACATGTTCATTCATAATAGGCTGAATCAGGAATGATGAACTAATCATATTTACAAAAACAAGAGAGGTCGAGTTCATACCAGCTTCTCTCATCTCAATCAGTCCATCATATATCGTCATAATTGCCTTTCACTTGCACGACCGAATGATGTCAATAATAATAATAGTGCACGTGCATTAGACTAAGATGGCTTCTGCAAGCATTCAATAAACAGGAGAAGACAAGGCAATATGGACTCTTTTGTCAGATTAACAGTAATGCATATAAGAGCCACTTCAACAATTTAATCATGATCTTCTCCTATCGATCCCCAAAGAAAAAAAAGAAGAAAAAGACTATTTACACGGGAAAGCTCTCAACAAGCAAAGAAGAACATGAAATATTTTTTGGGTTTTCTTTTTAATTACTACTACAAGCATGGAAAGTAAACTAATTAAAAGCTACAACTATTTTTTTGTTTTTTTATTAAGGTTTATCAAACACACAAGAAGAAAGCATAAAAAGAAAATAAACTAGCATGGATATTACAATGAAAAAGTATGAGCACCGACATCTAGCAATGAGTGTGTGAACATGAATGTAATGTCGGTGAGAAATACATACTCCCCCAAGCTTAGGCTTTTGGCCTAAGTTGGTCTATGGCCACGGTTGGCCTGGCGGATATCCAAAGTTGTAGTTGGGGTCGTACTGAGATGCAGCAGTCATTGCATCGTGGGCTGCAACTTGGAGGCGAGCTATCTCAGCCCTCCTCTTATACTCTTCTGCCTCCTCTCTGGTTATAGAATATCCCCCCTTTGCCTGAAAATCAAAGAAAGTAGAAGTAGGGAGAGCGACGTGATAGGTGCGTCGTCTGTCAAAGATTAGTCGGCACTGGAGGAACTGATCGTTCCTCTCAACAAACTGATGACGAACCATAGCCTCATAATCCAAATAAGCAGGATGCAACTCAATATCATCCTCACGTATGGTTATACCAAGAAAATTAGCTATGCGGCTTGCATAAATTCCACCAAAGAAATCTCCATTAAATCTATTAAGATGCAACCTACGTGCAACAATGAATCCCAAATTATAAGATTTATCTCCTAACACAGCACTCCTAAGAATACTGAGGTCAGGGACACACATGTGACATGCTTCATCTTTACCGTTAATGCATCTACCTATGAAGAGAGCAAAATAATGTATAGCGGGAAAGTGAATGCTCCCTATGGTAGCTTGTGCTATATCTCTAGATTCCCCCACAGTTATGCTACCAAGAAAATCCCTAAATTCAGATTTGCGAGGTTCACTAGTACTACCCCATTGTGGAAGTTTGCAAGCAGTGGTAAAGTCCTCTAAGTCCATAGTGTAAGAATTTTCATAAAGATCAAATAGGACAATTTGAGAATTACGTGAAGATGAAAATTCAAACCTCCTCACAAAGGAGCTAGCGAGATAGTGGTACTGACGGCATTTTTCTTCCTCGAAGCTCACAAGATCAGCGTTACGCAAATATGCGTTAAATTCTTCCTTAATTCCCGCTCGATCCATGAAGTCCTCTGAAGGCCATTCACAAGGCCGCACTGGAGCGTCCCTCGGTGGCTCATCATCAGCATCACGCATTGCAAGCCTGGGTCCTTGTTTCCTTGAAGAACCACCTTGGTACATTTTCCTAAACATATTTCTTCCTCTGAAAAATTTCTGAAATTTTTAGTAACTTCAAATAAAAGTAAACCAAACTCAACAAAATTGATAGCAACTACTCCTACAAGTGCCTAGAGCCTATATCATGCATCAAAACTAGTTGGAACCATATAAATTTGACATGCAAGCTCAAGAACATGGTCACCTAGGCAGCACAAATTTGCAATGAAGAAAGCACTAGAACAAAAACTAATTGGACCAATGGAGGAGTCACATACCAAGGAACAATCCCCCAAAGCAGTTTTGTGAGAGGTGCTTTGAGCAAGGAGATCGAAAATCGCAGCAAAATGAGCTAGAACTCGTGCTTGAGCTGGATAATGGTGTTTGTGGGAGGAAGAAGGAGTGTGTGGGTGCATGAATAAGTGGAGGAGGGCCACCGTGGGCCCACGAGGCAGGGGGCGCGCCTAGGGGGTAGGGCGCTCCCTCCACCCTCGTGGCTAGGTGGATGCCCCCCTGCTGTGTTCTCAGTGCCAAATATTCTCAAATGTTCCAGAAAAAATCATATTTAAATTTCAGGGCATTTGGAGAACTTTTATTTTTGGGGTATTTTTATATTGCACGGATAATCAGAAAAGAGACAGAAAATAGTATTTTTATTTTATTTAATGTAAATAATAGAAAGTAAAAGGAGGGTACAAAGAGTTGTGTTTTCTAACTTCATCCATCTCATGATCATCAAAATGAATCCATTAACAAGGTTGATCAAGTCTTGTTAACAAACTCATTTCGAATAACATGGAACCGGAGAATTTTCGAATAACACTAGGTTACCTCAACGGGGATATGCACATCCCCAACAATAAGAATATCATATTTCTTCTTGACAGTATGAAGAGGAAATTCAAAACCTCCAAAAATAATCGATGGAATTTTTCCAATAGAACTGATATTGTGGACTTGAGGTTGTTTCCTCATAAAGTGTACCGTATGCTCATTACCATTAACATGAAAAGTGACATTGCCTTTCGTGCAATCAATAACAGCCCCTGCAATATTCAAAAAGGGTCTTCCAAGAATAATAGACATACTATCGTCCTCGGGAATATCAAGAATAACGAAGTCTGTTAAAATAGTAACGTTTGCAACCACAACAGGCACATCCTCATAAATACCGACAGGTATAGCAGTTGATTTATCAGCCATTTGCAACGATATTTCAGTAGGTGTCAACTTATTCAAATCAAGTCTACGATATAAAGAGAGAGGCATAACACTAACACCGGCCCCAAGATCACATAAAGCAGTTTTAGCATAATTTTTTTAATGGAGCATGGTATAGTGGGTACTCCTGGATCTCCTAGTTTCTTAGCTATTCCACCCTTAAAAGTATAATTAGCAAGCATGGTGGAAATTTCAGCTTCTGGTATCTTTATTTTATTAGTAACAATTTCTTTTATATACTTAGCATAAGGATTCATTTTGAGCATATCAGTTAATCGCATACGCAAAAAGATAGGTCTAATCATTTCAGCAAAGCGCTCAAAATCCTCATCATCCTTTTTCTTGGATGGGTTGGGAGGAAAAGGCATGGGTTTTTGAACCCAAGGCTCTCTTTCCTTACCATGTTTCCTAACAACAAAGTCTTTTTTACCATAACGTTGATTCTTTCATTGTGGGTTATCAAGATCAACAGTAGGTTCAATTTCTATATCATTATCATTGCTAGGTTGAGCATCGACATGAACATTATCATTAACATTATCACTAGTTTCAGGTTCGTTACCAGATTGTGTTTCAGCATCAGAAATAGAAATATCATTTGGATTCTCAGGTGTTTCAGCAATAGGTTCACTAGAAGCATGCAAAGTCCTATCATTTTTCTTTTTCTTCCTTTTAGAAGGACTAGGTGCATCTATATTATTTATTTGAGAATCTTTCTCAATTCTCTTAGGGTGGCCTTCAGGATAAAAAGGTTCCCGAGTCATCTTACCAGTTCTAGTAGCCACTCTAACAGCATAATCATTATTCTTACTATTCAATACATTGAGCAAATCATTTTGAGCTTTAAGTACTTGTTCTACTTGAGTGGTAACCATAGAAGCATGTTTACTAACAAGTTTAAGTTCACCTTTGACATTAGCCATATAATCACCCAAGTGTTCAAGCATATCAGCACTGCGTTTTAATTCTCTACCAAAATAAGCATTGAAGTCTTCTTGCTTAACCATAAATTTATCAAACTCATCTAAGCATGGGCTAGCAAACTTAGTAAATGGGATTTCAGCTTTATCATATCTATAGAGAGAATTTACCTTTACTACCTGTGTCGGGATATAAAGTCCATGTGTTTCTTCAATAGGCGGTAAATTAAGACCATGTATTTCTTTAATAGGAGGTAAATTCTTAACATCTTCAGCTTTAATACCCTTTTCTTTCATGGATTTCTTTTCCTCCTGCATATCTTTAGGACTGAGAAATAGAACACCCCTTTTCTTCGGAGTTGGTTTAGGAATAGGCTCAGGAGTTGGCTCAGGAAGTGTCCAATTATTTTCATTTGTCAACATATTATTCAATAGAATTTCAGCTTCATCTGGTGTTCTTTCCCTGAAAACAGAACCAACACAACTATCCAGGTAATCTCTGGAAGCATCGGTTAGTCCATTATAAAAGATATCAAGTATTTCATTTTTCTTAAGAGGATGATTAGGCAAAGCATTAAGTAATTAGAGAAGCCTCCCCCAAGCTTGTGGGAGACTCTCTTCTTCAATTTGCACAAAATTATATATACCCCTTAAGGCAGCTTGTTTCTTATGAGCAGGGAAATATTTAGCAGAGAAGTAATAAATCATATCCTGGGGACTACACACACAACCAAGATCAAGAGAATTAAACCATATCTTAGCATCACCCTTTAATGAGAACAGAAATATTTTAAGGATATAAAAGTAGCAAGTTCTCTCATCATTAGTGAACAAGGTGGCTATATCATTTAATTTAGTAAGATGTGCCACAACAGTTTCGGATTCATAGCCATAAAAAGGATCAGATTCAACCAAAGTAATTATATCAGGATCAATAGAGAATTCATAATTCTTATCAGTAACAAAGATGGGTGAAGTAGCATAAGCATGATCATATTTCATTCTAGCATTTAGAGTTTTTTGTTTAACTTAGCTAATAATTTCTTAAGATCACTTCTATCATTGCAAGCAAGAAAGTCTCTTTTAGTTTCTTCATCCATAACATAGACCTCAAGCACAATAGGTAATTCATATTTATTAGGAGAGCCTTCATAATCACTTTCATCAGTATTAACAGTTTCAATAATTTCATTCTCTCTAGCCCTAGCAAGTTGTTCATCAAGAAATTCACCAAGTGGCACAGTAGTATCAGGCATAGAAGTAGTTTCATCATAAGTATCATGCATAGCAGAAGTGGCATCATCAATAATATGCGACATATCAGAATCAATAGAAGAAGCAGGTTTAGGTGTCGCAAGCTTACTCAAAACAGAGGGTGAATCAAGTGCAAAGCTAGATGGCAGTTCCTTACCTCCCCTCGTAGTTGAGGGATAAATATTGGTTTTTTGGATCTCTCAAGTTCTTCATAATGATAAGCAGATATAAATCCCAAGTGACTCAAAGAATAGAGCTATGCTCCCCGGCAACGGCGCTAGAAAATAGTCTTGATAAACCACAAGTATAGGGGATCGCAACAGTTTTCGAGGGTAGAGTATTCAACCCAAATTTATTGATTCGACACAAGGGGAGCCAAAGAATATTCTCAAGTATTAGCAGTTGAGTTGTCAATTCAACCACACCTAGATAACTTAATATCTGCAGCAAAGTGTTTAGTAGCAAAGTAATATGATAGTAGTGGTAACGGTAGCAAAAGATAATGATATCAAAAGTAATATTTTTGGTATTTTGTAGTGATGATAACAGCAGCAACGGAAAAGTAAATAAGCGAAGAACAATATATGGAAAGCTCGTAGGCAATGGATCAGTGATAGAGAATTATGCCAGATGTGGTTCATCATGTAACAGTCATAACCTAGGGTGACACAGAACTAGCTCCAATTCATCAATGTAATGTAGGCATGTATTTCGAATATAGTCATACGTGCTTATGGAAAAGAACTTGCATGACATCTTTTGTCCTACCCTCCCGTGGCAGCGGGGTCCTAGCGGAAACTAAGAGATATTAATGCCTCCTTTTAATAGAGTACCGGACCAAAGCATTAACACATAGTGAATACATGAACTCCTCAAACTACGGTCATCACCGGAAGTGGTTCCGATTATTGTCACTTCGGGGTTGCGGGATCATTACACATAGTAGGTGACTATAGACTTGCAAGATAGGACCAAGAACTCACATATATTCATGAAAACATAATAGGTTCAAATCTGAAATCATGGCACTCGGGCCCTAGTGACAAGCATTAAGCATAGCAAAGTCATAGCAACATCAATCTCAGAACATAGTGGATACTAGGGATCAAACCCTAACAAAACTAACTCGATTACATGATAAATCTCATCCAACCCATCACTGTCCAGCAAGCCTACGATGGAATTACTCACGCACGACGGTGAGCATCATGAAATTGGTGATGTAGGATGGTCGATGTTGACGATGGTGACGGATTCCCCTCTCCGGAGCCTCGAACGGACTCGAGATCAGCCCTCCCGAGAGAGTTTAGGGCTTGGCGGCGGCTCCGTATCGTAAAATGTGATGAATCTTTTTCCTTTATTTTTTTCTCTCTGAACATGAATATATAGAGTTGGGGTTGAGGCCGGAGAAGCTCCAGGGGGCTCATGAGGTAGGGGGGCGCGCCCCCCACCCTCATGGCTAGGGTGTGGGCCCCTCGCCTTGATCTTTTGCCAGTATTTTTTATTATTTCCAAAAATACGCTCCGTGGAGTTTCAGGTCATTCCGAGAACTTTTGTTTCTGCACATAAATAACACCATGGCAATTCTGCTGAAAATAGCATCAGTCCGGGTTAGTTCCATTCAAATTATGCAAGTTAGAGTCCAAAACAAGGGCAAAAGTGTTTGGAAAAGTAGATATGACGGAGACGTATCGGTTGTGTCTAGGTCAGAGCCATGGTGCGGTCATTTTACGTCCAAAGGGAGTAAGACCGTTGTTATTGATTCCTTCCTATCCAGTCTCCTCATTTATATGATGGGGTTGTATATTGCCAGAAGGGGCTCACAGCTCCTTCGATAAAGACTTTTATTGCTTCTTTTGGCAGGCAACGGATGACCGGCAGGAATTCCATATGGTTAATTATCCGCATGCCCAAGGACAGGGAGGTTTAGGCATTGTTGCGCCTCATCGCATGAATGTAGCATAAGATGATAGGCTGGAGATCCTTTAATAAGGCATTCGGAAATAACCTTATGATGAAAATTTCACAAGATGATAGGTCATAGATCGTTTAGTCCCACCAACTTCTTCTTCTAATGTTTGAGTGAAATAACCATATTATTCAACCCATCCGCACGCATTCTGTAGCAACGATATGAGTTCAAGCACTGTAAAGAGGTCAGACCAATGGAGCCGGCTAAGGTATCAAGTAGTCAATGTTGAATTGTATGGTGTGGAGTCTGGTTCAATCATAAAAGTTGGTGTTATGGTCGTGGGGAATATCCCCAACACTATCTATTTGATTTTAATCTTGTAACAAGCAAGATAAGGGGATTGACAACTGATGTCTACTAAGCAACTTTTATTCTTGTAAAATCTGTTGGGCCTCCAAGCACGGAGTTTTGTAGAACATCGACAAATTTCCCTCCAGTGGATGACATAAGGTTTATCAATCTGTGGGCGGTGTAGGATGAAGATGGTCTCTCTTAGAGAACCCTGCAATCAATTACAAGAAATCTCTTGTGTCCCAAACACACCCAATACAGTTGTCAATTGTATAGGTTCACTAGTTCGACAAAGAGATGGTGATACAAGTGTAGGATGAATAGTAGATATATGTTTTTGTAATCTGAAATAATAAAAACAACAAGGTAGCAAGTTGCAAACAACGAGCAAAACGGTATATCAATGCTTAAAAACAAGGCCTAGGATTCATACTTTCACTAGTACAATCTCTCAAAAGTGCTAACATAATTGAATCATATAACAATCCCTCAATATGCGACAAAGAATCACTCCAAAGTTCTTATCAATAGCGGAGAACATAAGATGACATTGTTGTAGGTAGTGAACCACCTCAAAGTTATCTTTCCGACCAGTCTATTGAGCGATCACTATAAGTGACACAAACAACCCTAGAGTTCGTACTACAATAACACCACATGATATGCATCAATCAGCTCTAATGTCACCTAGATACTTCAATGTCATCACAAGTATTCGTGAGTCAACTATTCGATATGCATCAAACAATTTCAGATTCATAATATTCAATCCAATACAAAGAACTTCAAAGATTACCCCAAAGTTTCTATCAGAGAAAGTAGGATGAAAACGTGTATCAACCTATGTGCCTAGATTATCCCAATGTCACCCCGAGGAATGGCAAGTTGATTATCAGAACATACATCAAGTGACTCAACATAATACCCCATTGTCACCACGGGCATCCACATGCAAGACATACATCAAGTGATCTCAAATCCAAAATATTCAATGTGATAATAATGAAACCTCAAAGGGCAAGACTCAATTCATCACAACAAAGATAGGGAGGGAAGAACACCATATGACCCAACTATATTAACAAAACTCATGGTACATCAAGATCATGCCAAATCAAGAACACCAGAGAGAGAGAGAGAGAGAGAGAGAGAGAGAGAGAGAGAGAGAACACATAGCCACCAGTACAACCCTCGGCCTCGAGGATGAACTACTCACACTTCACGATGAGAGAAGATGAGAAGTTGGTGGTGATGGTGATGGAGGAGATGTCCCCGGCGGCATCCTGGTGCCACCGGAGGAGAGGGGGAGAGGGCCCCCTCCTTTTTCTTCTTCCTTGGACCCCGGGGAGAGAGGGAGCTCTCCCCTAGATCGGATGTCTCTGTTGTCTTCTATTTTTTGCAACTGTTTTAGGAGCCCTTCACCATTTTTTATATTCCCGGAGATCCATAACTCCGATTGGGTTGAAATTTTGATGGAATTTTTATTTGGAAATTATCTTTCTTGCACCGAAAGAAGGGCTTCAACTGACTTACTGTTGGGGAATGCAGTAATTTCAAAAAAATTCCTACGCACATGCAAGATCATGGTGATGCATAGCAACGAGAGGGGAGAGTGGCGTCCACATCCCCTCGTAGACCATAAGCTGAAGCGTTATGAGAACACAGATGATGTAGTCGTACGTCTTCATGATCCGACCGATCCAAGTACCGAACGTACGACACCTCCGAGTTCAGCACACGTTCAGCTCGGTGATGTCCCACGAACTCTGATCTAGCATAGCTTCAAGGGAGAGTTCTGTCAGCACGACGGCGTGATGACGGTGATGATGATGCTACCGACGCAGGGCTTCACCTAAGCACCGCTACGATATGACCGAGGTGGATTATGGTGGTGGGGGGCACCGCACACAGCTAAAAGATCAACTGATCAACTTGTGTGTCTTCTAGGGTGCCCCCTCCCCACGTATATAAAGGAGGGAGGGGAGGCCGGCCGGCCTCTCTAGGCGCGCCAAAGGGGGGAGGAATCCTCCTCCTAGTAGGAGTAGGATTCCTCCTTTCCTAGTTCTACTAGGAGGGGAAAGGAAGGAGAGGGGGAGGAGAAGGAAAGAGGGGGCACATCCCCTCCCCTAGTCCAATTTGGACTAGGCCCATGGGGGGCGCGCGGCCAGCCCTCGTGGATTCTCCTCTTTTCCCCTTAAAGCCCACTAAGGCCCATATGTACTCCCGTATTCCCGCAACTCCCCCAGTACTCCGAAAAATACCTGGATCACTCGGAACCTTTCCGATGTCCGAATATAGCCTTCTAATATATCGATCTTTATGGCTCGGTCATTTCGAGACTCCTCGTCATGTCCCTGATCTCATCCGGGACTCCGAACAACCTTCAGTACATCAAAACACATAAACTCATAATACCGATCGCCACCGAACGTTAAGCGTGCGGACCCTACGGGTTCGAGAACTATATAATGACCGAGACTCATTTCCGGTCAATAACCAATAGCGGAACCTGGATGCTCATATTGGCTCCTACATATTCTACGAAGATCTTTATCGGTCAAACCGCATAACGGTATACGTTGTTCCCTTTGTCATCGGTATGTTACTTGCCCGAGATTTGATCGTCGGTATCCCAATACCTAGTTCAACCTCGTTACCGGAAAGTCTCTTTACTCGTTCCGCAATGCATCATCCCGCAACCAACTCATTAGTCACATTGCTTGCAAGGCTTATAGTGATGTGCATTACCGAGAGGGCCCAGAGATACCTCTCCGACAATCGGAGTGACAAATCCTAATCTTGGTTCATGCCAAATCAACAAACACCATCGGAGACACCTGCGGAGCACCTTTATATCACCCAGTTACATTGTGATGTTTGGTAGCACACAAAGTGTTCCTCCGGTATTAGGGAGTTGCATGATCTCATAGTCATAGGGACATGTATAGTTATGGAGAAAGCAATAGCAACAAACTAAACGATCATCGTGCTAAGCTAACGGATGGGTCAAGTCAATCATATCATTCTCTAATGATGTGATCCCGTTAATCAAATGACAACTCATTTCTATGGTTAGGAAACATAACCATCATTGATTCAACGAGCTAGTCAAGTAGAGGCAAACTAGTGACACTCTGTTTGTCTATGTATTCACACATGTACTAAGTTTCCACTTAATACAATTCTAGCATGAATAATAAACATTTACCATGATATAAGGAAATATAAATAACAACTTTATTATTGCCTCTAGGGCATATTTCCTTCAGTCTCCCACTTGCACTAGAGTCAATAATCTAGTTCACATCGTCATGTGATTTAACACCAATAGTTCACATCTTTATGTGATTACTTCACATCTCCATGTGACTAACACCCAAAGGGTTTACTAGAGTCAATAATCTAGTTCACATCGCTATGTGATTAACACCCAAAGAGTGATCATGTTTTGCTTGTCAGAGAAATTTAGTCAACGGGTCTGCCACATTCAGAGCCGTATGTATTTTGCAAATTTTCTATGTCTACAATGCTTTGCATGGAGCTACTCTAGCTAATTGCTCCCACTTTTGATATGTATCTAGATCGAGACTTAGAGTCATCCAGATCGGTGTCAAAGCTTGTATCGGCGTAACTCTTTACGACGAACTCTTTGTCACCTCCATTGTTAAGGCATATCTCTCTCGATGTAGTTTTGGTGATTGATGACAACAGGTGTGCGGACTAACCGTGTGCTTTGAGCATTTCAGAGATTCATCCTTTGGCACGAGACGATTTCTTTCCCCTCGGAGTGTTTTTCAAGACGGTGTAGCTCTTTCGTTTCTTGTTTGGTGGACTAGTTACGTAGGAGTCACTGTACTATCTAGAGGGGGTCTGCTTTGGTAAGGTTAGGGTGGAATCATCACGTACACTTCCATTTCACACCCTCTGGGCCTTCCCGCGTCGTTGGAGGTTTGATTCCCTGCTGGATGGGTAGTCTTTGGCCCCAACGGTAGTACCGCGGTGCCCAGCGGTAGTACCGCTTGAGGGTCCTCAGCGGCAGTACTGCTGCGGTACCGGGCCACTACCGCCTCGACTCGAGGGGGGCGCATCTCGTGTCGGGTTGAGCGGCACTTGCAGCGGTAGTACCGCTCGAGAGCAGTAGTACCGCCCTACCACCGCGGCAGTACCGCGCTGGGCACGGTCCCTCCTCTACCTTCAAGCCCTCCCAGGCTGGGCGGTAGTACCGCAAGGGGGAGCGGTAGTACCACTGGATCCAGCGGTAGTACCGCTCGATCCAGCGGTAGTACCGGTGCCCCCTGCGGTAGTACCGCCCTCTGCGGGGCTGTTTTGGGGGTAACGGTTGGATGGGGTCCTTTAGTATAAAATGGGGTCCCCTTCTTCCTCGTTGACCTACCTCTTCCCCCATAAGCTCCATTAATGCTCCAAGCTCCATTTTCGCCTGATCTCTCTCCCTAGCCAATCATACTTGTTGATTTGCTTGGGAGTGGTTGAGAAGGCCCCGATCTACACTTCCACCAAGAGAAATTTGATTCCATCACCAACCCCTAGCGGATCTTGTTACTCTTGGGTGTTTGAGCACCCTAGACGGTTGAGGTCACCACGGAGCCATAGTCCATTGTGGTGAAGCTTCATGGTGTTGTTGGGAGCCTCCGATTGAGTTATGGAGATTGCCCCAACCTTGTTTGTAAAGGTACGGTCGCCGCCTCCAAGGGCACCAATAGTGGAATCATGGCATCTCGCATTGTGTGAGGGCGTGAGGAGAATACGGTGGCCCTAGTGGCTTCTTGGGGAGCATTGTGCCTCCACACCGCTCCAACAGAGACGTACTTCCCTTCAAAAGGAAGGAACTTCGGTAACACATCCTCGTCTTCACTGGCTCCACCCTTGGTTATCTCGTACGTTTACTTGTGCAAGCTTATTAGTGTTACTTCCCTTGCTTGCTTGTGTGCTTGTTGTTGTTGCATCATATAGGTTGCTCACCTAGTTGCACTTCTAGACAACCTACTTTGATGCAAAGTTTAATTTGGTAAAGAAAATCTAAAAATTGTTAGTTGCCTATTCACCCCCCTCTAGTCAACCATATCGATCCTTTCAATTGGTATCAGAGCCTCATCTCTTTACTAAGGACTTTACCGTCCAAAGAGTATGGTTGATACCGTAGACGGTGTGGAGGAACACTCCGGTGTGAATCCGATCTCGTCTACGGGCGATGGGGGAACCTCGGTCTCTCATGAGGAATTCAATCTGGCCTTGGAGACATTGAAAACCTCCATGACGATCGAGGTTGAAAGTATGTTTACTAAATTCATTGAAGGGCTTAAACTATCCACCGCACCATTGAAAGTGGGTTATCCCACCGACAAGGTGACAGATGCTAACTCCGACAAGGGGGAAGCTAGTAGTGAAAGGCCCCTTCTTCTAGTGGTAAAAATGGCACCGACATCTTTGCCCATGTGGAACCACCACTTGTTTATGGTGGACCGATTCCTTCCACTCATTTGAATCATGTCGGTCCTTCCCCTAAGATTGTGAAAAATGAGGACTTTGATTCTTGGGTTTATTGCTTTAAGCATCATTTAAATCATGTGAACACTAATCTTTGGAGAATCATTGAAGAAGGTTTCCATCCGCATGACCCAAGCAACTTCACTCCTCGAGAAGCCGCGGATAATCAATTGAATGAGAATGCTCTCTTCATCATCCAAGATGCAATTCCACCCGAAGATCTACCTCATCTTCGGCCCTTCGCCTTAGCCAAAGATGCATGGCTTTGTGTTGTCTCTCTCTACCGGGGAAGCGCAAGCATTCAACACTCCAACTATGAAGTAGTGCAAGATGAAGCCGATGAGTTTGCAATGAAAGAAGATGAAGTACCTCGTGAGCTTTATCGGAGAGTAACCAAACTTGCGGTCTCATCCGAGATCATGGGAGCAAGGACACAGATGACAATTGGATCAAGCGTAAATTCCTCAAGGCAATGATGCCATACCACAAGGCCATGTCCTCCGTCATTCATCAAAGGCCAGACTTCCACACTTTGACCTCAAGTGAAGTGTTGGATGAGTTTGTGGCTATGAACATCTTGGACAAGACCGCCGACAATGCGGTGCTTCGTTCTCAAGGGGCAAAGAAGCCCAACCTTACATTGAAGGCCAAGGTTTGTGTTGAAGAAGAAGAAGAAGAGGAAGAAGAGGAAAGCAACCCCGAAGATACAAAATATGCCTATCATGAACACATGGCACTTGCTTCAAGGCAATTTTGGAGCAAGAAAAACTCAAGTCCAAACTTCAACAAGAACAACTCAAGTGGCGCGAAGAACAAGCAACGTGTGAGGACTTGCTACAATTGTGGTAATGTGAGCCATTTTGTTGCAGAGTGCCCATATGAGAAGAGGGAAGACAATGGTGGCAAGCTCATTCGAAAGGACAAAGCCAAGTCTTTCCCCAACAAGAGCAACTTCACCAAGAAGACCCCTCACAAGGCGTTGGTGGTTCAAGAAGAGTACTGTCATGGGTTTGTCACGGCAGATGTCCTTGTGAAAGGACTTAGTCGTGGAGCCATCGCTACGGGTTAGCTCAAAGGGGTTAAACCGGACAAGGGGACACGGGGATTTTATAGTAGTTCGGCCCCTTCAAGGAAGGTAAAAGCCTACGTCTAGTTGTGATTGGTATTGCTAGGGTTTCGAAGGCCAGGGAGCGAATCCGCTTGTCTGGCTCTCGAGTTGTTGTCTTTTCCTAAACCGCGGCTGGGTCGTCCCTTTATATACATAGGTTGACGCCCGCCGGGCTACAGAGTCCCGAAGTTGGATCATAAACATATCCGGTTTGGTCTCTATCCTTCCTATCTTACAATACAAGTTACATGACTAGGTCGGTTTACATTTACAGGTTTTAACCCGCCTTTGGGCCTTGGGCCTTCGTGAAGCGCCATCATCCTTGCATCTTCATGGGCTTCTAATCTTCAAGGAGTTAACCAGGCTACAGAAGGCCGGTTTACCTCCAGTAGTAATATCCCCAACATTAGGCCCCATATTGGTTTGAACTTGTTCATGTCAATCTTCTATACTTAGAAAAATTCTTCCCTCATATCTTCACCTTGATCTTGTAAACCACCGTGACGTCATACTCCTAGATTATGATAAACCGCCCTGACGTCATATTTCCGTTGATGTCGACGATTACCTTCATTTAATGTGTATTCAGCCACTGAGGCGACACTTTTATTAAATTATCCATTTTGGGATCCTCGATTCTCGCACTTGCCGTTTTATCACTTTGCCTTATAAATAGGGACAGAGGACCCCTTTCTTTTCTTTCCGCTACCCATTCATCTCTTCTTCTTCTTCCTCTTGACGACCCCACACTCGAGCGCCGCCGTCATCTTCGATCCTCGCCTCTGTTTCGCCGTCGGCCACTGCATCAACCTGTTCGCACCAGAGTTCCACAGCGCCCTTCCGCTGCTTCCGCGGTCGCAGTGAGTCCTTTCCCCCTTCTTTCCTAGATCCATTAGGGTTTCCCTGTTCCTCGCGGCTCTTGCAGTTCATCGGAGCTTTTGGTGCTGTTCTTCCTTGGCCTGTACATGAATGCTTCGCACTTTATCGTATCCCTTGCCGTGGCTAATGTTCTGTTACCACCATAAATCCTTATGCGCAAAAGCTGATGTAATCCTTCATAAACTGTTTCGGGCCTTACCCTTTTTAGGTCAAAATATTTTTGCTTTCCTGTCTTATCTTAGATCCGAAATTATCATATGTTTCTGTGAAATCTGTTTCTCCTCATGCCAACCTAGGCGGTTTAACTTTGTATAATCAATCTGTACCATTAGCCCTCTGATAAATCGGAGGAGACCTTTACCTTTACAGTTATACTCCGGTTTAACAGTGTCTGAATACTCCTGTCCTTGTATTACCTTTTTTCCCTTATTGCATTGGTCTCCGGTTTACGCCATTTCACATATCAGTATGTTTCTTGCTCCATTGTATCTTGCATATCATCATGCGTGATTTATAAACCGGCCTTCCATTTTCAGCTTGTTTGTTTCACAATGGCCAAACAATTCACTTCTTGCAACTGGGCTCGTTCCCGGGTTACTGAGACTCAGTTGAATGAGATGGTCAGCATCGGCTCCCTGCCTAAGAAAACTAAAATCAAATGGTGAGTTCCAGGAATAGAAAATCCTCCGACCCCAAGGCAAGGCGAGGTGGTGGTCTTTGTTGACCACATAGGCCGTGGCTTCAAACCGCCAGGATCAAAGTTTTACCGGGATGTACTTGCCAATTTCCAACTCCATCCACAAGATATTGGGCCGAATTCAGTATCCAACCTATGCAACTTCCAAGTATTCTGTGAAGCATACTTATAGGAAGAACCGACTGCAGAACTGTTCCAGGATTTCTTTCACTTAAACTGGCGCACAGAGTTTGTAAATGGCCCAAACATAGAACTTGGTGGTGTCTCGATTCAAAAGCGGAAAGAAGTTGAATTTCCTCATGCCAAACATCATAGCCACCCGAAGGAATGGAACCAAACTTGGTTTTATTGCAGAGACACTTCACCTGAAGACGAAAATCCCCTTCCAGGCTTTCATGAGCACCGGCTTTCCAATACCCATCCGATGCCGCAACGTTTGAGCTCCGCCAAAAGGGCGAAATATGCCCCTCAACTCGTCAAACTCCAGGCCTTTATGGCCAATGGCTTAACAGGCGTAGACTTTGTGCGCTGTTGGATATCCTGGAGTATCTTGCCACTAAGCCGGCGTTCCGGTTTAATGTGTGATTATACTGGTGAGGTTGATGACCCTCAACGCCATTGCAACCTTCAATTATCTGAGGAAGAAGTCACTGAAGGTGTAAAGAAGATTCTGAATGAATCAGAACTGGCCTGTAGTCAAAATGGTCTGAGTCCCTTCTATGCCAAGAACAAACCGCCTGCTATAAGCATTATACTTCCTTTTCATCTCTAATATTTTTAGCTTATGCAACCTGTAACCCTTCTTCTATGTATGTAGGGCGATGACCCCTTCTGGAAACGGAAAACCGTAGAGAAAGCGGCAAAGCCGACTGGGGATAAAGTGGTCAAGCCATCCCGCCCCAAAACCAAAGCCGTAAAACGGACGTCAAAACAAAAAACGGCTGACCGGATCAACATGGAGCTTGATGACGACACTGATGATCCAGAAGTTGAGGTAGAACTTGACTCACTTGGCTCTCTTTTCATGCATCTCATTAACAGTGATCTTCCTCAGGAGGACGCAGAAGCTAGTCAAGCTGATGATGTAGAGGTAATTACCCTTTCCTCTGGTTTAGACTGTATGCCAACACAAAAAACTCGCCAAGCAGTCCAGAAAGTAAGCTTTTCTCATCCTCTTGCTCACTTGGATCCAACATTTATTTTGAAGACTCAGCAGCATGAAGCTCGCCGGACAACCCGGCACAATGGCCAGCAAGTCACTTCAGCCGGTTTACCTGATACTCCGGTTCGGAAGCGCCGGTCTGAGGTCTCTCCTACTTCTGACCATTCTTACCCCAAGGCAGGTTATTTCAGACAGCCTCTTAATCCGTCCGATTCAAATTATCAGGTGACACCTCCTTCATCTTCTAGCGAATCGACAGCAACTCAACTCCCCCCTTTGAAAACTGTGGCTGGGTAAGTTGTAATTTTTTTCCTTTCAATGCGTCATAAATCCTTTGAATAGGATGTTAATCCTCTTTTATTCTGTTTGCAGGGCCAAAGCCAGATCCAGCAAGAAAGCTCGAGTTACCAATCCGCCCGAAGACCCGGTCGCCGAAGAAGAAGAACCAAGAGGTGAACTGGAACAAACTCGTGAATCGGAAGGCCCTCATCCTGAAGCTACTTCTGATAACCCGCCCCTTGAAGGCCAAAATACTGAGGAGCCAACAGACGCTGAGCCTGCTGTGCCCGATGCTGAACCGGCAGAACCAAACCGGGCTAGTCCGGTGAAAGATGCTGAAATTCCAACATCATCAACCAAAAACCCTGAAGGCCATGGTGATGACGTTATTATTACTGGAATAGGCCATAGCTCTCCTGGCCATCCTGTAGTTTTGGCTTAACACAGTGCTAAGGAAGAGCAGGCTCCTAGAGAAAAAGGCAAATGGAGCAGTGATTTGGCAAGGTATGCTCATCTCAACGCAGAGGAGCTTCACTCTGGATTCTTGAATCGCTTGCACGCAAACCGGGATTATGAAGCCGGTTTGGTAAATTTGATGAAGGAGCGATATGAGGTATTTTATTCCTCCTTTGTATCTTGCTTCATAGCCTGAAAATGCTAGCCCAAATAGCCCCCAAGGGCCGAGTTATAATGTGAATCATAACCCGGGTCTTCGTAGCACTTTAAACCACTGATAAGAACCAGATTTACCCTTTAGCAAATAGATAGCTTTCTGCCGCGTATCCCTCAAAGGCCGGTTTAACTCTAGCAAGTTAATCTGGGTTTTAATCCATGCATACGTTTTTGAATCAACATACATTAGCCCCCAAGTGTCAAGGATAATGTTTACATTATTCTGGAGACTTGTATAAACTGTAGCAATTTAGAGCAAATAGGCATTAGCCCCCAAGTACGAAGTGCATAACCTGTTATGCGGTTTGTACTTAGAATATGTACGTATCCTGTCATTTGATATATCTTCAATGTTTGCAGTCTGATCTGAGGAATAAAGAGACCCGAATCATTGACGTGCAAAACAATGTGAAGTCCCAACAAGAAGAAGCCACCAAAACCAAAGAGGAGCTGACGAAAGCCCTAGCCGCCATGGAAAAACTCAAAGAATCTTTCAACAAAGACCTTGCTGAATGGGAGATCGAGAAATCCGGTTTAATAAAGAGCGCCGAAGACGCCAAGGCTGCCTTGAAACCGGTTGTGGAAGAACTGGCTGGTTTGAAACGGCAAATTAACGCCATGACTTCTACAATCTTTGGTAAGTGTGCCCTTTATGTATTTGGTATACCTTGTGGAACCTTACTGATCAGAATGCTGATGTTAAACCATGATAGGCACCCGAATTGCTCATCTTGGTACATATATGTGCATGAAACTCAAAGTGGCATATACATTGGTTGAACAGCTATACTCTGGGTCTCAGCGGGCTATTTGCACGGTAGCTTATAACAAACCGGCCCCAACTTTGATTAAAGAAACACTTGAGAAGTTGGCCATGTTACCAGCCCGTATTGCCGAATTGAAGAGGGCAGCTGCCAGGTCCGGAGCTTTAACCGCACTTATTCGAGCCAAAGCCTGGATTCCAAACCTTGAAGCAGATGATATCATTAAAGGATATCCAGGTGTGAAGGAAGACGGTTCAAACTTTGATAATGATGACCTCCGGCGGCTGACCAAGCAGATGCGGCCAGTAGCCAGCAAACTGGCCGATGATACAAACTTGTACCATTTTCAACCAGTTTATGACGCTGAAGGGAAGAGACAGCCGGCCGAGATCCATGAAGTTGAAGAACTTGTGCCTCCGATTCGTAAGCACACTTATGCTCCTGATATTAACCCCTCCAATCTTATCCATGAGGAAGCAGTATTTCAAGCTTTAACTGGAATCGATTGGTCAACGGTTGATTTCCAGCGTCTGGGGAGGGATGAAGAAGTGCCCACAGTAACTGACCCTCAACCATCAAACCGTCTAGACGAAGCGTCGTAAACCGGTCGCCGGTTTACTGGCCACCGTGTGCCGATCTTGTGAAAAACAATTATGCCATTAGAGCCGCTTTGAAGGCTTCTTGTAATAGGATAGCCAAAACTCCATTATTTGTCATGCCATCGAGCATGTTTTGTAATGCCTCATGACAACGTGTGCCACCCTTTGGGATATATTTATGCATAACCCATGATGAATTGTGTTCCTATGTTGAACAACTTAAAAGTGTCTAGTGGTTTACCGCTAGACAGGTCAGTATATCCAGGAAGTGTACAGTACATAGATGAAATAACCAAAGTGTTTGTACAAAAAGCAATATACATAACATACCTCATTGGTTGACCAACGGTGTATACGACAAAGGTGTTAATACCAATCCGGAACATTGATAACCCCATCTTCGTACTGCCGGTCTATATATTAAACCAGACCGGGATAACCACCGGGTGTTCTTTATAATACTGGTGATTTAGTCAAACCAGACCGGGTCAATAAACACCGGTTTATAACTGATCATATGCCAACAACTTTGAGTTGAAAAGAAAACCGGGTCAAGGACGCCGGTTTATCAAAAAAATACTTATGAACTTTACCAAATAAAACTCAAAAAGGAAAATATGCAAGGCTTTTTACGAGCTGCCAGGATCCAGATCGAGGATTTTCATGGGCTGCCAGGCCTCTGAGTTAAACCATTTAACAAAACCTTTTAAGATGGGCCTCCAATTAACCAATCATAGTTTTAACTTTGACAAGTTCAGGGTCTATAAAAGATTGACATGTCAAACGTTCGATGGGTCATACCAGGGTTACCTGGACAGGAGTGGCTTACTTGATGAAGGCAGGTTAACCCGGGGTTTTAGGTGAATACACCAGGCTTCCAAGCCATGGCTTGATAGCCAATTACAAGGGTCCTTTCAAACTCTTCGTTGCTTTGCAAAAAGAGCCCCCAAGTAACTTTGTGAGCTGTGCTCAGTGTGTGCCCATGTTTGAGTCTATGCTTTATGCAACACTCTCTTTGGCTCCACATATTTTTCTTTTGTGGCCTAAATGCCTATTAATAGTTGTAGCTATGATGTGATAGCAACCAAGCCCCCTAGTGAGATCCCTTCGTGGTTTCAAAACCTATCAAGAGGTGTAGCTGTAGTTCAAATATGACCAAGTCCCCTAGTGATTTTCTTTATATCCGTGCAACTGCTAAGACCGGATTAATAAAACTCCGCTTTGTCAGTTAACTCGTATAAGACACACAAGATGTAAAAAAGAACAGATACCCCGCTTATAACGGAGGCTCCGGTTTATTATATGATATATACACTGTCATAAATATGTACAGATGAAGAGCCTATGGCTTCAAGTATAGTAAGGCCGAAGGAGAGCTTTGTTCCATGGCCGCTTGGTCTCCTCCTCCGATTGACGTGAGTCTTTATGCTCTCGAACATCAATGAGGTAGTAAGACCCGTTGTGCAGATTTTTGCTGACCACAAAGGGTCCTTCCCAAGGTGGGGATAACTTGTGCATATCAGTCTGATCCTCGATGAGCCGGAGCACCAAATCGCCTTCTTGAAAGGTTCTGGTTTTAACCCGGCGGCTGTGATAACGTCGGATATCTTGTTGATAAATCGCCGATCGTGCTGCTGCAAGATCATGCTCTTCATCCAACAGGTCCAGAGAATCCTGACGTGCCTTCTCATTATCAGCTTCAACATAAGCTGTCACACGGGGTGAGTCGTGACGGATGTCACTAGGAAGAACGGCCTCCGCTCCATAGACCATGAAGAAAGGTGTGTAACCCGTAGACCTATTGGGTGTGGTGTTGATGCTCCATAACACAGAAGGTAGCTCCTCAACCCAACAACCCGGTGTCCACTTTAAGGGAACCATAAGCCTGGGTTTGATACCCCATAGAATTTCTTGATTCGCCCTCTCTGCTTGAGCATTAGATTGGGGTGAGCCACCGATGCTAGATCAAGCCGGACGTGCTCACTTTGACAAAATTCTTCCATATCCCCTTTTGACAGGTTAGTACCATTAGCAGTTATAATGCTGTGTGGAAAGCCAAACCGGAATATCACCTTTTTGATGAATTGAACCGCCGTGGCTGCGTCACACTTGCTGACTGGCTCTGCCTCCACCCATTTGGTGAATTTATCAACTGCTGCTAATAGATGGGTCTTTTTGTCCTTGGATTGCTTGAAGGGTCCAACCATATCAAGCCCCCAAGTCGCAAACGGCCATGTAATTGGAATCATCCGCAACTCTTGAGCCGGAATGTGCGCATGTCGGGCAAAATTTTGACACTCATCACATCTCTTGACTAAATCTTCCGCATCAGCATGTGCCGTCAACCAGTAAAAACCATGGCGAAAAGCTTTAGCAACCAAAGACTTTGAACCAGAGTGGTGACTGCAGTCCCCTTCATGGATTTCTCTCAAAATCTCACAACCTTCTTGAGGAGAAACACAATGCCGAATTGCTCCTGAAACACTGTAGCGATCTAACTCCCCGTTGAGTATGGTCATGGACTTAGAACGCCGGATTATCTGTCGGGCCAACGTTTCACCGTCTGGTAACTCACCCCAGTTCATGTAAGCTAGATAGGGGATTGTCCAATCCGGTATGGCATGCAGAGCTGCCACCAACTGAGCCTCCGGATCAGGAATAGCCAGATCTTCTTCGGTTGGCACCTTGACTGACGGATTATGTAATACATCAAGAAAGACATTGGGCGGGACCGGTTTATGCTGGGAACCAAGACGACTTAAAGCGTCCGCCGCTTCATTCTTCCGCCGGTCTATATGGTCCACCTGATAACCCTTAAAGTGACCAGTCACCGTGTCCACCTCTCGCCGATATGCAGCCATGAGTGGGTCCTTAGAATCCCAGGTGCCAGACACCTACTGAGCCACCAGATCTGAATCACCAAAGCACTTAACCCGACTCAAATTCATCTCCTTATCCATCCGAAGACCGTGGAGAAAAGCCTCATATTCAGCTGCATTGTTAGTACACGAGAACAATAAACGGAGGGCATAACAAAACTTGTCACCTCGTGGGGAAGTTAGTATGACTCCAGCCCCCAAGCCCTCCAACTGTCTGGACCCATCAAAATGAATAGTCCAATATGTATTATCTGGTTTCTCTTCAGGTGCCTGTAACTCCGTCCAATCATTGATGAAGTCCACAAGTGCCTGGGATTTGATCGCTGTGCGGGGTATATATTTGAGCCCACGAGGTCCAAGCTTAATAGCCCACTTGGCAATCCGGCCAGTTGCTTCTCTGTTTTGAATGATATCACCCAGAGGAGCTGAACTGACCACTGTGATGGGATGGCCTTGAAAATAATGTTTAAGCTTCCGGCTTGCCATAAATACTCCACACACCAGCTTCTGCCAATGCGGATACCTCTGTTTTGGCTCAATGAGCACCTCGCTGATATAATAAACCGGCCGTTGAACCGGATATTCCTTGCCAAGCTCCTTGCGCTCTACCACAATGGATACGCTAACAACCCGGGCATTAGCAACCACATATAGTCATAGCGGCTCTTTATCGATTGGTGCTGCAAGCACGGGCGGTTCAGCTAGCTGCCTCTTCAGATCCTAGAATGCTTTATCAGCTGCCTCGCTCCAGACAAAGTTATCTATTTTCTTGAGCATCTGATATAAGGGGATGGCCTTCTCTCCAAGGCGACTTATAAACCGGCTCAAAGCTGTAATCTGGCCGGCCAGACGTTGAACATCGTTGATACACGCCGGTTTAGCCAAGGATGTAATTGCTGCAATTTTTCTGGATTAGCCCCAATGCCTCTGTTTGACACCAGAAAACCCAAGAGCTTGCCTGCTGGGACACCAAAGACACACTTCTCCGGATTGAGCATCATCTTGTAAACCCGGAGATTGTCAAAGGTTTCTCTTAAATCATCTATCAATGTCTCCTCCTTTCTGAACTTTACCACAATATCATCCACATATGCATGAACATTGCACCCAATTTGCTTATGAAGGAAATTCTGAACACATCGCTGGTAAGTTGCCTGGGCACTCTTGAGTCCAAAAGGCATGGAAACATAGTAGAAGGCTCCAAAGGGAGTTATGAAAGCTGTCTTCTCCTGGTCCTTAACTGCCATCTTGATCTGATGATAACCAGAATACGCATACAGAAAACACAAACGATCACAACCTGCCGTTGCATCAATTATCTGATCAACGCGAGGGAGAGCAAAGGGGTCTGCAGGGCAAGCTTTGTTTAAATCTGTGTAATCCACACACATACGCCAAGTGCCGTTTTTCTTAAGAACCAGCACCGGATTAGCCAACCACTCAGGATGAAAGACCTCTACAATAAACCCTGCGGCCAACAGGCAGGCTACCTCTTCACCAATAGCCTTACGCCTTTCTTCATTGAAGCGGCGGAGAAACTGCCGGACCGGTTTAATCTTAGGATCAATGTTAAGTGTGTGCTCAGCGAGTTCCCTTAGTACACCTGGCATGTCAGAAGGTTTCCATGCAAAGATATCCCGATTCTCACGGATGAACTCGATGAGCGTGCTTTCCTATTTGGGATCCAGATTAGCGCTGATGCTGAACTGTTTGGATGAATCGCCAGGAACAAAGTCAACCATCTTAGTATCTGTGGCCGATTTAAACTTTAATGCCGGACCGTGTTCCGTAGTTGGCTTTTTCAAAGAAGTCATGTCTGTCGGATCAACTTGCTCCTTATAGAATTTCAGCTCCTCCGTGGCACAAACCGACTCAGCATAAGCCGCATCACCTTCCTCACATTCCAAAGCAATCTTTCTGCTTCCATGTACTATGATAGTCCCCTTATGACCTGGCATTTTAAGCTGTAAATAAACATAACATGGCCTTGCCATGAATTTAGCATAAGTCGGCCGCCCAAACAAGGCGTGGTACGGATTTTTGATTTTTACCACCTCAAACATCAATGTTTCTGACCTTGAATCATAATCATCCCCAAAAGCCACCTCTAAAGCTATCTTGCCAACAGGATATGCAGACTTACCGGGCACCACTCCATGAAAAACGGTATTTGACGGTTTAAGATTCTTATCTGTCAACCCCATACGATGGAATGTGTCATAATACAGAATGTTGATACTGCTTCCGCCATCCATGAGCACTTTAGTAACCTTGTATCCCCCGACTTGCGGGGCTACCACCAGGGCCAAGTGACCCGGATTATCAACCCGAGGTGGGTGATCCTCCCTACTCCACAGAATGGGTTGCTCAGACCAGCGTAAGTACTGAGGCACTGCCGGTTCAACAGAGTTTACTGCCCTTTTTGTAAAGCTTCTGATCACGCTTACACAAACTAGTGGTGAAAACATGATATTGCCCGCTATTTAGCTGCTTAGGATTGCTCTGGTAACCCGACTATTGCTGTTGCTGCTGATTCCCCTGATGGTTGTAGCCTCCCTGGTTGCTTTGGTGCCCTTGATTGATGTGTCCAGTTTGGTTGCCTTGAAACCCTAAACTGGAACCACCACCTCCGTAACCCGGCCCGTGGAAACCACCTCCTGAACCACCAGGCGGGCCATTATCATACTGGAACATATTGGAATTCTTGAAATCCCGCATGATATAACAGTCCTTCCAAAGATGTGATGCTGGCTTCTCCTTTGATCCATGCTTTGGACAGGGCTGATTTAACAGGCGCTCCAAATTGGGGCCTGAACCTCCTCCCCTCTGGGGCTGCTTGCCCTTACGGTGCTGGCCATTCTCCCGAGCATTGGTGTTAGCAACAAAGTCCAAGCTGATGTCGGCCTTGCGCTTACCGCTGTTCCCATGGCCTACCGGATTAGGCTGCTGACCCTTGGCGTTGCCGTTCTTTTTCCCTTTCTCCGGTTTGTCCTCCTCTGAATTCGGGTCCTTGGTGTTATCTGAATCGGCGTATTTAACCAAAGCGGCCATGAGCGTTGACATACCGTTGCAATGACGTTTGAGCCTTCCTAATTTCTGCTTGAGTGGCTTGAAACGGCAATTGCCCTCTAATGTTAACACTGCGATGTCTGCATTGATACAATCTGATGAATGCAGAATCGCTGAGACCCGTTTAATCCAATGGGTCGTGGAATCCCCTTCCTCTTGGACACAAGCGGCCAGATCCACGATTGACATTGGCTGCTTACAAGTATCTTTGAAATTCTGGATAAACCGGTGCTTCAATTCGTCCCATGATCCGATAGAGTTAGTTGGCAAGTTCTTCAACCAAGTACGAGTTGTTCCTTCCAACATCATGGTGAAATATTTAGCACACACTGCCTCATCCACATCTAGCATCTCCATTGCCATCTCATAGCTCTCCACCCACGCCTCTGGTTGCAAATCGGCGGTGTAATTTGGTACCTTATGAGGTCCCTTGAAGTCCTTGGGCAGTCTCAGGTTACGCAAAGCGGGGGTGAGACACAACACCCCTAAGGAACTGAACACCACACATGGCTCTACTGAAGCCATAGGGTGAACCGGAGTATGTTGTCGTGCTCCGTGTCGAGCTGCCAACTCGGCCTCTCGACGTGCGCAGCCGTGATCCATAGCATCCTGCGCATTTGCGCCTCCCCCTGCCGGGTTGTTTCCTCGTGGTGAATTTCGGCGACGTGCACTGCTGGACACAGCCGGTTCGTCCTCCACGTGTCTGCTATAGCTTCGGCTTGGACGTGGAGTTGAATGAATCCTCTCACAACTATGTGAATATGCCTGCTGTTGATTTAGCGCTGTTTGAAGGAGATCCCTGGCCCGACGTGCTTCCACCACAACTGGTGACTCGCGGTCGGTTGGGAGGGCTGCCAGGCGTGAAGCAGCGGCCACAATATTGTCCAACGGGTTGGAATAATGCCCAGGAGGTGTTGGTACATACTGTGGCACAACATTGTTCTGGCGAGACGGGTCCATCGTGCGCGGTTGAACCGACGCTCCTATTCCCGGTGCCTCCGCCCGGTTTAGTATGGGTTGGTTACCAGCTCCTGCTCCTGGTGTGTTGAAGAGATTCTACAGCTCATAAACCGATGGGAGACGTGATCGGTACCTTCTTCTCATGACTTCCTCTGAAGCATTCTGATCCAGCCTAATCCGATAGGCCTGTGCTTCCAATTCAGCCCGCTCTGTAGCCATCCTAGTGTTCTCTACCGCCAGGTCCGCTTTAGTCTGAGCTATCTGATCTTTCACCTTTGCAATCTCCGCATTGTGCTGATCCCTAGCTGCTGCATCCATCTCTGCGGCCATCAACGTTGCCAAAGCGTCGAACACATTAGACAAGACTTGGGCTGGAGGCGGCGCAGAGCTTCCTGCCCCTGCCGGTGTAGCCGTCGTTGAACCGGAGAGTATTGTTGCTGCGGTCGATGAATGAGGCGCTGATTGTGTGCTGGCCATGAAGATGGCGGCCCAGTTTGGCAGATCAGGGGAATCCGGAATACTGTTGCCCTCGGTGTTGGGGAACGTAGCAGAATTTTAAAATTTTCTATGCATCACCAAGATCAATCTATGGAGTCATCTAGCAACTAGGGAGAGGGGAGTGCATCTACATACCCTTGTAGATCGCGAGCGGAAGCGTTCAAGAGAACGGGGTTGATGGAGTCATACTCGTCGTGATCCAAATCACCGATGACCTAGCGCCGAACGGACGGCACCTCCGCGTTCAACACACGTACGGTTGGGAAGATGTCTCCTCCAACTTGATCCAGCAAGGGGGAAGGAGAGGTTGATGGAGATCCAGCAACACGACGGCGTGGTGGTGGAAGCAACGGTGATCTCGGCAGGGCTTCGCCAAGCTCAGGGAGAGGGAGAGGTGTCACGGGAGGGAGAGGGAGGCGCCAGGGGCTAGGGTGCGGCTGCCCTCCCTCCCCCCACTATATATAGGACCCCTAGGGGGGCGCCGGCCCTAGGAGATGCAATCTCCAAGGGGGGGCGGCGGCCAAGGGGGGTGGAGTGCCCCCCAAGCCAAGTGGGGTGCCCCCACCCCTAGGGTTTCCATCCCTAGGCGCATGGGGAGGCCCAAGGGGGGCGCACCAGCCCACTAGGGGCTGGTTCCCCTCCCACTTCAGCCCATGGGCCCCTCCGGGATAGGTGGCCCCACCCGGTGGACCCCCGAGACCCTTCGGTGGTCCCGGTACAATACCGATTACCCCCGAAACTTTCCCGATGGCCGAAACTTGACTTCCTATATATAAATCTTCACCTCCGGACCATTCCGGAACTCCTCGTGACGTCCGAGATCTCGTCCAGGAGTCCGAACAACTTTCGGGTTACTGTATACTAATATCTCAACAACCCTAGCGTCACCGAACCTTAAGTGTGTAGACCCTGCGGGTTCGGGAGACATGCAGACATGACCGAGACGACTCTCCGGTCAATAACCAACAGCGGGATCTGGATACCCATGTTGGCTCCCACATGCTCCTCGACGATCTCATCGGATGAACCACGATGTCAAGGTTTAAATCAATCCCGTATACAATTCCCTTTGTCAATCGGTACGTTACTTGCCCGAGACCCGATCGTCGGTATCCCAATACCTCGTTCAATCTCGTTACCGGCAAGTCACTTTACTCGTACCGTAATGCATGATCCCATGATCAACCACTTGGTCACATTGAGCTCATTATGATGATGCATTACCGAGTGGTCCCAGAGATACTTCTCCGTCATACGGAGTGACAAATCCCAGTCTCGATTCGTGCCAACCCAACAGACACTTTCGGAGATACCCGTAGTGCACCTTTATAGTCACCTAGTTACGTTGTGACGTTTGGTACACCCAAAGCACTGCAACGGTATCCGGGAGTTGCACAATCTCATGGTCTAAGGAAATGATACTTGACATTTGGAAAAGTTATAGCAAACGAACTACACGATCTTTGAGCTATGCTTAGGATTGGGTCTTGTCCATCACATCATTTTCCTAATGATGTGATCCCGTTATCAATGACATCCAATGTCCATAGTCAGGAAATCATGACTATCTTTTGATCAACGAGCTAGTCAACTAGAGGCTCACTAGGGACGTGTTGTGGTCTATGTATTCACACATGTATTACAATTTCCGGATAACACAATTATAGCATGAACGATAGACAATTATCATGAACAAAGAAATATAATAATAACCATTTTATTATTGCCTCTAGGGCATATTTCCAACAGTCTCCCACTTGCACTAGAGTCAATAATCTAGTTACATTGTGATGAATTGAACACCCATACAATTCTGGTGTTGATCATGTTTTGCTCTAGGGAGAGGTTTAGTCAACGGATCCGCCACATTCAGGTCCGTATGTACTTTACAAATATCTATGTCTCCATTTTGAACACTTTCACGAATGGAGTTGAAGCGACGCTTGATATGCCTGGTCTTCCTGTGAAACCTAGGCTCCTTGGCAAGGGCAATAGCTCCAGTGTTGTCACAGAAGAGAGTCATTAGGCCCGACGCATTGGGAATGACTCCTAGGTCGGTAATGAACTCCTTCACCCAGATTGCTTGTCGTGCTGCCTCCGAGGCTGCCATGTACTCCGCTTCACATGTAGATCCCGCCACAACGCTTTGCTTGCAACTGCACCAGCTTACTGCCCCACCATTCAAAATATACACGTATCCGGTTTGTGACTTAGAGTCATCCAGATCTGTGTCGAAGCTAGCATCGACGTAACCCTTTATGACGAGCTCTTCGTCACCTCCATAAACGAGAAACATATCCTTAGTCCTCTTCAGGTACTTCAGGATATTCTTGACCGCTGTCCAGTGTTCCATGCCGGGATTACTTTGGTACCTTCCTACCAAACTTACGGCAAGGTTTATATTAGGTCTGGTACACAACATAGCATACATGATAGACCCTATGGCCGAGGCATAGGGGACGATACTCATCTTTTCTTTATCTTCTACCGTGGTTGGGCATTGAGCTGTGCTCAATCTCGTACCTTGCAACACAGGCAAGAACCCCTTCTTTGACTGATCCATATTGAACTTCTTCAATATCTTGTCAAGGTACGTACTCTGTGAAAGACCAATGAGGCGTCTCGATCTATCTCTATAGATCTTTATGCCTAATATGTAAGCAGCTTCTCCAAGATCCTTCATTGAAAAACACTTGTTCAAGTAGGCCTTTATGCTTTCCAAGAATTCTATATCATTTCCCATCAACAGTATGTCATCCACATACAATATGAGAAATGCTACAGAGCTCCCACTCACTTTCTTGTAAATGCAGGCTTCTCCATAAGTCTGTGTAAACCCAAACACTTTGATCATCTCATCAAAGCGAATGTTCCAACTCCGAGATGCTTGCACCAGCCTGTAGATCGAGCGTTGGAGCTTGCACACCTTGTCAGCATTCTTAGGATCGACAAAACCTTCCGGCTGCATCATATATAATTCTTCCTTAAGGAAACCATTAAGGAATTCCGTTTTGACGTCCATTTGCCATATCTCATAATCATAGAATGCGGCAATTGCTAACATGATTCGAACGGACTTCAGCTTTGCTACGGGTGAGAAAGTCAACCCCTTGAACTTGTCGATAACCCTTAGCGACAAGCCGAGCTTTATAGATGGTTACATTACCATCCGCGTCTGTCTTCTTCTTAAAGATACATCTATTTTCTATGGCTCGCCGATCATCGGGCAAGTCAGTCAAAGTCCATACTTCGTTTTCATACATGGATCCTATCTTGGATTTCATGGCTTCCAGCCATTTGTCGGAATCTGGGCCCGCCATCGCTTCCTCATAGTTCGAAGGTTCACCGTTGTCTAACAACATGATTTCCAAGACAGGGTTGCTGTACCACTCTGGTGTGGAACATGTCCTTGTGGACCTATGAAGTTCAGTAGCAACTTGATCTGAAGTTTCATGATTATCATCATCAACTTCCTCTCTAGTCGGTGCAAGCACCTCAGGAACAATTTCCTGAGCTGCGCCACTCTCCGGTTCAAGAGGCAATACTTCATCAAGTTCTACTTTCCTCCCACTTACTTCTTTCGAGAGAAACTCTTTCTCTAGAAAGGATCCATTCTTGGAAACAAAGATCTTGCCTTTAGATCTGAGGTAGAAGGTATACCCAATAGTTTCTTTAGGGTATCCTATGAAGACGCATTTTTCCGATTTGGGTTCCAGCTTTTCAGGTTGAAGTTTCTTGACATAAGCATCGCATCCCCAAACTTTTAGAAACGACAGCTTAGGTTTCTTCCCAAACCATAATTCATACGGTGTCGTCTCAACGGATTTTGACGGAGCCCTATTTAAAGTGTATGCGGCAGTCTCTAAAGCATAGCCCCAAAATGACAGCGGTAGATCGGTAAGAGACATCATAGATCGCACCATATCCAATAGAGTGCGATTACGATGTTCGGACACACCATTACGCTGAGGTGTTCCAGGCGGCGTGAGTTGTGAAACTATTCCACATTTCCTTAAGTGTGTGCCAAATTCGTGGCTCAAGTATTCTCCCCCACGATCTGATCGCAAGAACTTGATTTTCCTGTCATGTTGATTCTCAACCTCACTCTGAAATTCTTTGAACTTTTCAAAGGTCTCAGACTTGTGTTTCATTAAGTAGACATACCCATATCTACTCAAGTCATCAGTGAGGGTGAGAACATAACGATAGCCACCGCGAGCCTCAACACTCATTGGACCGCACACATCAGTATGTATGATTTCCAATAAGTTGGTTGCTCGCTCCATTGTTCCTGAGAATGGAGTCTTGGTCATTTTACCCATGAGGCATGGTTCGCACGTGTCAAATGATTCGTAATCAAGAGACTCCAAAAGTCCATCTGCATGGAGCTTCTTCATGCGTTTGACACCTATGTGACCAAGGCAGCAGTGCCACAAGTATGTGGGACTATCATTATCAACCTTACATCTTTTGGTATTCACACTATGAATATGTGTAACATTACGCTCGAGATTCATTAAGAAGAAACCATTCACCAGCGGAGCATGACCATAAAACATATCTCTCATATAAATAGAACAACCATTATTCTCGGATTTAAATGAGTAGCCATCTCTAATTAAACGAGATCCTAATACAATGTTCATGCTCAAAGCTGGCACTAAATAACAATTATTGAGGTTTAAAACTAATCCCGTAGGTAAATGTAGAGGTAGCGTGCCAACGGCGATCACATCGACCTGGGAACCATTCCCGACGCGCATCATCACCTCGTCCTTCGCCAGTCTCCGCTTATTCCGCAGCTCCTGCTTTGAGTTACAAATGTGAGCAACCGCACCGGTATCAAATACCCAGGAGCTACTACGAGTACTGGTAAGGTACACATCAATTACATGTATATCACATATACCTTTAGTGTTGCCGGCCTTCTTGTCCGCTAAGTATTTGGGGCAGTTCCGCTTCTAGTGACCACTTCCCTTGCAATAAAAACACTCAGTCTCGGGCTTGGGTCCATTCTTTGGCTTCTTCCCGGCAGCTTGCTTACCGGGCGTGGCAACCCCTTTGCCGTCCTTCTTGAAGTTCTTCTTACCCTTGCCTTTCTTAAACTTAGTGGTTTATTTCACCATCAACACTTGATGTTCCTTTTTGATTTCCACCTCTGCTGATTTCAGCATTGAATATACCTCAGAAATGGTCTTTTCCATCCCCTGCATATTGAATTTCATCACAAAGCTCTTGTAGCTCGGCGGAAGCGACTGAAGGATTCTATCAATGACCGCATCATCCGAGAGATTAACTCCCAGCTGAGTCAAGCGGTTATGCAACCCAGACATTTTGAGTATGTGTTCACTGACAGAACTATTTTCCGCCATCTTATAGCTGAAGAACTTGTCAGAGACTTCATATCTCTCGACCTGGGCATGAGCTTGGAAAACCATTTTCAGCTCTTCGAACATCTCATATGCTCCGTGTTGCTCAAAACGCTTTTGGAGCCCCGGTTCTAAGCTGTAAAGCATGCCGCACTGAACGAGGGAGTAATCATCAGCACGTGACTGTCAAGCGTTCATAACGTCTTGGTTCTCTGGGATGGGTGCGTCGCCTAGCAGTGCTTCTAGGACATAATCTTTCTTGGCATCTATGAGGATGATCCTCAGGTTCCGGACCCAGTCCGTATAGTTGCTGCCATCATCTTTCAGCTTGGTTTTCTCTAGGAACGCGTTGAAGTTGAGGGCAACATTAGCGTGGGCCATTTGATCTATAAGACATAGTGTAAACATTTTAGACTAAGTTCATGATAATTAAGTTCATCTAATCAAATTATTCAATGAACTCCCACTCAGATAGACATCCCTCTAGTCATCTAAGTGAAACATGATCCGAGTCAACTAGGTTGTGTCTGATCATCACGTGAGACGGACTAGTCAACATTGGTGAACATCTTCATGTTGATCGTATCTTCTATACAACTCATGCTCGACCTTTCGGTCTTCCGTGTTCTGAGGCCATGTCGGTACACGCTAGGCTCGTCAAGTCAACCTAAGTGTATTGCGTGTGTAAATCTGGCTTACACCCGTTGTATTCGAACGTTAGAATCTATCACACCCGATCATCACGTGGTGCTTCGAAACAACGAACCTTCGTAACGGTGCACAGTTAGGGGGAACACTTTCTTGAAATTATTACAAGGGATCATCTTATTTAAGCTACCGTCGTTCTAAGCAAATAAGATGTAAAACATGATAAACATCACATGCAATCAAATAGTGACATGATATGGCCAATATCATTTGCTCCTTTTGATCTCCATCTTCGGGGCTCCATGATCATCGTTGTCACCGGCATGACACCATGATCTCCATCACCGTGTCTTCTTGAAGTTGTCTCGTCATCTATTACTTCTACTACTATGGCTAACGCTTTAGCAATAAAGTAAAGTAATTACATGATGTTTATGTTGACACACAGGTCGTAAATAAATAAAGACAACTCCTATGGCTCATGCCGGTTGTCATACTCATCGACATGCAAGTCGTGATTCCTATTACAAGAACATGATCAATCTCATACATCACATATATCATTCATCACATCCTTTTGGCCATATCACATCACACGACACATGCTGCAAAAACAAGTTAGACGTCCTCTAATTGTTGTTGTAAGGTTTTACGTGGATGCTATAGGTTTCTAGCAAGAACGTTTCTTACCTACGCCAAAACCACAACGTGATATGCCAATTTCTATTTACCCTTCATAAGGACCCTTTTCATCGAATCCGATCCGACTAAAGTGGGAGAGACAGACACCCGCCAGCCACCTTATGCAACTAGTGCATGTCAATCGGTGGAACTAGTCTCACGTAAGCGTACATGTAAGGTCGGTTCGGGCCGCTTCATCCCACGATGCCGCCGAATCAAGATAAGACTAGTAACAGCAAGTAAATTGACAATATCGACGCCCACAACTGCTTTGTGTTCTACTCATGCATAGAAACTACGCATAGACCTAGCTCATGATGCCACTGTTGGGGAACGTAGCAGAATTTTAAAATTTTCTACGCATCACCAAGATCAATCTATGGAGTCATCTAGCAACGAGGGAGAAGGGAGTGCATCTACATACCCTTGTAGATCGCGAGCGGAAGCGTTCAAGAGAACGGGGTTGATGGAGTCGTACTCGTCGTGATCCAAATCACCGATGACCTAGCACCGAACGGACGGCACCTCCGCGTTCAACACACGTATGGTTGGGAAGACGTCTCCTCCAACTTGATCCAGCAAGGGGGAAGGAGAGGTTGATGGAGATCCAGCAGCACGACGGCGTGGTGGTGGAAGCAACGGTGATCTCGGCAGGGCTCATGGAGAGGGAGAGGTGTCACGGGAGGGAGAGGGAGGCCCCAGGGGCTAGGGTGCGGTTGCCCTCCCTCCCCCAACTATATATAGGACCCCTAGGGGGGGCGCCGGCCCTAGGAGATGCAATCTCCAGGAGGGGCGGCCAAGGGGGGTGGAGTCCCCCAAGCCAATTGGGGCGCCCCCACCCCTAGGGTTTCCAACCCTAGGCGCAGGGGGAGGCCCAAGGGGGGCGCACCAGCCCACCAGGGGCTGTTTCCCCTCCCACTTCAGCCCATGGGGCCCTCCGGGATAGGTGGCCCCACCCGGTGGACCCTCGGGACCCTTCCGGTGGTCCCGGTACAATACCGATTACCCCCGAAACTTTCCCGATGGCCGAAACTTGACTTCCTATATATAAATCTTCACCTCCGGACCATTCCGGAACTCCTCGTGACGTCCGAGATCTCGTCCAGGAGTCCGAACAACTTTCGGGTTACTGTATACTAATATCTCAACAACCCTAGCGTCACCGAACCTTAAGTGTGTAGACCCTGCGGGTTCGGGAGACATGCAGACATGACCGAGACGACTCTCCGGTCAATAACCAACAGCGGGATCTGGATACCCATGTTGGCTCCCACATGCTCCTCGACGATCTCATCGGATGAACCACGATGTCAAGGTTTAAATCAATCCCGTATACAATTCCCTTTGTCAATCGGTACGTTACTTGCCCGAGACCCGATCGTCGGTATCCCAATACCTCGTTCAATCTCGTTACCGGCAAGTCACTTTACTCGTACCATAATGCATGATCACGTGATCAACCACTTGGTCACATTGAGCTCATTATGATGATGCATTACCGGGTGGTCCCAGAGATACCTCTCCGTCATACGGAGTGACAAATTCCAGTCTCGATTCGTGCCAACCCAATAGACACTTTCAGAGATACCCGTAGTGCACCTTATAGTCACCCAGTTACGTTGTGACGTTTGGTACACCCAAAGCACTCCTATGGTATCCGGGAGTTGCACAATCTCATGGTCTAAGGAAATGATACTTGACATTTGGAAAAGCTATAGCAAACGAACTAGACAATCTTTGAGCTATGCTTAGGATTGGGTCTTGTCCATCACATCATTCTCCTAATGATGTGATCCCGTTATTAATGACATCCAATGTCCATAGTCAGGAAATCATGACTATCTTTTGATCAATGAGCTAGTCAACTAGAGGCTCACTAGGGACGTGTTGTGGTCTATGTATTCGCACATGTATTACGATTTCCGGATAACACAATTATAGCATGAACAATAGACAATTATCATGAACAAAGAAATATAATAATAACCATTTTATTATTGCCTCTAGGGCATATTTCCAACACTCGGATCCTCCATCAATCCAGCCGTCCTGCAACTAATAAAGCGATTCGGTCTCTCCAGAAGACTCGTCATCAGAACAGACCACGGTCTCTCCATCGGACACCGTCCCGTCCTCGTATCTTGATCCATGGATGACACCTACGAAAACATGCCTTGCCTCGGGCTGAACTGGCGAAGAACTTGCACACCGACCCATTTCGATGATGTCGGTGCAGATGTCCGGCTCAGGGGCCGGTTCACCGATCTTGCCGATGAAGACGTGAATCCCACCGAAGGGGACCCGGTACCCGTACTCGATTGAATCGGCCTCGGGACCCCATCCTGCATTGTCGATGTAGAGCTTGCCGCGATGACTCTTCGTCATCCGGCCCATAGCGTATCTCTTAAGTCCATCAAAGCTGCCCTTCAAGAACTCAAAACCATCGTGCGATAGCCCCACGGTGGGCGCTAACTGTCGTGGGTTTGTCACGGCAGATGTCCCTGTGAAAGGACTTAGTCGTGGAGCCATCGCTACGGGTTAGCTCAAAGGGGTTAAACCGGACAAGGGGACACGGGGATTTTATACTAGTTCGGCCCCTTCAAGGAAGGTAAAAGCCTACGTCTAGTTGTGATTGGTATTGCTAGGGTTTCGAAGGCCAGGGAGCGAATCCGCTTTGTCTGGCTCTTGAGTTGTTGTCTGTCCCTAAACCGCGGCCGGGTCGTCCCTTTATATACATAGGTTGACGCCCGCCGGGCTACAGAGTCCTAAAGCCGGATCATAAACGTATCCGGTTTGGTCTCTATCCTTCTTATCTTATAATACAAGTTACATGACTAGGTCGGTTTACATTTACAGGCTTTAACCCGCCTTTGGGCCTTGGGCCTTCGTGAAGCGCCATCATCCTTGCATCTTCATGGGCTTCTAATCTTCAAGGAGTTAACTCAGCTATAGAAGGCCGGTTTACCTCCAGTAGTAATATCCCCAACAAGTACCATGAGGATGATGATGATGATGAAGATGGTGAGTCGGTTGCCATGGCCTCCGGTTCCATTGCAAAAACTCCACGAGTGTCTCTCTTCGACTCACCCAATGAGAACATCACCGCCAAGTGCCTCATGGCTAAAGCCACCAACAAGGTAACCCTCAACATCAAAACTTCCATCTTTAATAATCCTTCCTTGACGGATTGCATTGATGAATGTGAGGGATCTAATGTGGAGGAAAATGAGTTTGAGTCCTTTATGGGTAAACTCAACGGTAAATCCAAGAAGCATTTTGTTGCTCTCTTGGAACAACTTGGTGAAGCCAATGACATGATCGAGGCTCACGAAGATACTATCTCCAAGATGGAGGGGCATAGTCGTGACTATGCCGATGAGATTTCGGATCTTTCCAATGCTCTTGAGGAAGAGCATGGTCTTCGTTTGGCTCTTGAGGATTCACACAATGTTCATCATGCTAAGTTAAATAAAGATTTTGATCATGCTCTCATTGTTTCTCGTGTGCTAAACTCCGGGAAGGCCAAACTTGGGGTTGAACTTGCTAGACTCAAAGAGGAGTTTGATCTACTTGATAAGGCTCACAAGGTCTTGAAGGGTGCTCTTGCTAGCCTCAAAGAGTCTCATGATCAACTTCAAATGAAGCTAACCAAGGAGAAAGCCACTTTTCCTCGTATGATGTTAATTGATAATGCAAATGCTACTAACCCATGTTGTGAGCATGTGCATCTTGTTGAGGAGAACGCTAAGCTAAAGGTGCAACTTGAGAAAGGCCTTGTGTCTTGCATACAAGGCGAGAAGAATCTCAACGACCTTTTGACCAACCAAAAGGGAGTTGTGGCCAAGGAAGGGATTGGGCACGTGCCCAAGTCCAAAACCAAGAAGAAGAATGACAAGGCCAAACGACCTCCTCCTCTCAAGAAAACTTTTGTGAAGGAGGGAGAGGGTGATACTAAGGATAAGGATAAGAACTCCGTGAGGGGTAGTGATGCCAAGAAGGGCAACGCTTCCATTCCCAACAAAGCCGGCGATTTTAACCCTTCTTATGTATTGTGCCGTGCTAGAGATGGGCATATTTATGCCAAATTTGTTGGTTCTCCTTATGAGTACATTGAATGATCTATTTGGGTTCTTAAGACCCTTGTTACTAACTTCAAAGGACCCATTACAAAATGGGTACCTAAAACCAAGCATTAATCTCTTGTAGGTGTTTGCTTCCGGTGGGGGATCATGGTTGCTCGATAGTGGAGCTACTAATCATATGACCGGGAGCAAGGACTTGGTGGTGGATGTGCAAAAGATTCCATCCATGCCCACCAACGTCGAGTGGGGTGATGCCTCGTCTTCTAAGGTATTGGGACTCGACAAAGTTGTCATTTCTCATGATCTTACGATCGAGAAGGCCATGCTTGTTGAGTCCTTTGCATACAATTTACTTTCTGTTCGTCAACTAGCACTCATGGGTTTTGCCACTTTCTTTGATATTGATACCATGGCCCTCTTGTGGAGCAAGACTCTTAAAGTAGCCTTTGTTGGGCATGTCGAGAATGGTCTCTATGTGATTAACTTTTTGGAGTGACCCACTAAGACCGCGACATGCCTAATGGCTAAAGTTGACGTGGGATGGCTTTGGCATCACCGTCTAGCCCACATCAATATGAGATCTTTGCAAAGTCTTCTCAAGGGGGACCATGTCCGTGGACTAACAAATGTTAGTTTTGCCAAATATCGTGCTTGCAGTGCTTGCATCGAAGGAAAGCTACATGAGAAGGCTCACCCTCCCACGACTATCATTTACTCGAAGAGGCCGTCGGAGCTCCTTCATTTGGATCTCTTTGGACCTCCGTCCTTTGATAGTCTTGGGGGCAGAAAGTATTGTTTGGTGATTGTGGATGACTACTCAAGATACACTTGGGTATATTTCTTCAAGAGGAAGAGCGATACCCAACAAACCGTCATCGACTTTGCAAATGAAGCTCAATGACAACACAATGCAAAGATCTTGACTATAAGAAGTGACAACGGCTCCGAGTTCAAGAACTACACCTTGGATGAGTTTTTGAGTGATGAAGGAATCAAGCATCAATATTCCGCACCTTATACCCCTCAACAAAATGGTGTAGCGTAGAGGAAGAACCGGACGTTGATGGATGCGGTAAGGACCATGATGGCAGAGTTCAAGTCTCCCTACAACTTTTGGGCCGAAGCCATCAACACCGCGTGTTATGCATCTAATTGGCTCTACCTCCGCAAAGGCTTGAATAAGACTCCATATGAGATACTCACCAGTAAAAAGCCCGACCTCAAGTACTTCCGGGTGTTCGGGTGTAAGTGTTTCATTCTCAAGAAAGGTGTCTGTTTGTCTAAATTTGAGGCTAGAGCTTATGAGGGCATATTTGTTGGTTATGCTACAAACTCTCGTGCTTACCGTGTTCTCAATAAGTCCACATGACTTATTGAGGAAACATGTAACATGGAGTTTGATGAGAATAATGGCTCCCAAGTGGAGCAAAGTGGTACTTGTGATGTAGGTGATGAAATTCCTCCCCAAGCCATAAGAAGAATGGGTGTTGGTCATATCCTACCCATTGAGGAACCCCTTGTGGCCGAAGGAGAAGGACAATGTTCTACTCAAGTGGAACCTTCACCAAACCAGGACCCACACGCTTCCGAAGAACAAAGTGAGGGCCCTCAACCTCAAGAACAAGACCAAGGGCAAGGTCAATCTCAAGATGGTGTTGTAACATCAAGTGATGCTCAAGGTCAAGTTCCCTCCTCCGAGCAAGTTCAAGATCAAGGACTTCCACGAGATCAAGAACAAGCTCAAGATGATCAAGTGACCACTCCTCGTCTCACCCCCGAGGAGGAATTGGAGCGTCGTGCCGCCAAGGTTGCTTCCAAGCTCTCCACCAAGGATCATCTCCTGACAAATGTGATTGGAATCTTAAGGAAGGGGGTAAGCACTCGTAGACAATTAGCCAATTATTGTGAACATCACGTGTTTGTCTCGTGTGTTGAATCCCAAAAGGTCTATGAGGCGCTCGAAGATCCGGATTGGCTAACTTCGAGCGCAACAAAGTGTGGAGATTGGTGCCAAGACCTACGGGGAACCACAATGTCATTGGAACCAAGTGGATATTCAAGAACAAGCAATATGCTCATGGGATTATCATTCGCAACAAGACTCGCTTGGTAGCACAAGGCTACTCCCAAGTTGAGGGTATCGACTACGGTGAAACCTTTGCTCCTGTTGCTCATCTTGAATCCATTCGCATGTTGATTGCATATGCTTCTCATCATAACTTTAAGTTACAATAAATGGATGTGAAGAGTGCTTTTCTTAATGGTCCTATTAATGAATTGGTTTACGTCAAGCAACCCCCCGGGTTCGAGGATCCCTACTTTCCCGATCATGTGTATCAACTCGATAAGGCACACTATGGCCTTAAACAAGCCCCACGTGCGTGGTATGACCACCTTACCGAGTTGTTACAAGACCGTGGTTTTGAAGTTGGGCTAATCGACCCCACTCTTTTTACTAATAAGGTCAAAGGGGAGTTGTTTGTGTGCCAATTATATGTTGATGATATTATCTTTGGTTCTCCTAACAAAGCTTTCAATGAGGAATTTGCCGCTCTCATGACCTCAAAGTTCGAGATGTCCTCCATGGGAGAGTTGAAGTTCTTTCTAGGGTTCGAAGCGAAGCAAAGAAGAGAAGGAACCTTCATCAATCAATCCAAATACACTCAAGACATGCTCAAGAGATTCAAGCTAAGTGACGTCAAGTCGGCTTCCACTCCAATGCCCACAAAGTGCCAACTTGACTTAGATCCCAATGGTAAAGTGGTGGATCAAAAGGTATATTGTTCCATGATTGGATCCTTGCTTTACCTTTGTGCATCTAGACCGGACATCATGTTGAGTGTGGGAATTTGTGCACGGTTTCAAGCCGCACCTAAGGAAAGTCACTATGTGGCGGTCAAACGAATCTTTCGATATTTGGCTCATACCCCAAACTTTGGCTTATGGTACCCAAGAGGATCAAACTTCAAGCTTGTAGGGTACTCGGATTCTGATTGGGCGGGAGACAAAGTGGATAGGAAGTCCACTTCCGGAGGGTGCCAATTCCTTGGTTGCTCTTTGGTAAGTTGGTCTTCCAAAAAGCAAAGTTGTGTGTCTCTCTCGTCCATGGAAGCGGAGTATGTGGCTGCCGGTAGTTGTTGTGCACAACTATTATGGATGAGGCAAACTTTAAAGGATTACGGTGGCACGTGTGACAAAGTGCCTCTTTGATGTGATAATGAAAGTGCCATCAAGATTTCTCTCAACCCGGTGCAACACTTCAAGACAAAGCATATTGAGATTAGGTATCACTTCATCCGGGATCACATTAGGCGAGGGGAGATCGAGCTCAACTATGTCAACACTCATGATAACCTTGCAGATATTTTCACGAAGCCTTTGGATGAAGCAAGATTTCGCGAGTTAAGGCATGAGCTAAATATCATTGATTCGAGCAATGTGACTTGAACCCTTGCACACCCCATGAGGGAGTCCTGGATTAGGGGGTGTCCGGATGGCCGGACTATGCCTTCAGCCGGACTCCTGGACTGTGAAGATACAAGATTGAAGACGCCGTCCCGTGTCCGGAAGGGACTTTCCTTGGCGTGGAAGGAAAGCTTAGCGATACGGATATGTAGATCTCCTACCATTGTAACCGACTCTATGTAACCCTAACCCTATCCGATGTCTATATAAACCGGAGGGTTTTAGTCCGTAGGACAACGTACACATCAACAATCATACCATAGGCTAGCTTCTAGGGTTTAGCCAACTCGATCTCGTGGTAGATCTACTCTTGTACTACCCATATCATCAATATTAATCAAGCAGGACGTAGGGTTTTACCTCCATTGAGAGGGCCCGAACCTGGGTAAAACTTCGTGTCCCTTGTCTCCTGTTACCATCCGGCCTAGACGCACAGTTCAGGACCCCCTACCCGAGATCCGCCGGTTTTGACACTGACATTGGTGCTTTCATTGAGAGTTCCTCTGTGTCATCGCCGTCAGGCTCGATGGCTCCTACGATCATCGATAGCGATGCAGTCCAGGGTGGGACCTTCCTCCCCGGATAGATCTTCGTCTTCGGCGGCTTCGCACTGCGGGCCAATTCGCTTGGCCGTCTGGAGCAGATCGAAAGCTACGCCCCCGGCCATCAGGTCAGACTTGGAAGTTTAAACTACACGGCTGACATCCGCGGGGACTTGATCTTCGACGGATTCGAGCCACTGTCGAGCGCGCCGCACTGTCACGAAGAGCATGATTTAGCTCTCCGCCGAACAGTGCCCTGGAGGCCGCACCCACGTCAGCTCCGACCCTTAATTCGGAGCCAACTACGCCGATCGAGGATAGGCGGTTGGACGCCACCTCGGGGGCTGCAACCCCAACGGCGATTGAGCCGAACACCAGCCCCGTACTCTGCGAGACTCGTGACTCCAAGGAGCCGGACTCCTCTCCGGACTCTGAACCCTCCGCGCCCCTGCCGATCGAATCCGATTAGGCGCCGATCATGGAGTTCACTGCCGCGGACATCTTTCAGCACTCGCCTCTCGGCGATATCCTGAAGTCACTGAAGTCTCTCTCTTTATCAGGAGAGCCCTGGCCGGACTACGGTCAGCAAGGTTGGGGTACGGACGATGAAGAAATTCAAAACCCACCCACCACCCACTTTGTAGCCACTGTCGACGAGTTAACCGACATGCTCGACCTCGACTCCGAAGACATCGACGGTATGGACGCCGATGAAGGAGACGATGAAGAACCAGCGCCTATTGGGCCCTAGAACGCCACCTCGTCACATGACATATACATGGTGGACGCACCAAAAGATGACGACAAGGAGAGGAAGGACGCACCGAAGGCTTGTTCCCTCGAAAAGCAGTCAAAGCGGCGACGCAAGCGCCGCCCCAAATCCTGCCCCGACAGAAATAGCGATCACACAGACCCAGTGCTAGAGCAGGGCGAACCGTTGCCGGACAATGGCAATCCGGATAATCAAACTGAACAAGCAAATCCTATCAAGGATCATGGTCCGGACGACATAACGCCGGATAGGCACCCGGAGCAGCAGACTGCCCGTAAAAGGCTTGTTGTCACCGCGAGGAGTCTGAGAAAGCAGAAGCAAAGGCTCAAGGCTGCGCAAGACACACTCCAAATCAGATGGAGTAAAATACTCAACACAACAGCAAGGTACGGCGACAATCGCCCCTACAAGAGCTACCCAAAGCGGAATCTGCTACCCGAATTCGATGAGGAGGCCTCAGACCCCCTACAACCAAATATCAAAGCAGCCACCTGGTCGGATGGACGACCCCTCTACCAACACAGAGCGGCATACAATGCCGCTCACCATACAACACGCAACCAATGCGAGGGCTCGCACCCAAAGAACGGTGCAACAAGATCCATCTATGGACCACGCAAGCGCGCCCCAGCATACAATGCAACACAACAAACATCTGAACAACGCGGTACACCCAGCTACAGGGGTGCCGCACACCCCCTATGTTTCACCGATGAGGTGCTGGACCACGAATTTCCAGAGGGATTCAAGCCTGTAAACATAGAGGCATACGACGGAACAACAGACCCTGGGGTCTGGATTGAGGACTGCATCCTTCATATCCAAATGTCTCGAGGAGATGATCTCCACGCCATCAACTACCTACCCCTCAAGCTCAAAGGGCCAGCTCGTCACTGGCTCAAATGCCTCCTCGAAAGCTCTATTGGAAGTTGGGAAGAGCTCGAAGATGCCTTTCGGGCAAATTTTCAAGGGACTTATGGCCGACCTGCGGATGCGGACGATTTGAGTCATATAACTCAATAGTCTGGAGAGTCAGCCCGAAAGCTTTGGAACAGGTTTCTTACTAAAAAAACCAGATTGTCGACTGTCCGGACGCCGAAGCCTTAGCGACTTTCAAGCATAGCGTCTGTGATGAATGGCTCACCAGACACCTCAGCCAAAATAAGCCGAGAACGATGGCCGCATTAACAAACCTCATGACCCGCTTTTGCGTGGGAGAGGACAGCTGGCTAGCCAGATGCAGCACCAACGACCCTAGTACATCTGAAGTTAGAGATGGAAACAGGAAATCACGATGCAATAGTAATAACAAACGCCGGAATAAAGAAGACAGCACGAAGGGCACGGCAGTAAATGCCGGATTCAAAAGCTCTCGCCAGGACAAAAGCCGCCCCCTAAAGGCACCAGGGATGAATTGTCCAGCCTCAACAAAATTCTGGATCAAGTATGTCAGATTCATAGTACCCCTGGTAAACCTGCTAATCATACCCACAGAGAATGTTGGGTCTTCAAGCAGTCCGGCAAGCTCAACGCCGTACATAAAGGGGAGGATACACCAAGTGAAGACGAGGACGAGCCCCCCAAGCAAGACACGGGGGAGCAAAAGCAATTTCCACCAGAAGTCAAAATAGTAAATGTGTTACACGTAATCAAGGTAAAAAAACAAGGCGACACTCCCAGGAAAGTATACCCAAGTGCCTATCACCACGAAGTCCTGCCACTGGTCATCTCAACCGATCACTTTCGACCATCACGATTACTCAGCAAGTATCCCACACGCAGGATGGGCTGCCCTGGTATTAGACCCAGTAATTGGCGGATATCACTTCACAAGGGTCTTGATGGACGGCGGCAGTAGCCTAAACCTAATATATCAGGATACAATCCGCGGGATGGGGTTAGACCCAACGCAAATTCGCCATAGCAACACTACCTTTAAAGGAGTAACGCCAGGCCCAGGGGCTCGTTGTACGGGCTCCCTCCTACTACAAGTTACATTCGGCTCCTCCGATAACTTTCGTCGCGAGCATTTAACTTTCCACATCGCTCCTTTTCAAAGTGGCTATCAAGCACTGCTTGGACGCGAAGCTTTTGCTCGCTTTAACGCAATACCACACTATGCCTCCCTCACACTCAAGATGCCCGGTCCACGTGGCATCATCACAGTGCATGAGAATATCAAGCGATCTCTACGCGCCGAAGAGAGTGAGGCTGCCTTGGCCGCCGCACACTAAAGGCGCCCGGACAAGCGAAAGCATCCAATAGGTCGTCAAGACCTCAGATACAACTAATCAAGTCCGGCACCGCTATTTATATGGAAATAAGTGGTCACACCCCTATTTGTCAATACAAGGGGCTCAACGCGCGCAGACAAGTGGCAAGTTCTTATCATCTTGAATTATACGTGGTTTCTTTGAAAACTATCCTTTTGCACGACAACTTTTTTGAAGGAAATATGCCCTAGAGGCAATAATAAAGTTATTATTTATTTCCTTATATCATGATAAATGTTTATTATTCATGCTAGAATTGTATTAACCGGAAACATAATACATGTGTGAATACATAGACAAACAGAGTGTCACTAGTATGCCTCTACTAGACTAGCACGTTAATCGAAGATGGTTATGTTTCCTAACCATGAACAAAAGAGTTGTTATTTGATTAACGGGATCACATCATTAGAAGAATGATGTGATTGACTTGACCCATTCCATTAGCTTAGCACCCGATCGTTTAGTATGTTGCTATTGCTTTCTTCATGACTTATACATGTTCCTATGACTATGAGATTATGCAACTCCCGTTTACCGGAGGAACACTTTGTGTGCTACCAAACGTCACAACGTAACTGGGTGATTATAAAGGAGCTCTACAGGTGTCTCCAAAGGTGAATGTTGGGTTGGCGTATTTCGAGATTAGGATTTGTCACTCCGATTGTCGAAGAGGTATCTCTGGGCCCTCTCGGTAATGCACATCACATAAGCCTTGCAAGCATTACAACTAATAAGTTAGTTGCGAGATGATGTATTACGGAACGAGTAAAGAGACTTGCCGGTAACGAGATTGAACTAGGTATTGAGATACCGATGATCGAATCTCGGGCAAGTAACATACCGATGACAAAGGGAACAATGTATGTTGTTATGCGGTCTGACCGATGAAGATCTTCGTAGAATATGTTGGAGCCAATATGAGCATCCAGGTTCCGCTATTGGTTATTGACCGGAGATGTGTCTCGGTCATGTCTCATTATTCTCGAACCCGTAGGGTCCGCACGCTTAAGGTTTCCATGACAGTTATATTATGAGTTTATGAGTTTTGATGTACCGAAGTTAGTTCGGGGTCCCGGATGTGATCACGGACATGACGAGGAGTCTCGAAATGGTCAAGACATAAAGATTGATATACTGGACGGCTATATTCGGACACCGGAAGTGTTTCGGGGAAGTTTCGGATAAAACCGGAGCACCGGGGGGTTACCGGAACCCCCCGGGGGTTAATGGGCCTCATGGGCCTAAAGTGGAGAAGAGGAGGGGCTGCCAGGGCAGGCCGTGCGCCCCCTCTCCCCCTAGTCCGAATTGGACAAGGAGGGAGGGGCGGCGCCCCCCTCTCCTCTCTCCCTTCCTTCCCCCTCTCCTAATTGGACAAGGAAAGGGAGGGGAGTCCTACTCCCGGTAGGAGTAGGACTCCTCCTGCGCGCCTCCTACTAGGGCCGGCCGCACCCCCCCCCTTGGATCCTTTATATACGGAGGCAAGAGGCACCCCATAGACACAAGTTGATCCACGTGATCATATTCTTAGTCGTGTGCGGTGCCCCCTTCCACCATAATCCTCGATAATATTGTAGTGGTGCTTAGGCGAAGCCCTACGACGGTAGAACATCAAGATCGTCACCATGCCGTCGTGCTGACGGAACTCTTCCCCGACACTTTGCTGGATCGGAGTCCGGGGATCGTCATCGAGCTAAACGTGTGCTAAAACTCGGAGGTGCCGTAGTTTCGGTGCTTGATCGGTCGGGCCGTGAAGACGTACGACTACATCAACCGCGTTGTGCTAACGCTTCCGCTGTCGGTCTACAAGGGTACGTAGATCACACTCTCCCCTCTCATTGCTATGCATCACCATGATCTTGCGTGTGCGTAGGAAATTTTTTGAAATTACTACGTTCCCCAACAACGGCATTCGAGCCTAGGTTTTATATGTTGATGTTATATGCACGAGTAGAACACAAGTGAGTTGTGGGCGATATAAGTCATACTGCTTACCAGCATGTCATACTTTGGTTCGGCGGTATTGTTGGACGAAGCGGCCCGGACCGACATTATGCGTATGCTTACGCGAGATCGGTTCTCCCGACGTGCTTTGCACATAGGTGGCTTGCGGGTGACAGTTTCTCCATCTTTAGTTGAACCGAGTGTGGCTACGCCTGGTCCTTGCGAAGGTTAAAACAGCACCAACTTGACAAACTATCGTTGTGGTTTTGATGCGTAGGTAAGATTGGTTCTTGCTTAAGCCCGTAGCAGCCACGTAAAACTTGCAACAACAAAGTAGAGGACGTCTAACTTGTTTTTGCAGGGCATGTTGTGATGTGATATGGTCAAGGCATGATGCTAAATTTTATTGTATGAGATGATCATGTTTTGTAACCGAGTTATCGGCAACTGGCAGGAGCCATATGGTTGTCGCTTTATTGTATGCAATGCAATCGCGCTGTAATGCTTTACTTTATCACTAAGCGGTAGCGATAGTCATGGAAGCATAAGATTGGCGAGACGACAACGATGCTACGATGGAGATCAAGGTGTCGCGCCGGTGACGATGGTGATCACGACGATGCTTCGAAGATGGAGATCACAAGCACAAGATGATGATGGCCATATCATATCACTTATATTGATTGCATGTGATGTTTATCTTTTATGCATCTTATCTTGCTTTGATTGACGGTAGCATTATAAGATGATCTCTCACTAATTATCAAGAAGTGTTCTCCCTGAGTATGCACCGTTGCGAAAGTTCTTCGTGCTGAGACACCACGTGATGATCGGGTGTGATAGGCTCTACGTTCAAATACAACGGGTGCAAAACAGTTGCACACGCGGAATACTCAGGTTATACTTGATGAGCCAAGCATATACAGATATGGCCTTGGAACACGGAGACTGAAAGGTCGAGCGTGAATCATATAGTAGATATGATCAACATAGTGATGTTCACCATTGAAACTACTCCATCTCACATGATGATCGGACATGGTTTAGTTGATTTGGATCACGTGATCACTTAGAAGATTAGAGGGATGTCTTTCTAAGTGGGAGTTCTTAAGTAATATGATTAATTGAACTTCCCTATGTTTATTTTGATATGTTCCTAGAGAAAATTGTGTTGAAAGATGTTAGTAGCAATGATGCGGATTGGATCCGTGATCTGAGGTTTATCCTCATTGCTACACAAAAGAATTATGTCCTTGATGCACCGCTAGGTGACAGACCTATTGCAGGAGCAGATGCAGACGTTATGAACGTTTGGCTAGCTCAATATGATGACTACTTGATAGTTTAGTGCACCATGCTTAATGGCTTAGAATCGGGACTTCAAAGACGTTTTGAACGTCATGGACCATATGAGATGTTCCAGGAGTTGAAGTTAATATTTCAAGCAAATACCTGAGTTGAGAGATATGAAGTCTCCAACAAGTTCTATAGCTAAAAGATGGAGGAGAATCGCTCAACTAGTGAGCATGTGCTCAGATTGTCTGGATACTACAATCGCTTGAATCAAGTGGGAGTTAATCTTCCAGATAAGATAGTGATTGACATAATTCTCTAGTCACCATCACCAAGTTAGTAGAACTTCGTGATGAACTATAATATGCAAGGGATAACGGAAACGATTCCCAAGCTCTTCGTAATGATGAAATTGATGAAGGTAGAAATCGAGAAAAACATCAAGTGTTGATGGTAGACAAGACCACTAGTTTCAAGAAAAGGGCAGAGGGAAGAAGGGAACTTCAAGAAGAACAGCAAGCAAGTTGCTGCTCAAGTGAAGAAGCCCAAGTCTGGTCCTAAGCCTGAGACTAAGTGCTTCTACTGCAAAGGGACTGGTCACTGGAAGCGAAACTACCCCAAGTGATTGGCGGATAAGAAGGATGGCAAAGTGAACATAAGTATATTTGATATACATGTTATTGATGTGTACTTTACTAGTGTTTATAGCAACCCCTCAGTATTTGATATTAGTTCAGTTGCTAAGATTACTAACTCGAAACGGGAGTTGCAGAATAAACAGAGACTAGTTAAGGGTGAAGTGACGATGTGTGTTGGAAGTGGTTCCAAGATTGATATGATCATCATCGCACACTCCCTATAATTTCGGGATTAGTGTTGAACCTAAATAATTGTTATTTGGTGTTTGCGTTGAGCATGAATATGATTTGATCATGTTTATACGGTTATTCATTTAAGTAGGAGAATAAATTGTTGTTCTGTTTACATGAATAAAACCTTATATGGTTGCACACCCAATGAAAATAGTTCGTTGGATCTCGATCGTAGTGATACACATAATCATAATATTGAAACCAAAAGATGCAAAATTAATAATGATAGTGCAACTTATTTGTGGCACTGCCGTTTAGGTCATATTGGTGTAAAGCGCATGAAGAAACTCCATGCTAATGGGCTTTTGGAATCACTTGATTATGAATCAATTGATGCTTGCGAACCATGCCTCATGGGCAAGATGACTAAGACTCTGTCCTTCGCAACAATGGAGCGAGCAACAGATTTGTTGGAAATCATACATACCGATGTATGTGGTCCGATGAATATTGAGGCTCGCGACAGGTATCATTATTTTCTGATCTTCACAGATGATTTGAGCAGATATGAGTATATCTACTTGATGAAACATAAGTCTGAAACATTTGAAAAGTTCAAATAATTCCAGGGTGAAGTGGAAAATCATCGTGACAAGAAAAAAAAGTTTCCACGATCTGATCGCGGAGACAAATATTTCAGTTACGAGTTTGGTCTTCAATTAAAACATTGTGGAATAGTTTCACAAACTCATGCCACCTGGAACACCACAGCATAATGGTGTGTCTGTTCGTCATAACCATACTTTATTGGATATGGTGCAATCTATGATGTCTCTTACCAATCTACCACTATTGTTTTGGGGTTATGCATTAGAGACCTGCATTCACGTTAAAAAGGGCACCATCTAAATCCGTTTAGACGACACAATCTGAATTATGGTTTGGCAAGAAACCAAAGTTGTCGTTTCTTAAAGTTTTGGGTTGTGATGCTTATGTGAAAAAGTTTCATCCTGATAAGCTCAAACCCAAATCGGAGAAATATGTCTTCATAGGATACCCAAAGAAGACTATTGGGTACACCTTCTATCACAGATCCGAAGGCAAGACATTCGTTGCTAAGAATGGATCCTTTCTAGAGAAGGAGTTTCTCTCGGAAGAAGTGAGTGGGAGGAAAGTAGAAAACTTGATAAGGTAATTGTACCTTCTCCCTTATTGGAAAGTAGTTCATCACAGAAATCTGTTCTTGTGACTACTACACCAATTAGTGAGGAAGCTAATGATGATGATCATGCAACTTCAGATCAAGTTACTACCGAATCTCGTAGGTAAACCAGAGTGAGATCCGCACCAGAGTGGTACGGTAATCCTGTTTTGGAATTCATGTTACTAGACCATGACGAACTTGTGAACTATGAGGAAGCGATGATGAGCCCAGATATGATCCATGTATAAGAACAAAGTATGGACTTTGATGGATTTGCCCGATGATCGGCAAGCCATAGAAAATAAATGGATCTTCAAGAGGAAGACGGACGCTGATAGTAGTGTTACTATCTACAAAGCTAGACTTGTCAAAAAGGTTTTTTGACAAAGTTCAAGGTGTTGACTATGATGAAATTTTCTCACTCGTAGCGATGCTTAAGTCTGTCCAAATCATGTTAGCAATTGCCGCATTTTTATGAAATCTGGCAAATGGATAAACAAAACTGCATTCCTTAATGGATTTATTAAAGAAGAGTTGTATATGATACAACCAGAAGGTTTTGTCAATCCTAAAGGTGCTAACAAAATGTGCAAGCTCCAGCGATCCATCTATGGACTGGTGCAAGCATCTCGGAGTTGGAATATGCGCTTTGATGAGATGATCAAAGCATATAGTTTTATACAGACTTGCGGTGAAGCCTGTATTTACAAGAAAGTGAGTGGGAGCACTACAACATTTCTGATAAGTATATGTGAATGACATATTGTTGATCGGAAATAATGTAGAATTATTCTGCAAAGCATAAAGGAGTGTTTTGAAAGAAGTTTTTCAAAGAAAGACCTTGGTGAAGCTGCTTACATATTAAGCATCAAGATCTATAGAGATCGATCAAGATGCTTGATAAGTTTTTTTCAATGAGTACATACCTTGACAATATTTTGAAGTAGTTCAAAAATTGGAACAGTCAAAGAAAGAGTTCTTGGCTGTGTTACAAGGTGTGAAATTGAGTAAGACTCAAAGCCCGACCACGGCAGAAGATAGAAAGAAAATGAAAGTCATTCCCTATGCCTCAGCCATAGGTTCTATAAAGTATGCCATACTGTGTACCAGATCTATTGTATACCCTACACTGTGTTAAGCAAGGGAGTACAATAGTGATCTTAGAGTAGATCACTAGACAGCGGTCAAAATTATCCTTAGTGGAATAAGGAAATATTTCTCAGTTATGGAGGTGACAAAAAGGTTCGTCGTAAAAAGTTACGTCGATGCAAGTTTTGACACAGATCTGGATGACTCTAAGTCTCGATCTAGATACATATTGAAAGTGGGAGCAATTAGCTAGAGTAGCTCCGTGCAGAGCATTGTAGACATAGAATTTGCAAAATACTTACGGATCTGTATGTGACAGACCCGTTGACTAAAATTATCTCACAAGCAAAACATGATCACACCTTAGTACTCTTTAGGTGTTAATCACATAAACGATGTGAACTAGATTACTGACTCTAGTAAACCCTTTGGGTATAGGTCACATGACAATGTGAACTATGGGTGTTAATCACATGGTGATGTGAACTATTAGTGTTGAATCACATGGCGATGTGAACTAGATTATTGACTCTAGTGCAAGTGGGAGACTGAAGGAAATATGCCCTAGAGGCAATAATAAAGTTATTATTTGTTTCCTTATATCATGATAAATGTTTATTATTCATGCTAGAATTGTATTAACCGAAAACATAATACATGTGTGAATACATAGACAAACAGAGTGTCACTAGTATGCCTCTACTAGACTAGCTCGTTAATCGAAGATGGTTATGTTTCCTAACCATGAACAAAAGAGTTGTTATTTGATTAACGGGATCACATCATTAGAAGAATGATGTGATTGACTTGACCCATTCCGTTAGCTTAGCACTCGATCATTTAGTATGTTGCTATTGCTTTCTTCATGACTTATACATGTTCCTATGACTATGAGATTATGCAACTCCCGTTTACCGGAGGAACACTTTGTGTGCTACCAAACGTCACAATGTAACTGGGTGATTATAAAGGAGCTCTACAGGTGTCTCCAAAGGTGAATGTTGGGTTGGCGTATTTCAAGATTAGGATTTGTCACTCCGATTGTCGGAGAGGTATCTTTGGGCCCTCTCGGTAATGCACATCACATAAGCCTTGCAAGCATTACAACTAATAAGTTAGTTGCGAGATGATGTATTACGGAACGAAAGAGACTTGCCGGTAACGAGATTGAACTAGGTATTGAGATACCGACGATCGAATCTCGGGCAAGTAACATACCGATGACAAAGGGAACAACGTATGTTGTTATGCGGTCTGACCGATAAAGATCTTCGTAGAATACGTAGGAGCCAATATGAGAATCCAGGTTCCGCTATTGGTTATTGACCGGAGACGTGTCTTGGTCATGTCTACATTATTCTCGAACCCGTAGGGTCCGCACGCTTAAGGTTTCGATGACAGTTATATTATGAGTTTATGGGTTTTGATGTACCGAAGTTAGTTCGGGGTCCCGGATGTGATCACGGACATGACGAGGAGTCTCGAAATGGTGAGACATAAAGATTGATATATTGGACGGCTATATTCGGACACCGGAAGTGTTCCGGGGAAGTTTCAGATAAAACCGGAGCACCGGGGGGGTTACTGGAACCCCCCAGGGGGTTAATGGACCTCATGGGCCTAAAGTGGAGAAGAGGAGGGGCTGCCAGGGCCGGCCACGCGCCCCCTCTCCCCCTAGTCCGAATTGGACAAGGAGGGAGGGGCGGCGCCCCCCTCTCCTCTCTCCCTTCCTTCCCCCTCTCCTAATTGGACAAGGAAAGGGAGGGGAGTCCTACTCCCGGTAGGAGTAGGACTCCTCCTGCACGCCTCCTACTAGGGCCGGCCGCACCCCCCTTGGATCCTTTATATACGGAGGCAAGAGGCACCCCATAGACACAAGTTGATCCACGTGATCATATTCTTAGTCATGTGTGGTGCCCCCTTCCACCATAATCCTCGATAATATTGTAGCGGTGCTTAGGCGAAGCCCTGCGATGGTAGAACATCAAGATCGTCACCATGCCGTTGTGCGGAGGAACTCTTCCCCGACACTTTGCTGGATCGGAGTCCGGGGATCGTCATCGAGCTGAACGTGTGCTAAAACTCGGAGGTGCCGTAGTTTCGGTGCTTGATCGGTCGGGCCGTGAAGACGTACGACTACATCAACCACGTTGTGCTAACGCTTCCGCTGTTGGTCTACAAGGGTACGTAGATCACACTCTCCCCTCTCGTTGCTATGCATCACCATGATCTTGCGTGTGCGTAGGAATTTTTTTGAAATTACTATGTTCCCCAACATTTTTCACTTAACTTCCTCTCTTTTACAGACGATCATCGTGCTACACCCGTCCAGGATACGGCACAACGGAGACACAAGCGCAGACGTGCAGCAGGGACCCGCTCCAAGGATTCTTTTTAGATTAAGACCCTGCGTAAACCTTTTTTACTGTCTCTTGTTGATACATATCCACCGTTGAGAAGGATGCTGACGTCTTGGCATGTGGCCACGCCAGAACAATGCACGTACCTGGACACATGGGGCTTCTTACAAAGGCCACTATTAAGGCCCGGTTTATACCACAAAGACCGAATACCTTAGGGAGTGTACGGCGTCGCGAGTTTGGCCCTATATGCAACAGCTCCGAATCATTGTCTTTGGTCTAATGTTGGGTTTGCCCGACTCCTGTGTTTTGGTGCCTTACGTTCCGCCTTGCCGGCTAAGGTAGCCCTAGGAGAACTGCTGCGATTGTGCCCTGGTTCATCCGGACGAGCACCTCAGTAGAGAAAGCCGAAAACTGACTGTCATGATATAGCATGAGACTGGTCAACCACTCGATGACATGTGGGAATGTTAGAATTCCTCCGCCTTAACGAAGGGCCGTTTCCCGGCCAGGCCTCTACGCACCCCGAGATCGGGAGCGTGCGGAGCCACCTGGGGCTATCTAGTAGCCCCACTGTCAAACTCCTATGGTTAAGTGAAAGTGCTAAAGCATTATAGTCCGGTTGCCTCGCTCGCTCCACTATCACCTCCTTAATAGGACCAAGATGTTGGGTTAAGTGTGAATGCATGTTTTTGCGAGCACCTCCGCATCATGTGCGTGAGGGTTGAAGCCGACGGCTGCAATCTTTCAGGTTATACACATGTATACATAAACGGCCGCCCAGGAGGCATCATATTACTTTCAGGCAAAAGTATAAAAATAGCCTCATAAAAATTTATAAAAGCATTTTGCTTACAATGAGATTACATATCACTCAAACATAATATTTTTTGAGCACTGGGTCTCTATCAAACAGGCACCCTCAAGAACTTTTTCAAAGTAGTGCTCGACAGCCTTTCGACCTATAGCGAAATCCCGCGCTGCAACATTGGTAGCATCCATCTCCGCCCAATACGCCTTAACACGGGCAAAGGCCATTCGTGCGCCCTCTATGCACGCCGACCTCCTCATCGCATCAATGCGCGGCACCACGTCAAGGACCTGCTGCACCAAGCTGAAATAGCTGTTCGGTTTTGGCCTTCCCGGCCATAGCTGATCCACAACAGACCTCATAGAGAGTCCGGACAACCTATTTAGTTCAGCCCATTCGGCTAATTGGTCAGTCAACGAAAGTGGACGCTCGGGAGAATGGAATTGTTGCCAAAACAGCTGGTCTACTCCATGGTCCGTCTGACCCTGGAAGTACTTGGCCGCATCGGCAGCGCTCACTGCCAAATCCATATACACATCCTCCGAACTCCACAGCCGATCTAGAGGGGCATACCGTGGATCTCCGAATTTCCTCCGCAACATAAAGGATTTCCCAGCTACAATATCCCCGGCTTCCCACAGCTCCTCCTTCTTTGCCCTCATAGCAGAGCGAAGATCCTTTTTCGTCGCAGCAGCCTTCTCAAGGTCCGATGCCTTCGCTTGGTTTTCCTTTTCAAGAACCCAGCAGCGGTCGGCGGCGGCTTTTAATTCTATAGCCATCTTGGCCATCTTGTCTCAGGTCTCGCCATGCGCGGCCTTCTCGGCTTGCAACTCTTCGGCCGCCTTCACAGCAGCCGCATTACCTAACCTCGCTTGTTCCTTGGCTCGGGCAAGTTCTGCCCGCAAGGCTTCAATAGTGGCAGCTCCATCTGCAGTCACAACATATTTAAGATACTGGCATCATGCTACTCTTCCTATGTGGCGTTTACCAGATATTGACACTTACCCTATGCCTCGTCAAGACTTTTGTTCACAAGCTCGATGTCGGCGTCTGCCGCATCCAACTGCCGTTCTAAATAGGCAAACTTGCTAGTCCGGCTAGACACCGGAGCTTCCATCACCTGCACATAAAGGCAGTATGGTTATTTCCTGGAAATATGATCCTTTGTTGGTCGTCGTTTCCGACGACAACCAGAGTCTCAGGGGCTACTACCTACACTGGGCACACCTAGCATGTGCAGGATTATCATACATTCTTTTACGTACCTCAAAGCCTGTAAGTAGACTCATAAAAGCTTCATGCAATCCGCTTTCGGCGGACGATATTCTCTCCATCACCGTATTCATCATCACACACTGTTCATCTGAGATGGCCGCTCGCCCCACCAACTCCCTCAGAACATCCGTTAGCACACTAGACGGGGCCGGACTCTTTTGTCTGCTCCCTTCGGGAGCCGAACATTGGGAGCTTCGGGGGTCAATGGGATTATCTTCTGGCCTCACCGGACTCGGAGAGGCCCTCTGCGACAACACTTCAGGGTCGCCCGCTTCTGGAGCGGAGGAGTCCGGAGGAGGCGTTTCGCTCTCCATCATCTCTGGAAGAAGATCCCCCGAAGATGAGCTCATTTGAGAGGGGCTAAGGCCCGAACTGCAAAATATATGCGGTGGTTATTTTCTCAGAAGAAAAAAAATGGCATATCTGTACTATTAAAGGTATTTCGGGTCACTTACGACTCATGGGAGAATTGATCCCCCCGCGGACTTTGTGCGGCAATAGCGCCCCCCAAGGTGGGACCCTCTGTGGGAGACTTCTTCTCCCGTTTGGAAGCTTCGGCTTCCGAATCCCCGGACGCAGTCCTTTTCCTCTTCTGGTCGCCTTCCCTCATGGAGACGCTCGCTCCCTCGGCTAGAATGGGCAGCGTTGGGGGCCCGCGTCCGCCCGCATTATCCTCCACGGTATCTTCCTTCAAGGGCTCCAGGCAAGGTGCGGTCTGGAGCATCTTTTCCAATACCGGATTTTCCAAACCCTCAGGGAGGGGGGCCGAGAACCGAATCAACTTCGCCTTTGTTAGCAGTCCTGGTCAAAAAGCAAACTCTCAGAAATAACTTTGTAACAAAGTAGAGAAAGTATGTTCGGCCGGAAGATGCCTTACCTGTTCGGCTGTGCGGTTGCTACTCAGGCCCACGTCCTCGGTGATTTCCGGACACTCCATCTGAGGTCCGAAGAATGACTTGTACATCTCCTCGTGCGTCAGGCCGAGAAAATTTTGAATGGCACGCGGCCCCTCGGGATTGAACTCCCACAGGCGAAGAGGCCGGCGTTTGCAAGGCTGGACTTGACGAACCAGCATAACCTGTATCACCGCAACCAAACTGAAATCTCCATTAAAGAGATCTCGAATGCGGCCTTGCAGTATAGGCACGTCCTTGACTGGACCCAAACTCAGACCTCTGCTGATCCATGACATCAGTTGTGGTGGGGGGCCCGAGCGGAAAACAGGGGGGGCCGCCCACTTGGCACTTCTAGGAGCCGTGATGTAGAACCACTCCTGTTGCCACAATTCAGATACCTCTGGGATGGAACCTTTGGGCCACGGAGCTCCCGTCATCTTGCGTATTGAGGCACCTCCACACGCTGCATGTTGCCCCTCGACCAGCTTCGGCTTCACTTCAAAGGTCTTGAGCCATAGGCCAAAGTGAGGGGTAACCTGGAGGAAGGCCTCGCACACGATAATAAATGTCGTGATATGAAGAAAGGAGTCCGGAGCTAGATCATGAAAGTCTAGCCCGTAGTAAAACATCAAACCCCTGACGAAAGGATCCAGGGCAAGGCCTAGGCCTCAGAGGAAGTGGGAAACGAACACGACGTTTGAGCTTGAGGTGGGGGAAGGATTCGATTGAGCACGGGAGGGAAAAATAAAAGCCTTGTCCCCTTTATAAAGAGGGTGAATATCAAGCGTCCTCTCCGTGTCCGTTTGGACTTGCCTATAATCTAGGAGTCCTAGAAGCGGTTGGGTTACCCATGCCTGTATTGATGAGAATCCCGGGATAAGGGGACACGATCTCTGCTTTAACAAGACGTGCCAAGGAAACCGCCTCGCATAACGCGCTGAGGTGGGATAATGAAACGACTCGGATAAAGGCTTGGCCGTGGTGTGTCATGCTACAGAATACGTCAGCAGATTAGATTTGTGTAAATATTATTCTCTCTATGGCAATATGTGGAAACTTATTTTGTAGAGCCGGACACTATCTTTGTGTTCAAAATCTTCTATGAAGTACTTGGAGGGGGAACCCGCCTTGCAATGCCGAAGACAATCTGCGCGCCGGACTCATCGTCATTGAAGCCTGGTTCAAGGGCTACTGAGGGAGTCCTGGATTAGGGGGTGTCCGGATGGCCGGACTATACCTTCAGCCGGACTCCTAGACTGTGAAGATACAAGATTGAAGACTCCGTCCCGTGTCCGGAAGGGACTTTCCTTGGCGTGGAAGGCAAGCTTGGCGATACGGATATGTAGATCTCCTACCATTGTAACCGACTCTATGTAACCCTAACCCTATCTGGTGTCTATATAAACCGAAGGGTTTTAGTCCGTAGGACAACGTACACATCAGCAATCATACCATAGGCTAGCTTCTAGGGTTTAGACTCCTCGATCTCGTGGTAGATCTACTCTTGTACTACCCATATCATCAATATTAATCAAGCAGGACGTAGGGTTTTACCTCCATCGAGAGGGCCCGAACCTGGGTAAAACTTCGTGTCCCTTGTCTCCTATTACCATCCGGCCTAGACGCACAGTTCGGGACCCCCTACCCGAGATCCGTCGGTTTTGACACCGACACCCCACGTCACTCAACTTGTTGTCTAGTTTAGGTGTAGGTATGGACATAGGGGGAGTGTTGTTCTCTCAATGAACTTTACCTCCCCCCATAATGCATAAACTAACCAAACTCTTTCACATTAGCCATTTTTGATGGTACTTGTGCTTCAAAGATGAGTGTTGGTCATGGGCCCAAGGTTAAAATCTCTGCGGCGCCATACCTCTGAACTCAAACATAGGTGGCCTCGGCCACCGCCCTCTCTTGGAGAGGTGTGTGTGTCTTCGTTCGTTTTGTCGGTTTTGTGTGTGTGTTCTCGTTTTTGTCTCGGTTTCTTCTCTTGAGCTAAGCCCTTTTTGGTCGGTCCTTTTTGCGGCAGAGCGGTACTACCGCTGCGTGCGCGGTACTACCACTGACAAGCGTCAAGCGGTACTACCGCCCACCCCAGCGGTACTACCGCCCACCCCAGCGGTACTACCTGCGGGGCAGGCGATGGGGGGTGTTATGTCGGGGCAGGGGGAGTTGTTTCTCCCCATACCCATTTGCCCCCACTCGCTCGTCTTCCTCGTTGCTCCAGCGACCTCTCGCCACAGGAGGGGCCTGGCTGGCCGCCGCTTTCGGGCCGTCTCTCTCCATTTCCTTCGGTGGAGTCGATCCCCACCACGTCCTCTAGCCATGGATGTCGGTATTGCCACCGTTCCCGTTCTCTCTTTGCCTAGATCTTGCATCTAGTTTTTAGGGGCAATAGGCATTGTTCTTCTCGTCTTTTGGCTAAGGCGAGGCTTGAGTAGGATGGAGATGGCTTCTAGGCTCTGCGGATTGAAGTTTGGTAGGATTGTTTTTGAATTTGGCATCTCCGGTAGTGCCGGATATGTCCATGGCACTAGGGAACCACCGTTCCCCATCTGGCACGGTACTACCGCCCTCCTCGAGCAGTACTACCGCGCAAGCGGTACTACCGTTGTTGGGCCGCGGTACTACCGCTGGATGCCCAGTTCCATCTTTTCCTACCAATTTTTGATCCTTGTTGTTTTGCTTGGTGGCTTATGCTCTTTGTTTCTTGTGTTTATTCTGGTCGTGTGTTTTGGTTCTAGGTGATGATCATCCTGAGCAGCAGGTCCGCCGTGTCAACCCCGGTCGTGCAACGTCAAAGCGCTACCGCACATATGAGTCAGCAGGTGGTTCCTCAAGTGCTCCAACGCCACCAGCGGGTGCTTCCTCAAGTGCTCCAAAGCTCTCGAAGAAATCTGCCAGCAAGCCAAAGGGGAAGACTGTGACTGAGATGAGTGCCAAGGAATTTTGGGCAAAGCGTCGCCGCAACCCCTATGAGGAAGACCAAGATCCCACTTTGGTCAACCGCCCGTTCTGGAACCGCTTTCAGTTCGCCATCTTCTTTGATGTGATCAAGGCTAAGAAGAATCACTTTGTTGATGTCCGTTCCATCGACACCGATACTATGGAAAAGGACCCTGAGTACTTTGGCGAAGCCCTTCAGATGTGCATTCAGTTGAACATTCTCAGAATCATGCAGTTCAACAAGAACTTTGATGCCGATATCATATGCCAATTCTATGCCACTGTCCATCTTGGAACTGATGCAGAAAGGACTCTGACTTGGATGAAAAATGGCAAGTTGATCAACGTCACGTGGAAGGCCTTCATGGAGTTACTTGGGGTGGAAGATCACGAGCTTGAGAATCCAGTCGGCTTCCGTCCTCACCGTAATGTCACCTCCACTCACAAGCAAGCACTCTGGCCCTACTATTCTCAGAAGGTTAACCCCAAGACAAAGAAGGTAACCTATGAGTTGTCTACCTATCTGGACATCCTTCACCGTGTCTTCCGCGAGACTCTTTTCCCGTGCATTGGGAATCTGGATATGGTCCACTCCTATCTTGTGGACATGCTTCTCTTCTGCCAGCATGAGAAGGAAGAAACCACTTGAGAGTCCCTGGACATTTCTCATGTTATGTGGTCTAAACTTCTGTCTGCCATTTCCGAGTGCAAGTGCCCCATCTATGGTCCTTTCATCATGCTGCTCATTGAGAAGGCCTGAGCACATCACTATCCCAGGGCTGTGCTGCAAACTGGAGAGTTGATTTCTCATGATATCAAGCGTCTGAGGAAGAAGGACAACTGGGGCACCCAGGCCCCTCGATCTGATGTTCCACCTTCTGAGGCGGACATGGAGTCCGAGGACAAGGCTGAGGTCGACAAGGATGAGGACTATGAGCCCTCTGGTGTGGAGCCCTCATGGGCCAAGAGGATTAAGCGCAAGATGAAGAAATTTTTCTGCATGGAGTCTCATGGACAGTACATGTCTCATGTCTCTGAGAAGAAGGCCCGCAGACGTCACAAGGAGCTCATGCGCCAGTTGGGTGCCACTGTTAACAGCGGATCTGAGGAGAGGATCACTGATGAGGAGGAGTGGGTTCAGCAGCATTGCCAGTGGACCGATTCAGACATAGAGCAGTTTCCGACCGACGACGGCGGTGCAGACGATCCCGCTGAGATGTGATGTTCGAGATCCTCAGCTTGCTATCACCTGGAGCCGTAGCAATGCTCTTTGCCCTTTTGGTGTCTCGCTGCCAAAGGGGGAGAGAGTTTAGGGATTTGTGTTGTTGCCATGTTGCGAGTGTGTCTTTGTGCTTTGTGGTGTCTTGTGTTTTCTCGTCGTTTTGCTTGGTTTGGTTTGGTGCCAGTGAGACCTAAGTTCTAGACATATGGTGTGAGACATATGCTACCTTATCTTTACCTTTATTATCTATGTCTATCTAGTACTGTGGTATCTTATGAGTTGCATGCTTCTCCTGTTTTATACCCTGCTCTCATATATCCTATGCTTAGAACTGTAGGACTATAAAATATAGGGGGAGTGTTGATCCTAATGTGTGTGTCTTGCATTCCAAAGGCACTACTAACTAGGTGCACACATTCAGGGGAGCCTGTCTATATTTTGTAGTTCTAAGTATCTTTACTTTCTTGTCTTATCCCTATGCAAATCCCTGTTTGTCATCAATCCACCAAAAAGGGGGAGATTGTTAAGGCATATTTCTCTCGATGTAGTTTTGGTGATTGATGACAACAGGTTTGCGGACTAACCATGTGCTTTGAGCATTTCAGAGATTCATCCTTTGGCACGAGATGATTCCTTTCCCCTCAGAGTGTTTTTCAAGATGGTGTAGCTCTTTCGTTTCTTGTTTGGTGGACTAGTTTCGTAGGAGTCACCGTACTATCAAGAGGGGGTCCGCTTTGGTAAGGCTAGGGTGGAATCATCACGTACACTTCCGTTTCACACCCTCTGGGCCTTCCCGCGTCGTTGGAGGTTTGATTCCCTATTGGATGGGCAGTCTTTGGCCCCAGCGGTAGTACCGCGGTGCCCAGCAGTAGTACCGCTTGAGGGTCCTCAGCGGCAGTACCGCTACGGTACCGGGCCACTACCGCCTCAACTCGAGGGGGGCGGATCTCGTGTCGGGTTGAGCGGCACTTGCAGCGGAAGTAGGTGCGGTAGTACCGCTCGAGAGCGGTAGTACCGCCCTACCACCGCGGCAGTACCGCGCTGGGCACGGTCCCTCCTCTACCTTCAAGCCCTCCCAGGCTGGGCGGTAGTACCGCAAGGGGGAGCGGTAGTACCGCTGGGTCCATCGGTAGTACCGCTGCCCCCGACGGGGCTGTTTTGGGGGTAACGGTTGTATGGGGTCCTTTAGTATAAAAGGGGGTCCCCTTCTTCCTCGTTGACCTACCTCTTCCCGCATAAGCTCCATTAATGCTCCAAGCTCCATTTTCGCCCGATCTCTCTCCCTAGCCAATCATACTTGTTGATTTTCTAGGGAGTGGTTGAGAAGGCCCCGATCTACACTTCCACCAAGAGAAATTTGATTCCACCACCAATCCCTAGCGGATCTTGTTACTCTTGGGTGTTTGAGCACCCTAGACGGTTGAGGTCACCACGGAGCCATAGCCCATTGTGGTGAAGCTTCGTGGTGTTGTTGGGAGCCTCCGATTAAGTTGTGGAGATTGCCCCAACCTTGTTTATAAAGGTCCGGTCGCCGCCTCCAAGGGCACCAATAGTGGAATCACGACATCTCGCATTGTGTGAGGGCATGAGGAGAATATGGTGGCCCTAGTGGCTACTTGGGGAGCATTGTGCCTCCACACCGCTCCAACGGAGGCGTACTTCCCTTCAAAAGGAAGGAACTTCGGTAACACATCCTCGTCTTCACCGGCTCCACCCTTGGTTATCTCGTACTTTTACTTGTGCAAGCTTGTTAGTGTTACTTCCCTTGCTTGCTTGTGTGCTTGTTGTTGTTGCATCATATAGGTTGCTCACCTAGTTGCACTTCTAGACAACCTACTTTCATGCAAAGTTTAATTTGGTAAAGAAAAGCTAAAATTGTTAGTTGCCTATTCACCCCCCTCTAGTCAACCATATCGATCCTTTCATCCATAACCGAGAAATATTTCCTTATTCCACTAAGGATATTTTTGACCGCTGTCTAGTGATCCACTCCTGGATCATTATTGTACCCTCTTGCCAAACTTATGGTGAGGTTCACAATAGGTCTGGTACACAGCATAGCATACTATATAGAACCTATGACTGAGGCATAGGGAATGACTTCTCATTCTCTTTCTATTTTTTGCCGTGGTCAGGTTTTGAGTCTTTACTCAACTTCACGTCTTGCAACATAGGCAAGAACTCCTTCTTTGACCTTTCCATTTTGAACTACATCAAAATCTTGTCAAGGTATGTACTCATTGAAAATATATCAAGCGTCTTGATCTATCTCTATAGATCTTGATGCTCAATATGTAAGTAGCTTCATTGAGGTCTTTTCTTTGAAAAACTCTTTTCCAACACTCCTTTATGCTTTCCAGAAAATTCTACATTATTTTTGATCAACAATATGTCATTCACATATACTTATCAGAAACGTTGTAGTGTTCCCACTCACTGTCTTGTAAATACAAGCTTCACCGCAAGTCTGTATTAAAACCATATGCTTTGATCACTTTATCAAAGTATATATTCCAACTCCGAGATGCTTGCACCAGTCCATAGATGGATCGTTGGAGCTTGCACACTTTGTTGGCACCTTTAGGATTGACAAAACCTTCTCGTTGCATCATATTGTAGCAACCCGACCCGAATGGATCAAGTCTCTGTGCTTAAGTGTCATCCCTGGGTCGGTATGCTGACACACACAGTACTCGAGGATTTATAACAGAGGTAAATCACATGTATAAGTAACGTAAATACTATTACCTCAATCCAAATAGCGGAAGTAACAAGGTTGTGGATTCCCATCAACACCAACGGCAAAGTTGAGTGTAGAAATCGTAACCCTAACGTATCACTTACTCGTCGTAAGATATCCTGCAACATGAGACGTTGCAGCCACAGAGGGTCAGTACATTGAATGTACTGGCAAATTCACACCATAGAGAATGATGAACAATGGCTATCACTACATGCATATTTGGCTGGTGGAAAGCTCTATGGTTATAAGGTTTTTGCGAAAAGCCAATTTTTCCCTACTACAAAGGAATAAATTTTTATTTAACTATCATGGTGGTTGTCAAACATTGAGAATGGTTGACAGCATTCTCAATCCCAATCAAGCATCATCATTAAAACCCAACAATATTCATTTAAAGTAACATGATGAGATTCACATGATAATCCAGGTACTAGATACTCAAGACGTCCATCACCGGGGACACGGCTAATCATGATTAGTTTGTACACTCTGCAGAGGTTTGCGCACTTTTCCCCACAAGACTCGATCGCCTCCGTTTGGTTTCTCGCACTACATGGTGTTTGAGAAGACAGATGACCGAGACATAGTCTTTTAGAAGCGCTAGCACCTTACGATGGGTAGACCGTTACACCTACTTTCCCCTACATCTGCTAGTCTACCACTGTAAGAGTTCGCACGACTTAATCAACTATGCTAGAGCCCATAGTAGCTTGTGGCTGCACACGGAAGTTTCTAGTATGAAAAATCTCATGATCCCTTTGAGCCTGGGTGGCGGTCCATTAAAAAACAGGCAATCCTAGTCTACCCAGGTGCCTAGACAGGAAATCCTGGAATACCCAGGTACGTCAATCCACCCAGATGTGTGTTTAAGTTGCCACCTTAAGTAAACCATTAATTAACAATCTCACATCTGTCATGAATACTCTCAAAACCCAATCCACGTCTACGAGCATAGCATGGCACTATAAGCATAACGTAATAGTAACTCCCAAGGTTTGAATGCAGGGCAATAGGTTCCTACCTCATCAACTACTTCCCAATACCCACATGTTATCAATCCTACTCATGCAATGTTTGAGGGTGAAACTAATGCATAAAAACTGGGTATGAAAGAGGTATGATCAAAGTGTGAACTTGCCTGCAATGTTGATGAAGATGATTCGCACTCAAAATCTTGATAGATCTACTCGTCACACTCCGGTCAATCTATCGTAAGCAAGCAATAGGAACCACACATAAGCAATCACTCAAAAGATCAGAAAGATCGAAGAAGTCGATTCAGAAAACTTCAAAACCAAGCAAATAACTCTTGCAACATAAAACAATTTCTAACAGTACCAAAATTATGTGAATTTGGCCTTATTAGAGTGTTTAGGTCAAGAGCTTCGATTTGCAAAAAGAATCAACTAAATCAGAAATATAAAACTCAAGTTATGATCAAACGAAGTTTGAATTCAAATCTGATCTAATTCAAATTTTAAACTTTTCAAAAACATGTTTGAGTTGGATTACTAGATAGAGGGGATCATAACGAAGATGTGAGCGTTGGTTTCGTTTGATTTGGACTAACGAGCAAAAAGTTGTAGACGTTTGAAGCAGAGGGACTAATCTATAAATAAAGTATTCACATCTAGGTCCCTGGCCGAAATTTAAAAGAAAAAAAATTCTACCGAACGAACGTTCACCGCCGAACGCTAACTAACGAAAACCGTTTGCTCCAAAGCCTAAGCTAACGAACGCTCTCTAAATAAAAAAACGCTTAGAGAAAAAAAACAAATGGATCTGGATCCTTAGATCCAGATCGGACGGACGAGGAGGGTTGTGGTTACCGTGGTGGTTGGAGTCACCGGCGACGGAGAAGACGGCGGCGGCTACGAACGGGGCGGCGGCTCCGGTGGCTCTTCGGCTCGGGCGAACCCATGGGGAGGCGCGACGCGACGAGGGGACTCCGGTGGTGGTGGCGGCATTGGGCGTAGGCGGCGGTGGAGTGCGGGGCAATGGTGGCAGATCTCGGTGGAGCTCGCGAACTCCGCCGAGTTTGCGTGGGGCGTGGGGAGGCGAGGGCGGCTGCGTTTCGAGGAGAAAACGGGGCCGGGGTCGACGGTTTATATAGGGGGTCGCCTTGGGCGAGGGGCAAGGCGAGGGGGGCGTCCGGGTTGAGCACAGCGTCGGCCAGCGGAGCGTGCGCGTGCGGGACTCCGGCAAGAGGTCAGGGACGAACCCGGCAGGTGGGTCCCACCTGTTGGTGGCTGAGCGAGGCGGCGGCCGATCGCACGCGCGAGCGGGTGAGTGGAGCGGAGCGGCTTCGGGCGCAGCTGGCTCTGGGCCGTGGCCTGGCCTGGGAGCTGGGAGAGAGAGAGGGAGAGCAGTGCTGGGCTTCGGCTGGCCTGGCCTGGTTGGCTGGGCCGGCCCAGTCGGCGGTTTTATTTTAACAATTTTTAAGACAAGAAAAGAAATAAAAAATATACTATAGGCATATAATATACCAAAATTTGCAGAAAAAGATTTTCTACAACATGGACATTTTTATCATGCCAAATAAAATCCACACAAATTCAGATAAATCAAAGAGTGCTACTAGTCTATTAAAATCCAACAAAAATCATTCTAAAAATAACAAAATGATTTCAAATTAATTTTTCTCCAATTTTCTAACATAGGGAATCATGTTACCCTATTTTCCATATATTTTATTTTTGGAGAAAATAATTTGAATAAAACCCAAATAACTCCAAATTGAAAATAAATTCAAAAGAACTTTGAATTTAATTCTTTGAAACTCCCAACTCATATTTCATATAATTTGAAGAAGTCATTTTATCTTCTCTCGTGAAAATCATTGAGTTGCTTAAAGTTTCTGAATTGGAAATATTTTTCCAAATGAAATTCAAATATTTTCAACACCCCTTGTCATTTAAATAAATGGAAGAAGTCATGTCATCTTCTCTCTAGGGTTTTTGTGTTGAAAAGAATTTGAATTCATGGAGATCAGAAAGCAAATATGAAAGTTTGGGAAAGTCCTTTTATTCCCTCTCATTTAACTTTCAAAAAGTTTCGAATTCACTCACTTTCAGACAATCAATCAAACAGTCAATCAAATCTATCTATTTATTATAACATTCCAAAATTTAGAATTTTGGGATGTTACAAACCTACCACCCTTAAAATTAATCTCGTCCTCGAGATTCGGAGAGGCTAGAAATAAATAGGTTAGGGTTTGGGGGTCTTCTCAGAATCCATAGATCATCACAGGGGTCTGGGGTGCTACCACCCTTAGAAACATGGTTACTGTTCCATCAAAACTCATATACTCCATCCTTATTCTTAACAGTGTCGGTCTTCTCAGATCTTCAAGATAATTCCTTATCCGGGCTCTTCCGGTAGTGGCATAACCTTTACCAAAATTCTTCTGTCCTTTCATCTTGGTAAGGTTATTCCGAGACTGGGTCTTCTTAGATGACGGGTCTGGCGCCAATACTAATCAACTATCGATATCTCTCATGGTGGTCAACAATTTAGGGTTTCTCCTGCAGGAAATGGGTCTGGGTTGATCCTCACCGTATAACCTACATGTTACGGCATATCTCTCTCAAGGTAGTTTTGGTGATTGATAACAACATGTTTGCGGACTAATCATGTGCTTTGAATAGTTCACAGATTCACCCCTGGCACGAGACGTTTCCTTCCCTTCGGAGTGTCCTTCAAGACGGTGTAGCTCTTTCGTTTCTCTCTCGGTGAACTAGTTGCGTAGAGGGCACCGTACTATCAAGAGGGGGTCCGCTGGGGTTTTGCATGGGTGGAATGAACACGTACACATCAGCTTCCCACCCTCCGAGCTTGTCCATTCCTTTGAAGAGGTCTCTCCACTTTTCCTTGTCCTGTCTGGGTCCCAGCGGTAGTACCGCGCAACCCAGCCGTAGTACCGCTGAGGAGACACAAGTAGCAGTACCGCTCCACAGCGGTAGTACCGCCCTTGTCTCCATAGCAGTAGTACCGTTGGGGTGCCTGGCACCACCGCCTCGTCCTCAGCCTCATTGGAGAGATTCTCTCTCTCTCTTCAGTGTCCCAGCGGTAGTACCGCACTACCAGCGGTAGTACGGCTGAAGGGTCACAAGCGGCAGTACCGCTCCACAGCGGTAGTACCGCCGGTGACCCCGCTGCGGTAGTACCGCTGGGCTGTCTGGCTCCTACCGCCTCGACTCGAGGGGTCTTTTTCTCGTGTCGGGTTTTGCGACACTAGTTGCGGTTGTAGAGGTGGTAGTACCATTTCACGAGCGGTAGTACCGCCCCTACCACCGCAGTAGTACCGCGTTGGGTCCTATTCCCTACTAGTCTCCTCTGCGTGGCAGTGCCGCTGGCTGGTGCGACAGTACCGCTGACCTAGCAGTAGTACCGCCCTGTGCGGGGCTGGTTGGTGGGGGGCAACGGTTGGATTGTTGCCCCCACTATAAAAGGGAGTCCCCTTCTTCTCTTTGACCTACCTCTTCCTCCCCCAAGCTCCATTTATTGCTCAAGCTCCATTAAATGCTCCAAGCTCCATTTTCACCAGATCTATCTCTCTAGCCAATCAAACTTGTTGATTTGCTCGGGAGTGGTTGAGAAGGCCCCGATCTACACTTCCACCAAGGGATTTTCGATTCCCCCACTCATCCCTAGCGGATCTTGTTACTCTTGGGTGTTTGAGCACCCTAGACGGTTGAGGTCACCACGGAGCCATAGTCCATTGTGGTGAAGCTTCGTGGTTTTGTTGGGAGACTCCGATTAAGTTGTGGAGATTGCCCCAACCTTGTTTGTAAAGGTTCGGTCGCTGCCTTAAAGGGCACCAATAGTGGAATCACGGCATCTCGCATTGTGTGAGGGCGTGAGGAGAATACGGTGGCCCTAGTGGCTTATTGGGGAGCATCGTACCTCCACACCGCTCCAACGGAGATGTACTTCCCCTCAAAGGGAAGGAACTTCGGTAACACATCCTCGTCTTCACCGGATCCACTCTTGGTTATCTCTTACCTTTACTTGTGCAAGCTCTTTAGTGTTACTTCTCTTGCTTGCTTGTTTGCTTGTTGGCATTGCATCATATAGGTTGTTCACCTAGTTGCACATCTAGACAACCTACTTTGATGCAAAGTTTAATTTAATAAAGAAAAGTTAAAAATTGGTAGTTTCCTATTCACCCCCCTCTAGTTAACCATATCGATCCTTTCAATTGGTATCAGAGCCTCGTCTCTTTATTAAGGACTTTACCGTCCAAAGAGTATGGTTGATACCGTAGACAGTGTGGAGGAACACTCCAGTGTGAATCCGATCTCGTCCACGGGCGATGGGGGAACCTCGGTCTCTCGTGAGGAATTCAATGTGGCCTTAGAGACATTGAAGACCTCCATGACGACCGAGGTTGAAAGCATGTTTACTAAATTTCTTGAGGGGCTTAAACTTTCTACCGCACCGTTGAAAGTGGGTGATCCCACCAACAAGGTGACGGATGTTATCCCCGACAAGGGGGAAGCTAGTAGTGAAAAGGCTCCATCTTCTAGTGGTAAAAATGGCACCGGCATATTTGCTCATGTGGAACCACCACTTGTTTATGGTGGACCGGTTCCTTCTACTCATTTGAATCATGCCGGTCCTCCCCCTAAGACTGTGAAAAATGAGGACTTTGATTCTTGGGTTTGCCGCTTTAAACGTCATTTAAATCATGTGAACACTAACCTTTGGAGAATCATTGAAGAAGGTTTTTATCCGCATGATCCAAGCAACTTCACTCCTCGAGAAGCCGCGGATAATCAATTCAATGAGAATGCTCTCTTTATCATTCAAGATGCAATTCCACCCGAAGACCTACCTCATCTTCGTCCCTTCGCCTTGGCCAAAGATGCATGGCATTGTGTTGTATCTCTCTACCGGGGAAGCGCAATCATTCAACGCTCCAACTATGAAGTGGTGCAAGATGAGGCCGATGAGTTTGCTATGAAAGAAGATGAAGAACCTCATGAGCTTTATCGGAGAGTAACCAAACTCGCGGTCTCACTACGAGATCACGGGAGCAAGGACACGGATGACAATTGGATCAAGCGCAAATTCCTCAAGGCAATGATGCCCTACCACAAGGCCATGTCCTTCGTCATTCGTCAAACACCGGACTTCCACACTTTGACCTTAAGCGAAGTGTTGGATGAGTTTGTGGCCATGAACATTTTGGACAAGACCGCCGACAATGCGGTGCTCCGTTCTCAACGGGCAAAGAAGCCTAACCTTGCATTGAAGGCCAAGCTCACCATTGAAGAAGAAGAAGAGGAAGAAGAGGAGAGCAACCCCGAAGATACGAAGTATGCATATCATGAACACATGGCGCTTGCTTCAAGGCAATTTTGGAGCAAGAAAAACTCGAGGCCAAACTTTAGCAAAAACAACTCGAGTGGCATGAGGGGCAAGCAACGTGTAAGGAGTTACTACAATTGCGGCAATGTGAGTCATTTTGTTGCGGAATGCCCGTATGAGAAGAGGGAAGACAATGGTGGCAAGCTCATCCGAAAGGACAAGGCCAAGTCGTTCCCCAACAAGAACAACTTCACCAAGAAGACTCCTCCCAAGGCATTGGTTGTACAAGAAGAGGACAATGAGGATGATGACGATGATGAAGATGATGAGTCGGTTGCCATGGCCTCCATTGCCATTGCGATGACTTCACAGGTGTCTCTCTTCGACTCACCAAATGAGAGCATCACCGCCAAGTGCCTCATGGCTAAAGCCACCAACAAGGTAACCCCCAATATCAAAACTACCATCATTAGTCATCCTTCTCCGACGGATAGCATTAATGAACTTGAGGGAGCTAATGTGGAGGCTAACGAGTTTGAGGCCTTTATGGGCAAACTCAAGGGAAAATCCAAGAAGCACTTTGTTGCTCTCTTGGAACAACTTGGTGAAGCCAATGACATGATCGAGGCTCACGAAGACAGCATCACTAAGATGGAAGGGCATAGTCATGACTATGCCGATGAGATTTTGGATCTTTCCAATGCTCTTGAGGAAGAGCGTGGTCTTCGTTTGGCTCTTGAGGAGTCACACAACGATGATCATGCTAAGTTAAAGAAAGATTATGATCATGTCCTCATAGTTTCTCATGTGCTGAACTCTGAGAAGGCCGAACTTGAGGTTGATCTTGCTAGACTCAAAGAGGAGTTTGATCTACTTGACAAGGCTCACAAGGTCTTGAAGGGTGCTCATGCTAGCCTCAAAGAGTCTCATGATCAACTTCAAGTAAAGCTAACCAAGGAAAAAGCCACTTTCCCTCGTATGATGTTAATTGATAATGCAAATGCTACTAACCCGTGTTGTGAGCATGTGCATCTCGTTGAGGAGAATGCTAAGCTAAAGGGGCAACTTGAGAGAGGTCTTGCGACTTGCATACAAGGCAACAAGAACCTCAACGATCTCTTGATCAACCAAAAGGGAGTTGTGGCCAAGGAAGGGGTTGGGTACGTGCCCGACTCCAAGAACAAGAAGAAGAATGACAAGACCAAACGACCTCCTCCTATCATGCAAACCTTTGTGAAGGAGGGAGAGAGTGCCTCCGAGGAGAAGAAGAAGAACAATGTTAAGAAGGGCAATGTCACCCCTCCCAACAAAGCCGGCGATTTTAATCCTTCTTATGTGTTAGGCCGTGATAGTGATGGGCATGTTTATGCCAAATTTGTTGGTTCTCCTCATGAATACATTGAATGGTCTATTTGGGTTCCAAAAACCCTTGTTACTAACATCAAAGGACCCATTACAAAATGGGTACCTAAAACCAAGCATTGATCTCTTGTAGGTGTTTGCTTCCAGTGGGGGATCATGGTTGCTCGATAGCGGAGCTACAAATCATATGACCGGAAGTAAGGACTTGGTGGTGGACGTGCACAAGGTTCCATCTATGCCCACCAATGTCGAGTGGGGTGACGCCTCATCTTATAAGGTATTGGGACTTGACAAGGTGGTCATCTCTCATGATCTCACGATCGAGAAGGTCATGCTTGTTGAGTCCCTTGCATACAATTTACTTTCCGTTCGTCAACTTGCAATCATGGGCTTTGCCACTTTCTTTGATATCGATACCGTGGCCCTCTTGTGGAGCAAGACTCTTAAAGTAGCTTTTGTTGGGCATGTCAAGAACGGTCTATATGTGATTAACTTTTCGGAGCGACCCACTAAGACCGCGACATGCCTAATGGCTAAAGTTGATGTGGGATGGCTTTGGCATCGCCGTTTAGCCCATGTCAATATGAGATCTTTGCAAAGTCTCCTCAAGGGGGACCATGTCCGTGGACTAACGAATGTTAGTTTTGCTAAAGATCGTGCTTGCAGTGCCTGTATCGAAGGAAAGCTACATGAGAAGGCTCACCCTCCCACGACTATCATTTATTCAAAGAGGCCTTTGGAGCTCCTTCACATGGATCTTTTTGGGCCTCCATCCTTCAATAGTCTTGGAGGTAGGAAGTATTGCTTGGTGATTGTGGATGACTACTCAAGGTACACGTGGGTGTATTTCTTCAAGAGGAAGAGCGAGACCCAACAAACCGTCATTGACTTTGCAAATGAAGCACAACGTCAACACAATGCAAAGATCTTGACAATAAGTGACAACGGCACCGAGTTCAAGAACTACACCTTGGATGAGTTTCTTAGTGATGAGGGAATCAAGCATCAATATTCCGCACCCTACACCCCTCAACAAAACGGTGTTGCAGAGAGGAAGAACCAGACATTGATGGACGCGGCAAGGACCATGATGGCGGAGTTCAAGTCTCCGTACAACTTTTGGGCCGAAGCCATCAACACCGCGTGTCATGCATCCAATCGGCTCTACCTCCACAAGGGCTTGAACAAGACTCCATATGAGATACTCACTGGTAACAAGCCCAACCTCAAGTACTTCCGGGTATTCGGGTGTAAGTGTTTCATTCTCAAGAAAGGTGTTCGGTTGTCTAAATTTGAGGCTAGAGCTTATGAGGGCATATTTGTTGGCTATGCTACAAACTCTCATGCTTACCGTGTCCTGAATAAATCCACGGGACTTATTGAGGAGACGTGTAACGTGGAGTTTGATGAGAATAACGTCTCCTAAGTGGAGCAAAGTGGCACTTGTGGTGTAGCTGATGAAATTCCTCCCCAAGCCATAAGAAGAATGGGTGTTGGCTTTATCCTACCCATTGAGGAACCCCTTTTGGCCGAAGGAGAAGGACAAAGCTCCACTCAAGTGGAGCCATCACCAACCCAAGGCCCACACGCTTCCGAAGTTTAACATGAAGGCCCTCATCTTCAAGAACATGACCAAGGGCAAGATCACGCTCAAGACGGTGTTGACACATCAAGTGATGCCCAAGGTCAAGTTCTCTCCTCCGAGCAAGTTCAAGAACAAGAACAAGCCCAAGACAATGCTCAAGATGATCAAGTGACCACTCCTCATCTCACCCCTGAGGAGTAATTAGAGCGTCGTGCTGCCAAGGTTGCTTCCAAGCTCTCCACAAAGGATCATCTCATGACGAATGTGCTTGGAAGCTTAAGAAAGGGGGTAAGCACTCGTAGACAATTAGCAAATTATTGTGAGCATCACGCGTTTGTCTCTTGTGTGGAACCCCACAAGGTCTATGAAGCGCTAGAAGATCCGGATTGGCTCAATGCCATGCATGAAGAACTCAAAAACTTCGAGCGCAACAAAGTGTGGAGATTGGTGCCAAGACCAACCGGGAATCACAATGTCATAGGAACCAAGTGGATATTTAAGAACAAGCAAGATGCCCATGGGATTATCATTCGCAACAAGGCTCGTTTGGTAGCACAAGGCTACTCCCAAGTCGAGGGTATCGACTACGGTGAAACCTTTGCTCCCGTTGCTCGTCTTGAATCCATTCGCATGTTGATTGCATATGCTTCTCATCATAACTTTAAGTTACAACAAATGGATGTGAAGAGTGCTTTTCTTAATGGTCCTATTAATGAATTGGTTTACGTCAAGCAACCCCCCGGGTTCGAGGATCCCTACTTTCCCGATCATGTGTATCAACTCGATAAGGCACTCTATGGCCTTAAACAAGCCCCACGTGCGTGGTATGACCACCTTACCGAGTTGTTACAAGACCGTGGTTTTGAAGTTGGGCTAATCGACCCCACTCTTTTTACTAAGAAGGTCAAAGGGGAGTTTTTTGTGTTCCAATTATATGTTGATGATATTATCTTTGGTTCTCCTAACAAAGCTTTCAATGAGGAATTTGCCGCTCTCATGACCTCAAAGTTCGAGATGTCCTCCATGGGAGAGTTGAAGTTCTTTCTAGGGTTCGAAGTGTAGAAAACAAGAGAAGGAACCTTCATCAATCAATCCAAATACACTCAAGACATGCTCAAGAGATTCAAGCTAAGTGACGTCAAGCCGGCTTCCACTCCAATGCCCACCAAGTTCCAACTTGACTTAGATCCCAATGGTAAAGTGGTGGATCAAAAGGTATATCGTTCCATGATTGGATCCTTGCTTTACCTTTGTGCAACTAGACCGGACATCATGTTGAGTGTGGGAATTTGTGCACGGTTTCAAGCTGCACCTAAGGAAAGTCACTATGTGGCGGTCAAACGAATCTTTCGATATTTGGCTCATACCCCAAACTTTGGCTTATGGTACCCAAGAGGATCAAACTTCAAGCTTGTAGGGTACTCGGATTCCGATTGGGCGGGAGACAAAGTGGATAGGAAGTCCACTTCCGGAGGGTGCCAATTCCTTGGTTGCTCTTTGGTAAGTTGGTCTTCCAAAAAGCAAAGTTGTGTGTCTCTCTTGTCCACTGAGGCGGAGTATGTTGCCGCCGGTAGTTGTTGTGCACAACTCCTATGGATGAGGCAAACTTTAAAGGATTACGGTGTCACTTGTGACAAAGTGCCTCTTTGGTGTGACAATGAAAGTGCCATCAAGATCTCTCTCAACCCGGTGCAACACTTCAAGACGAAGCATATTGAGATTCGGTATCATTTCATCCGGGATCACATTAGGCGAGGAGAGATCGAGCTCAACTATGTCAACACTCATGACAACCTTGCAGATATTTTCACGAAGCCCTTGGATGAAGCAAGATTTCACGAGTTAAGGCATGATCTAAATATCATTGATTCGAGCAATGTGGCTTGAACCCTTGCACACCCCACCACGCTCAATTTGTTGTCTAGTTTAGGTGTAGGCATGGACATAGGGGGAGTGTTGTTCTCTCGATGAACTCTCCCTCCCCCCATTATGCATAAATTGATCAAGTCTTTCACTTTAGCCATTGTTGATAGTTTGTGTTTCAAAGATGAGTTTTGGTCATGGGCCCAAGGTTAAAATCTTCGCGGCGACATACCTATTGACTCAAACATAGGTGGCCTCGGCCACCGCCCTCTTTTGAAGAAGTGTGTCTTGGTCGTTTGCTCGTGTGCTCTCTTTTCTTGCCGTTTGTGTCTTTCCTTCGAGCAAAAGCCTTGTTTTTGGTTGCCGTGGCGTGCTGGGCGGTACTACCACTGATGGTGCGTGGTACTACCGCTCATAAGCGGTACTACCGCCCCCCAGCACGGTACTACCGCTGAGGGACGGGACCAGGGGGTTATATCGAGGCAGGGGGGTTTCTTCTCCCCCATACCCATTCGCCCCCTCTTTCTTCTTCCTCTCTCCAGCCTCCACTCGCCGCGGGAGGTCTCCGGTGGATCTCCGTCTCCGGGGCGTCCCTCTCCATTTCCTTTGGTGGAGTCGATCCCTACCCCATTCTCTTGCCATGGATGCCGGTATTGCCCCCGTTCCTTCTTTCCTTTTGTCTCGTTTTCAGATCTTGTTTCTTAGGGGCAATGGTGGTTGCATCTCTAGATTTTTGGCTAAATCTAGGCTTGAGTTGGTTGGAGAAGGCAACTAGACTATCTCGATTAGAGTTTGGTAGGAATATTTTTGAATTTGGCAGGCCGGTAGTGCCGGATCTGACCACGGTAGTAGGAAACTGATGTTTCTTTGCCTCGTGCTGTAGGAAACTGCTGTTTCTCCGCCTTGAGCAGTACTACCGCTCTCGTTGGAGCGGTACTACCGCTTGGGCTCGAGCAGTACTACCGCTCTCGTCGGAGCGGTACTACCGCTTGACCTCGAGCGGTACTACTGCTCTCTTTGGGGCGGTACTACCGCGGGCATGTCACGGTACTACCGCTGCATGCCAAATTCCATCAAATTCCTACCTTACCTTGATTATTTTTGTTGTGTTTGTTGGCTTATGCTCGTTCTTTCTGGTTGTTTTGCGTGTTCTTGTGTTTGGCTCCAGGTGATGACCCTTCTGAGCATCAAGCTCGCCGTATCAACCCGGGCGTGCAACATCAAAACGCTACCGCACCTCTGAGCTAGCCGGTGGTTCCTCGAGCACCCAACCGCCTCCAGCAAGCGCTTCTGCAAGTGTTCCTCCACCTCCTCAGCAATCAAAGAGATCCTCCAACAAGCCAAAAGGGAAGACTGTGACTGAGATGACCAACAAGGAGTTTTGGGAGAAGCGTCGCCGCAACCCCTATGCGGTGGACCAAGAACCCACTTTGGTCAACCACCCGTTCTGGAATCGTTTTCAGTTTGCCATCTACTTTGATGTGATCAAGGCCAAGAAGAATCTCTTTGTTGATGTTCGCTCCATTGACACTGATGCTATGGAGAAGGACCCGGAGTACTTTGGCGAAGCCCTTCAGATGTGCACTCAGCTGAATATTCTCAGGACCATGCAATTCAACAAGGATTTCGATGCGGATTTGGTGGCTCAATTCTATGCCACCGTCCATCTTGGGATAGATGTCGACATGACTCTGACATGGATGACCAATGGCAAGCTACTTTCCGCCAAGTGGAAGGCTTTCATGGAGTTACTTGATGTGGTGGATCACGGGCTTGAGACTCCTGTCGGTTTCCGCCCTCACCGCAATGCTACGTCCACCCACAAGCAAGCCCTTTGGCCCTACTGCACTGTGAAAGTTCACCCAGTAACTGAGAAGAAGACCTATGAGCTGTCTCCGTATCTGGACATTCTTCATTGCATATTCCGTGAGACTCTCTTCCCTCGGATCGAGAATCTGGATATGGTCCACTCTTACCTCGTGGACATGCTCCTTTTCTGTCAGCATGAGAAGGAAGCAAGCACTAGAGAGAGCCTGGATATTTCTCATGTCATGTGGTCTGAACTTCTCTCTACCGTGTCTGAGCGCAAGTGCCCGATATATGGTCCATTCATCATGAGGCTCATTGAGAGAGCCTGGGCACAAACCTATCCCAGAGTGTTGCTAGAGACTGGAGACTTGGTTTCTCATGAGATCAAGCGTCTGAGGAAGAAGGACAATTGGGTCACCCCAGCGCCTCATACAGGGGGTCCGTCTGCTGCTGCTGCTACTGCTGCCATGGAGACCGAGGGTGGGGCAGCCACTAATGATCACGAGGAGGATATTGGCCCCTCTAGTGCTGAACCCTCGTGGGCGAAGAAGCTTAAACACAAGTTGAAGAAGCTTTTCTGCATGGAGTCTCATGGTCAGTACATGACTCATGTGGCGGAGAAGCATGCCAGGATGCGCCACAAGGATCTCATGCGTCAGTTGGGAGCGACAGTTGCCAGTGGTTCTGAGGGTCGGATCACTGAAGAGGAGGAGTGGATTCATCAGCACTGCCCTTGGACCGACTCCGACGCCGAGCAATTTTTGACCAACGACGGAGATGCAGACGATCACGCTGAGATTTGATGTTTCGAGATCCTCAGCTTGCCATCACCTGGAGTTGTAGCGTTGCTTTTCCCTTTTTGGTGTCTCGCTGCCAAAGGGGGAGAGAGTGTAGGGATTTGTGTCGTGCTTTGTGTTTGTCGTCTTGTGTTTTCTTGTGTGTTCTCTCGGTGTCTTTGTTTGGTTTGGTTTGGTGCCCGTGAGACCTAAGTTCTAGACATATGGTGTGAGACATATGCTCCCTATCGCTACCTTATTACTTATGTCTATTCAGTACTGTAGTTTATTATGAGTTGCATGCTTGTCCTGTTATATTCTCTTCTCTCATATATCTTGTGCTTAGAATTGTGCTTAGAATTGTTGGACTATAAAATATAGGGGGAGTGTTGATCCGGATGTGTGTGTCTTGCTTTCTGAATGCTTCTCTAACCAGGTGCACACATTCTGGGGGAGCCCGTCTATATTTTGTAGTTCTTAGTTTTCTTTCATTTATTTCTTTTGCTTGCGCAAATCCCTAGTTGTCATCAATCCACCAAAAAGGGGGAGATTGTTACGGCATATCTCTCTCAAGGTAGTTTTGGTGATTGATAACAACATGTTTGCGGACTAATCATGTGCTTTGAATAGTTCACAGATTCACCCCTGGAACGAGACGTTTCCTTCCCTTCGGAGTGTCCTTCAAGACGGTGTAGCTCTTTCGTTTCTCTCTCGGTGGACTAGTTGCGTAGAGGGCACCGTACTATCAAGAGGGGATCCGCTGGGGTTTTGCATGGGTGGAATCAACACGTACACATCAGCTTCTCACCCTCCGAGCTTGTCCATTCCTTTGAAGAGGTCTCTCCACTTTTCCTTGTCCTGTCTGGGTCCCAGCGGTAGTACCGCGCAACCCAGCCGTAGTACCGCTAAGGAGACACAAGCGGCAGTACCGCTCCACAGCGGTAGTACCGCCCTTGTCTCCACAGCAGTAGTACCGCTGCGGTGCCTGGCACCACCGCCTCGTCCTCAACCTCATTGGAGAGATTCTCTCTCTCTCTCTTCAGTGTCCCAGCGGTAGTACGGTCGAAGGGTCACAAGCGGCAGTACCGCTCCACAGCGGTAGTACCGCTCGTGACCCCGCTGCCATAGTACCGCTGGGCTGTCTGGCTCCTACCGCCTTGACTCGAGGGGTCTTTTTCTCGTGTCGGGTTTTGCGGCACTAGTTGCGGTTGTAGAGGCGGTAGTACCGTTTCAGGAGCGGTAGTACCGCCCCTACCACCGCGGTAGTACCTCGTTGGGTCCTATTCCCTACTAGTCTCCTCTGCGCGGCAGTGCCGCTGGCTGGTGCGGCAGTACCGCTGACCTAGCGGTAGTACCGCCCCCTCTTAGCAGTAGTACCGCCCTGTGTGGGGCTGGTTGGTGGGGGGCAACGGTTGGATTGTTGCCCCCACCATAAAAGGGAGTCCCCTTCTTCTCTTTGACCTACCTCTTCCTCCCCCAAGCTCCATTTATTGCTCAAGCTCCATTAAATGCTCCAAGCTCCATTTTCACCCGATCTATCTCTCTAGCCAATCAAACTTGTTGATTTGCTCGGGAGTGGTTGAGAAGGCCCCGATCTACACTTCCACCAAGGGATTTTCGTTTCCCCCACTCATCCCTAGCGGATCTTGTTACTCTTGGGTGTTTGAGCACCCTAGACGGTTGAGGTCACCACGGAGCCATAGTCCATTGTGGTGAAGCTTCGTGGTTTTGTTGGGAGCCTCCGATTAAGTTGTGGAGATTGCCCCAACCTTGTTTGTAAAGGTTCGGTCGCCGCCTTCAAGGGCACCAATAGTGGAATCACGGCATCTCGCATTGTGTGAGGGCGTGAGGAGAATACGGTGGCCCCAGTGGCTTCTTGGGGAGCATCGTACCTCCACACCGCTCCAACGGAGACGTACTTCCCCTCAAAGGGAAGGAACTTCGGTAACACATCCTCGTCTTCACCGGATCCATTCTTGGTTATCTCTTACCTTTACTTGTGCAAGCTCTTTAGTGTTACTTCTCTTGCTTGCTTGTTTGCTTGTTGGCATTGCATCATATAGGTTGCTCACCTAGTTGCACATCTAGACAACCTACTTTGATGCAAAGTTTAATTTGATAAAGAAAAGTTAAAAATTGGTAGTTGCCTATTCACCTCCCCCCCTCTAGTCAACCATATCGATCCTTTCACTATGGGTGGCAAAAAGCTGCAATGTACAAGGGAAAAATTCTTATACCATTCTAAGGTTTAACAAGGTTCAATATCGTCGTCTCTCTACTATAGGCAAGTCACTCAGATTTACCATCCCATATAGCAAGGCGAATAAAAAGAGTAAGTCAGTATGGTGATCAATCCATCATGCACCCAAATCATTACCATGTATACAGTTTAGCGAATCTCGCATACTAACACTCAGTCATCCTCACAAGCATTGCAGAATTTCTCTTGTCGATGAACGAAGTTCGGATATATCCATAGATTCTGCAAGCCAGACAAACATCTATTGTTTCTTCACAACTCGCAGGTTTTGTGTTACTCCTATAAGATCGTCTATCGATAAAATCGTAACTTCTTCCAGGGTTTTTCCTTCAGCTAGAATGTGCTTGCTTCTTGGCAGGTCCTGGGGCCTGTGGGTTATGGCCCATCTCATCACTTGTAGTCCTTGAACTTATCATCAGGCAACTGATCATTGTTCCAACTTCCAACTTCCTAGTATTCTTAAATCCATCCAATTGTATTGTTTTCCTTTCTTCTATTGGCACCAAACCAGGACATGATTACTCAGACTCATCATGGAGTTTCCATTGATCCATATTTCCGACATCATACCTCCTTTATATCCAATAGTAATTTATCTCTTCATCCTCGTGGGATATCCCTCATACCGAGATAAAAACTTATACTTATGAAGTCCATATTCCACTTCGTGGAACATCATTATCCTTTCCAGGGTCAAGCGTCCTTACAGGGGAATATTGGCCATCTCTGCATGGCACTTCTTCAACTGGGAAACATGAAACACATCTTGAACTCCTGACAGTCCTTCGGGTGACTCCAACTTGTTGTCCACTTCTCCCATATGCTCCAAAACTCGGTATGGTCCTACAAATCTCGGGGCTAACTGTCCCTTAACTCCAATACGTTTAACTCCCGCAGAGGGGACACACGAAGACATGCTCTGTCTCCAATTTCATAGACTACCTCCTTGAGTTTTTGAGTCTACATAACTCTTCTGCCTGGACTGAGCTACCTTTAGTCTATCTCTAATAAACTTAACATTCTCTTCTGACTCCTTGATCACATTTGGTCAAAACAACTGACGGTCTCCAACTCCATCCCACATACTCTTGGGGTTTCACACATATCGAGACAAAACTCGTATTCATTTTGTCCGAAATCCACTCAGTGGAATATCCTTACCTTTTTCCAGGGTCAATGGTTCTTACAGGGTACTACCACCCTTAAAATGCACAAATCTTCCATAGACCATATTTCTCATATCCTCAGAATGGCCAAAATTCTTCTTCATAGAGTAACAACTCATAAAATCCATATCAGTACCAACGATGCTACTTTATTCATTCTCAAATGATTAAAATCTCTCGCTTCTCCGTTACATGTCTCAACTCAACACCTCAATATAAAAGAAAACGTTCTCACTTCTACTACTCCATTTCTTTTGTTGCAAACTCAACTATCTAGCACAAGTTTCCTTCTCCTTGGGGCATTCTCTGGCAAAGTGCCCTGCTCTATTACAACGAAAACATATTACTTCTGACAAGTCTCGAGATTTCCTTTTTGGGCAACTGCTAAGGTAGTGCCCTGACTCCTTGCACCTATAACAGGTGATATGACTCAGGTCCTTCCTGGAATCCAATCTGCTTCTCTTTCTAGACTTTTCCATTTCAATCAGGGCTTCTATTTCCTGTGGGTCATACTCTACTTCCTCTGTCGGAATTCTACTAGATCCCCATTCAAACAATTTTGGGAGATGTGTCCTTCTTCTCCACATGAATAGCAAGACTTAGTGCAGGGTTTACTCGGGTCTTCTTTAGGTGTGTCCTCCACCTCTTCCTTCATCACAGTTTCTTCTAAAATTTCCATGAGGGCTCCTTTCATTACTTCTTTCTTCTGCTAGATGGTTCATTGTACCATGGGGTAAATGTGACACTGAGCAGGATAGTGGGTAGTCCCTTCACACAAGAAACAACTAATCTGCCTAATTGGGCATTCTTCGACTGGGTGACTTCCTTCACAATTAGGGCATTCATCCTTGTGTTCTTTATGGGTGTGTCCTATTTCTCCACAAATCTTGCATGCACAAGGTTTCTTCATATCCTTTCCATAAGGCTTCAATTTCTGGGGCACGAACCGAGACTTTAGAAAAGTCAACTTAAAATCTTTCCAAGTGGTTACTCCTTGCCATCCATTCATGGTTTGGTACATCCTCCACCAAGTAGCAGCACCTCTTTCAAAGCACTGAAGAGCATGCTGGGTCGTATCCTTTCCGACTATAGGGTTATTCTTCATGTGATCCTCCATGTTCTGAATCCATCGGTCCGTCTCCAATTGACTCATCGGTCCAGAAAATATAAGCTCATCTTCATTCATCCTCTATTGGGTCCATGGGTTTGGGGTGAGATAAGAGAGATAGAGAGCGATACACACAATACAAACAAAAGTTTTGAAAAGACAGATTTTATTTTTGGCTATCGGGAAAAACATCAAACAATTGACAGCTCACAAACATCGCATCTAACGTAGGTATATAACAGGGGTTTGGACTTCTAAAGGTCAATAAATCTTCAACGTCTCCAAACTCTTCAAGCCTTGTTCATGCCTCCAATGGCTTCTTCTGATCATCCTTGTCTTCTCAAGTTCTTTTGCCAGATCATCTCTGTTGACTTGAAATCTCTCGTGACATCCTTTAATATTCTGGAGTTGTATTTCAAACTTCTAGGTTTCAACATCCTTGGCATGAACCATGGTCCTACTGTCCTTCAGTTCCTGACGAATCTCCGGTATCTCGAGGTTTTGCTCCTTCAGCTTGGCTACTTTCAGTTTTTGGTTCCTGAGTTCTTCACAAAATGCTTCCTTGTCTAATACGGCTTCATGGAGCTCCACCTTAAACTTCTTGATGTACTACTCCAGATCCTGGTGATCCACTGGCTAAGGTTAAAACTTCATCTTACTAATAGGTGCTGCATCAGCCTTCTACCATCCAATCCTTTTGATGAAATGCATGCTCATCTCAGCACGGTGACAAATAGCATAAGCGGGCGATAACATCACGGATAACCATGTTTCTGCTCTTGTCATTCCCATGAGCTATCATTCCATAGTTGATATCTCCTGCCTTAGGGTTTTCTTTGACAAAACTTCGAGTTCTCATGCTCCTTGTTTCAGTCTTTCTCCGATACACCTTGATCTCGGGTATTGACAACTTCCATAGTCTGCCAAGTTCCATAAGGGTAGCCTTCCTAGGTCATACAAATCTGGAAATTCTTCAGAGCCTTCAAATTCTACTTGTCTTTAGCCTTCAACCGTTGTAGTTTCCATTATTCGGATGCACGGAAAATACTCTTCATTCCAAAGTGGCCTTAGTTGTCCGATATCTTGTACTTCTTAGAGTGGTCTCATCAGTCGAATCTTCGTGTGGTCAAAAGGGGAAAGGGGTATGGTCTCACTAAAGGGAATTTTTGAATAAGCTCAGAAGAGAAGAGAGGTAAAAGATCTTTTTGAAAGGGAAAGTTGTAGAGAAAAATCTTTGCTATGGGCTTGCCAGTTTCTAGGGTCACGTCCTACAGTCAACATGTGCTCTGATACCATCTTGTAGCGACCCGACCCGAATGGATCAAGTCTCTGTGCTTAAGTGTCATCCATGGATCGGTATGCTGACACACACAGTACTCAAGGATTTATAACAGAGGTAAATCACATGTATAAGTAACGTAAATACTATTACCTCAATCCAAATAGCGGAAGTAACAAGGTTGTGGATTCCCATCAACACCAACGGCAAAGTTGAGTGTAGAAATCGTAACCCTAACGTATCACTTACTCGTCGTAAGATATCCTGCAACATGAGACGTTGCAGCCACAGAGGGTCAGTACATTGAATGTACTGGCAAATTCACACCATAGAGAATGATGAACAATGGCTATCACTACATGCATATTTGGCTGGTGGAAAAGCTCTATGGTTATAAGGTTTTTGCGAAAAGCCAATTTTCCCATACTACAAAGGAATAAATTTTTATTTAACTATCATGGTGGTTGCTAAACATTGAGAATGGTTGATAGCATTCTCAATCCCAATTAAGCATCATCATTAAAACCCAACAATATTCATTTAAAGTAACGTGATGAGATTCACATGATAATCCAGGTACTAGATACTCAAGACGTCCATAACCGGGGACACGACTAATCATGATTAGTTTGTACACTCTGCAGAGGTTTGCGCACTTTTCCCCACAAGACTCGATCGCCTCCATTTGGTTTCTCCCAGTACATGGTGTTTGAGAAGACGGATGACCGAGACATAGTCTTTCAGAAGCGCTAGCACCTTACGATGGGTAGACCGTTACACCTACTTTCCCCTACATCTGCTAGTCTACCAGTGTAAGAGTTCGCACGACTTAATCAACTATGCTAGAGCCCATAGTAGCTTGTGGCTGCACACAGAAGTTTCTAGTATGAAAAATCTCATGATCCCTTTGAGCCTGGGTGGCGGTCCATAAAAAACAGGCAATCCTGGTCTACCCAGGTGCCTAGACAGGCAATCCTGGAATACCCAGGTACGTCAATCCACCCAGATGTTTGTTTAAGTTGCCACCTTAAGTAAACCATTAATTAACAATCTCACATCTGTCATGAATACTCTCAAAACCCAATCCACGTCTACGAGCATAGCATGGCACTATAAGCATAATGTAATAGTAACTCCCAAGGTTTGAATTTAGGGCAATAGGTTCCTACCTCATCAACTACTTCCCAATACCCACATGTTATCAATCCTACTCATGCAATGTTTGAGGGTGAAACTAATGCATAAAAACTAGGTATGAAAGAGGTATGATCAAAGTATGAACTTGCCTGCAATGTTGATGAAGATGATTCACACTCAAAATCTTGATTGATCTACTCGTCACACTCCGGTCAATCTATCGTGAGCAAGCAATAGGAACCACACATAAGCAATCACTCAAAAGATCAGAAAGATCGAAGAAGTCGATTCGGAAAACTTCAAAACCAAGGAAATAACTCTTGCAACATAAAAGAATTTCTAACAGTACCAAAATTATGTGAATTTGGCCTTATTAGAATGTTTAGGTCAAGAGCTTCGATTTGCAAAAAGAATCAACTAAATCGGAGTTATAAAACTCAAGTTATGATCAAACGAGGTTTGAATTAAAATCTGATCTAATTCAAATTCTAAACTTTTCAAAAAACATGTTTGAGTTGGATTACTGGATAGAGGGGGTCATAATGAAGATGTGAGCGTTGGTTTCGTTGGATTTGGACTAACGAGCAAAAAGTTGTAGACGTTTGAAGCAGAGGGACTAATCTGTAAATAAAGTATTCACATCTAGGTCCCTGGCCGAAATTTAAAAGAAAAAAAATTCTACCGAATGAACTTCACCGCCGAACGCTAACTAACGAAAACCGTTTGCTCCAGAGCCTAAGCTAACGAACGCTCTCTAAATAGAAAAAAACACTTAGAGAAAAAAAACAAATGGATCTGGATCCTTAGATCCAGATCGGACGGACGAGGAGGGCTGTGGTTACCGCGGCGGTTGGAGTCGCCGGCGACGGAGAAGACGGCAGTGGCTACGAACGGGGCGGCGGCTCCGGTGGCTCTCCGGCTCGGGCAAACCCATGGGGAGGCGCGGCGCGACGAGGGGACTCCGGTGGTGGTGGCGGCGTTGGGCGTAGGCGGCGGTGGAGTGCGGGGCAATGGTGGCAGATCTCGGCGGAGCTCGCAAACTCTGGCGAGTTTGCGTGGGGTGTGGGGAGGCGAGGGCGGCTGCATTTCGAGGAGAAAATAGGGCCGGGGTCGAGGGTTTATATAGGGGGTCGCCTTGGGCGAGGGGCAAGGCGAGGGGGGCGTCCGGGTTGAGCACGGCGTCGGCCGGCGGAGCATGCGCGTGCGGGATTCCAGCGAGAGGTCGGGAACGAACCCGACAGGTGGGTCCCACCTGTCGGTGGCTGAGCGAGGCGGCGGCCGATCGCACGCGCGAGCTAGTGAGCGGAGCGGCTTCGGGCGCGGCTGGCTCTGGGCCGTGGCCTGGCCTGGGAGCTGGGAGAGAGAGAGGGAGAGCAGTGCTGGGCTTCGGCTGGCCTGGCCCGGTTGGCTGGGCCGGCCCAGTCGGCGGGATTTTTTTTAACAATTTTTAAGACAAGAAAAGAAATAAAAAAATATACTATAGGCATATAATATACCAAAATTTGCAGAAAAAGATGTTCTACAACATGGACATTTTTATCATGCCAAATAAAATCCACACAAATTCAGATAAATCAAAGAGTGCTATTGGTCTATTAAAATCCAACAAAAATCATTCTAAAGATACCAAAATGATTTCAAATTAATTTTTCTCCAATTTTCTAATGTAGGGAATCATGTTACCCTATTTTCCACATATTTTATTTTTCGAGAAAATAATTTGAATAAAACCCAAATAACTCCAAATTGAAAATAAATTCAAAAGAATTTTGAATTTAATTCTTTGAAACTCCCAACTCATATTTCATATAATTTGAAGAAGTCATTTTATCTTCTGTCGTGAAAATCATTGAGTTGCTTAAAGTTTCTGAATTGGAAATATTTTTCCAAATGAAATTCAAATATTTTCAACACCCCTTGTCATTTAAATAAATGGAAGAAGTCATGTCATCTTCTCTCTAGGGTTTTTGTGTTGAAAAGAATTTGAATTCATGGAGATTAGAAAGCAAATATGAAAGTTTCAGAAAGTCCTTTTATTCCCTCTCATTTAACTTTCAAAAAGTTTCGACTTCACTCACTTTCAGACAATCAATCAAACAGTCAATCAAATCTATCTATTTATTATAACATTCCAAAATTTAGAATTTTGGGATGTTACACATATACAACTCTTCTTTAAGAAATCCATTAAGAAATGTTGTTTTGATATCCATTTGCCATTTCATAAAATGCGGCATCTGCCAACATGATTCAGATAGACTTTTAAGCATCGATACGAGTGAGAAAACCTCATCATAGTCAACATCTTGAACTTGTCGAAAATTCTTTTGCGACAATTCAAGCTTTGTAGATAGTAACACTACTATCAGCGTCCGTCTTCCTCTTGAAGATCCATTTATTCTCAATGGCTCGCCAATCATTGGGCAAGTCAATCAAAGTCCATACTTTGTTCTTTATACATGGATCTCATCTCAGATTTCATGGCCTTTAAGCCATTTCGTGGAATTTGGGCTCATCACCGCTTCCTCATAGTTCGTAGGTTTGTCATGGTATAGTAACATGACTTCCAGAAAGGATTACCGTACCACTCTAGTGCGGACCATACTCTGGTTGTCCTATGAGGTTTAGTAGTAACTTGATCTGAAGTTTCATGATCATCATCATTAGCTTCCTCACTCATTGGCGTAGAAATCACTAGAACTAATTTCTGTGATGAACTACTTTCCAATTCGGGAGAAGGTACAATTACCTCATCAAGTTCTACAGTCCTCCCACTCACTTCTTTCGAGAGAAACTTCTTCTCTAGAAAGGATCCACTCTTAGCAACAAAGATCTTGCCTTTCGGATCTGTGATAGAAGGTGTACCCAACAGTTTCTTTTGGGTATCCTATGAAGAGGCACTTTTCCGATTTGGGTTTGAGCTTATCAGGCTGAAACTTTTTCACATTAGCATCACAATCCCAAACTTTAAAAAATGACAACTTAGGTTTCTAGCCAAACCATAGTTCATACGGTGTCGTCTCAACGGATTAGACGGTGCCCTATTCAATGTGAATGTAGTTGTCTCTAATGCATACCCCCAAAAGGATAGTGGTAAATCGGTAAGAGGCATCATATATTGCACTATATCCAATAAAGTACGGTTATGACGTTCGGACACACCATTATGCTGTGGTGTTCCAGGTGGCATGAATTTGTGAAACTATTCCACATTGTTTTAGTTGAAGACCAAACTCGAAACTCAAATATTCGTCTCCACGATCAGATCGTAGAAACTTTATTTTCTGTTTACGATGATTTTCTACTTCACTCTGAAATTCTTTGAACTTTTTCAAATGTTTCAAACTTATGTTTCATCAAGTAGATATACCCATATCTGCTCAAATCATCTGTGAAGGTCAGAAAATAATGATACCCGCCGCGAGCCTCAACACTCATCGGACCATATACATCAGTATGTATTATTTCCAATAAGTCAGTTGCTCGCTCCATTGTTCCGGAGAACGGAGTCTTAGTCATCTTGCCCATGAGGCATTGTTCGCAAGCATCAAGTGATTCCAAAAGCCCATCAGCATGGAGTTTCTTCATGCGCTTTACACCAATATGACCTAAACGGCAGTTCCACAAAAAGGTTGCACTATCATTATTAACATTGCATCTTTTGGCTTCAATATTATGGATATGTGTATCACTACGATCGAGATTCAATAAACCATTCACCTTGGATGTATGACCACAGAAGGTTTTATTCATGTAAACAGAATAATAATTATTCTTTGACTTAAATGAATAACCGTATTGCAATAAATATGATCCAATCATATCATGCTCAACGCAAACACCAAATAACATTTATTTTATGCTCAACACTAATCCCGAAGGTAAAGGAAGTGTGCAATGGTGATCTTATCAACCTTGGAATCACTTCCAACACACATCATCACCTTGCCCTTAACTGGTCTCTGTTTATTTTGCAACTCCCGTTTCGAGTTACTACTCTTAGCAACTGAACCAGTATCAAATACCGAGGGGTTGCTATAAACACTAGTAAAGTACACATCAATAACATGTATATCCAATATACCTTTGTTTACAATGCCATCCTTCTTATCCGCCAATAATCTAGGGAAGTTCCACTTCCAGTGACCATTTTCTTTGCAGTAGAAGCACCCAGTTCCAGGCTTGGGTCTAGCTTTGAGCTTCTTCATGGGAGCAGCAACTTGCTTGCTATTCCTTTTAAAGTTCCTCTTTCTTTCCCTTTGCCCTTTTTTCTTGAAACCAGTGGTCTTGTTAACCATCAACACCTGATGCTATTTCTTGATTTCTACCTTCGCCGTTTTCAGCATCACGAAGACCTTGGGAATTACTTTAGTTATCCCTTGCATATTATAGTTCATCACTAAGTTCTAGTAACTTGGTGATAGTGACTAGAGAACTTTGTCAATTACTATCTTATCTGGAAGATTAACTCCCACTTGATTCAAGTAATTGTAGTACCCAGACAATCTGAGCACATGCTCACTGGTTGAGCTATTCTCCTCCATCTTGTAGGCAAAGTACTGTCAGAGGTCTTCTACCTCTCGACACGGGCATGGGCATGAAATACCAATTTCAACTCCTAGAACATCTTATATGTTCTGCAGCGTTCAAAATGTTTTTGAAGTCCTGGTTCTAAGCCGTAAAGCATGGTGCACTAAACTATCAAGTAGTCATCATACCGAGCTTTACCAAACGTTCATAACATCTGTATCTGCTCCTACAATAGGTCCGTCACCTAGCGGTGCATCAAGGACATAATTCTTCTGTGCAGCAGTGAGGATAATCCTCAGATCACGGACCTAGTCCGCATCATTGCTACTATCATCTTTCAACATAGTTTTTCTCTAGGAACATATCAAAAAATAAATGGGGAGCTACATCGCAAGCTATTGATCTACAACATAGATATGCAAATACTATCATGTAACATCCCAAAATTCTAAATTTTGGAATGATATATTAAATAGATAGATTTGATTGATTGTTTGATTGATTGACTGAAAGTGAGTGAATTCGAAACTTTTTGAAAGTTAAATGAGAGAGAATAAAAGGACTTTCCCAAACTTTCATATTTGCTTTCTGATCTCCATGAATTCAAATTCTTTTCAAATACAAAACCCTTGAGCGAAGATGATATGACTTCTTCCATTTAAATTAAATGAAAGGGTATTTGAAAATAATTGAATTTCATTTGGAAATATTTCAATTCATAAACTTCATGCAGCTCAATGATTTTCATGAGAGAATATAAAATGACTTCTTCAAATTATATGAAATATGAGTTGGGAGTTTCAAAGAATTAAATTCAAAGTTCTTTTGAATTTATTTTCAATTTGGAGTTATTTGAGTTTTATTCAAATTATTTTTCTCCAAAAATAAAATATATGGAAATTAGGGTAACATGATTCCCTACAACAAAAAATTGGAGAGAAATAAATTTGAAATCATTTTGATATTTTTAAAATGATTTTTATTGGATTTTATTAGACCAGTAGCACTCTTTGAATTATCCAAATTTGTGCGGATTTTATTTGGCATTATAAAAATGTTCAACTTGTAGAAAATATTTTTCTGAAAATTTAGATATATAATATGCCTATATAAAGTTTTATTTTTATTTTCGTTTTTCAGTTTATCGCATTCTGTAAAAAAACAAAAAACTGCGCGCGCGCCTGAAACTAACTGTCGCTCACGTGCGCGTCACAGTACCAGCGGGCGCCCTATTTTTTTTCTTTATCCTATATGGGCCAGGCCCAGCCAGCCTTTTCATTTTTTTTCTCTTAGGCCGATTTTTTTTTAAAACGCAGCCGCAGCGTGCGCGTGCGGCCGGCCGAAGGCCTTTAGGCCCATCCGCCTCTTTTTTTCTCTGTTTAGTATATTTTCGTTTACGTTTAGTCCCACATTGCCTAGTCTTTGACCCCTAAGCCTCTTTTCTATCAATAAATATAGACCCATTGAGCTTCCAAAAAATCATCTGATTCAGGCTAAATCAATATTTTGGTTTGACTAGATTCATTTAAAAAAAATATTTTTCTTCTCTCCGGCGCGACTTCTGGAAGTTGCCTCCTCTCTCCAAAGTTGTCTTTTCTCTGCCTTATAAAGATATCTTTCTTTGTTTTCTTCTTCTTATACCTTCGTAGTTTATTATTTTTAGACTAATATGATAAAATAATTAGATTATCAATTAGTCTACGTATTTATACATTAGACCCTAGCCCGTAGCTATTTTTTTCTTCCGTAAAATAGCTTGACCCTGATTTTGAAAATAGCCATAACTTTTTACTCGTCTGTCCAAATCCAACGAAACCAATGCCCACTTCTTTGTTATGATCTCCTCTATCCAGTAATCCAACTCAAACATATTTTTGAAAAGTTTAAAATTTAAATTAGATCAGATTTGAATTCAAACTTCGTTTGATCATAACTTGAGTTTCGTAGCTCCGTTTGAGTTGATTCTTTTTGCAAATCGAAGCTCTTGACCTAAATTTTCTGATAAGGCCAAATTCAAATAATTTTGGTACTGTTAGAAATTGTTTTATGTTGCAAGAGCTATTTGCTTGGTTTTGATGTTTTCCGAATCGACTTCTTCGATCTTTCTGGTCTTCTGAGTGATTGCTTATGTGAGGTTACTATTGCTTGCTCCCGATAGATTGACCGGAGTGTGACGAGTAGAGATATCAAGATTTTTGAGTGCGAATCATCTTCATCAACATTGCAGGCAAGTTCACACTTTAATCATACCCCCTTTATACCCAGTTTTATTGCATTAGATCAATCCTCAAATATTGCATGATTAGGATCTAATTAAATTGTGGGATGGGAAGTAGTTGAGGTAGTACGTATTACCTGTTTGTTATCAAACCCTTGGGAGTTACTATTACGTTATGCTTATAGTGACATGCTATGCTCGTAGACGTGGATTGGGTTTTGAGAGTATCCATGACCGATGTGAGATTGTTAATTAATGGTTTACTTAGGTGGCAACTTAAACACACATCTGGGTGGATTGAGGTACCTGGTTATTCCAGGATTGCCTGTCTAGGCACCTAGGTAGACCAGGATTGCCTGTTTTTTTATGGACCGCCACCCAGGCTCAAAGGGATCATGAGATTATTCATACTAGAAACTTCTGTGTGCAGCCACAAGCTATTATGGGCTCTAGCATAGTTGATTAAGTCGTGTGAACTCTTACAGTGGTAGACTAGCAGATGTAGGGGTTGTAGGTGGTACGGTCTACCCATCGTAAGGTGCAAACGCTTCTGAAAGATTATGTCTCGGTCATCCGTTTCTCAAACACCTTGTAGTGCGAGAAATCCAACAGAGGAGATCGAGTCTTGTGGGGAAAAGTGCGCAAATCTCTACAGAGTGTATAAACTAATCATGGTTAGTCGTGTCCCCGATTATGGACATCTTGAGTATCTAGTACTTGGATTATCATGTGAATCTCATCATGTTACTTTAAATTAATTTTGTTGGGTTTAATGATGTTACTTAATTGGGATTGAGAATGCTGTCAACCATTCTCAATGTTCAATAACCACCATGATAGTTAAATAAAAATTTATTCCTTTGCAGTAGGGAAAAATTGGCTTTTCGCAAAAACATATAACCATAGAGCTTTTCCACCAGCCATATATGCATGTAGTGATAGCCATTGTTCATCATTCTCTATGGTGTGAATTTGCCAGTACATTCAATGTACTGACCCTTTGTGGCTGCAACGTCTCATGTTGCAGGATTTCTTACGACGAGTAAGTGATACGTTAGGGTTACGATTTCTACACTCAACTTTGCCGTTGGTGTTGATGGGAATCCACAACCTTGTTACTTCCGCTATTTTGGATTGAGGTAATAGTATTTACGTTACTTTTTACATGTGATTTACCTCTGTTATAAATCCTTGAGTACTGTGTGTGTCAGCATACTGATCCAGGGTTGACACTTAAGCATAGAGACTTAACCGTCTGAGGTCGGGTCGCTACAAGATGGTATCAGAGAACATGTTGACTGTAGGACGTGACCCTAGAAACTGGCAAGCCCATAGCAAAGATTTTTCTCTACAACTTTCCCTTTCAAAAGACCTTTTACCTCTCTTCTCTTCTGAGCTTATTCAAAAATTCCATTTAGTGAGACCATACCCTTTTTCCCTTTTGACCACTCGAGGATTCGACTGATGAGACCACTCCAAGAAGTACAAGATATTGGACAGCTAAGACCGCTTCAGAAGGAAGAGGATTTTACTGTGCATCTGAATAATGGAAACTACAACGGTTGAAGACCAAAGACAAGGAGAATTTGAAGGCTCTGAAGAATTCCTCGATTTGTATGACCTAGGAAGGCTACCCTTTTAGAACTTGGCAGACTATGAAAGTTGTCAATACTCGAGATCAAGGTGTATCGGAGAAAGACCGGAGCATGGAGAGTTAAAAACTCAAAGTTTTGCCAAGGAAAACCCTAAGGCAGGAGATATCAACTATGGAATGGTAGCTCGAGGAAATGTCAAGGGCAGAAACACGGCTATCCATGATGTTATAGCCCGCTTATGCTATTGTCACCGTGCTGAGTTAAGCATGCATATGCATGGAAGGATTGGATGGTAGAAGACTAATGGATCATCTGTCAGCAAAAGATGAAGTTTTAACCTTAGCTAGTGTATCTCCATGATCTGGAGTATTACATCAAGGATTTTAAGATGGACCTGCAGGAAGCTATATTCGACAAAGAAGCATTCCGTGAAGAACTTAGGACCAAGGAGCTGAAGTAGCCAAGCTGGAGGAGCAAAACCTCGAGATACCGGAGATTCGTTAAGAACTGAAGGACAGCATGATCATGGTTCATGTCAAGGATGTTGAAACCCGGAAGTTTGGAATGCAACTCTAGAAATATTAAAGGAGGTCACGAGAGACTTCACGTCAATAGAGATGATCTGGCAAAAGAACTGGAAAAGGACAAGCATGATTGGAAGAAGCCATTGGAGGCATGAACAAGACTTGATGGGTTTCATGACTTTGAAGATTTATTGACCTTTAGAAGACCAAACCCCTGTTATATACCTACGTTAGATGCGATGTTTGTGAGCTGTCATTTGTTTGATGTTTTTTCCCGACGGCCACAAATAAAATCTGTCTTTTCAAAACTTTTTTTTGTATTGTATGTATCCCTCTCCCTCTCTCTTATCTTACCCCAAACCCACATGGACCCAATAGAGGATGAATGAAGATGAGCTTATATTTTCTGGACCGATGGGTCAATTGGAGACGGAGCAATGGATTCAGAACATGGAGGATCAAATGAAGAATAACCCTATAGTTGGAAATGATATGACCCAGCATGCTCTTCAGTGCTTTGAAAGAGGTGCTGCTACTTGGTGGAGGATGTACCAAACCATCAATGGATGGCAAGGAATAACCACTTGGAAAGAATTTAACTTGACTCTGCAAAGATCTCACCTTGTATCCCAGAAGTTGAAGCCTTATGGAAAGGATATGAGGAAACCTTGTGCATACAAGATTTGTGGAGAAATAGGACACACCCATAAAGAACACAAGGATGAATGCCCTAATTGTGAAGGAAGTCACCCAGTTGAAGAATGCCCAATTAGGCAGATTACTTGTTTCTTGTGTGAAGGGACTACCCACTATCATGCTTAGTGTCACATTTACCCCATGGTACATAGAACCGTACAATAGAAGAAAGAATTAAAGAAAGGAGCCCTTATGGAAATTTTAGAAGAACCCGTGATGAAGGAAAATGTGGAGGACACACCTAAAGAGGACCCGAGTAAACCCTGCACTAAGTCTTGCTATTCATGTGGAGAAGAAGGACACATCTCCCAAAATTGTTTGAATGGGGATCTAGTAGAATTCCCGATGGAGGAAGTAGAGTATGACCCACAGGAAATAGAAGCCCTGATTGAACTGGAAAAGTCCAGGAAGAGAAACCGATTGGAGCCCAGGAAGTGTTGGGGAACGTAGTAATTCCAAAAAAAATCCTACGCACACGCAAGATCATGGTGATGCATAGCAACGAGAGGGGAGAGTGTGATCTACGTACCCTTGTAGATCGACAACGGAAGTGTTTGGTTTATGTAGTCGTACGTCTCCATGGCCCAACCGATCAAGTACCGAAACTACGGCACCTCCGAGTTCGAGCACACGTTCAGCTCGATGACGATCCCCGGGCTCCGATCCAGCAAAGCGTCGGGGAGGAGTTCCGTCAGCACGACGGCGTGGTGACGATCTTGATGTTCTACCGTCACAGGGCTTCGCCTAAGCACCGCTACAATATGACCGAGGTGGAATATGGTGGAGGGGGGCACCGCACACGGCTAAGAAACGATCATGAAGATCAACTTGTGTCTAGGGGTGCCCCCCTGCCCCCGTATATAAAGGAGCAAGGGGAGGAGGCCGGCCGGCCCCTATAGGCGCGCCAAGAGGAGTCCTCCTCCTAGTAGGAGTAGGACTCCTACTAGGAGGGGGAAAGAAGTGGGGAGGGAGAGGGAAAGGGGGGCGCCGCCCTCCCTCTCCTAGTCCAATTCGGACCAGGGGGGAGGAGGCGCGCGGCCCACCTCTGGCAGCCCCTCTCTCTCTCCACTAAGGCCCATATGGCCCATTACTTCTCCCGAGGGGGTTCCGGTAACCCTCCGGCTCTCCGGTTTTCTCCGAAATCACCCGGAACACTTCCGGTGTCCGAATATAGCCGTCCAATATATCAATCTTTATGTCTCGACCATTTCGAGACTCCTCATCATGTCCGTGATCACATCCGGGACTCCGAACTAACTTCGGTACATCAAAACTCATAAACTCATAATATAACTGTCATCGAAACCTTAAGCGTGCGGACCCTACGGGTTCAAGAACAATGTAGACATGACCGAGACACGTCTCCGGTCAATAACCAATAGCGGAACCTGGATGCTCATATTGGCTCCTACATATTCTACGAAGATCTTTATCGGTCAGACCGCATAACAACATACGTTGTTCCCTTTGTCATCGGTATGTTACTTGCCCGAGATTCGATCGTCGGTATCTCAATACCTAGTTCAATCTCGTTACCGGCAAGTCTCTTTACTCGTTCCGTAATACATCATCTCGCAACTAACTCATTAGTTGCAATGCTTGCAAGGCTTATGTGATGTGTATTACCGAGAGGGCCCAGAGATACCTCTCCGACAATCGGAGTGACAAATCCTAATCTCGAAATACGCCAACCCAACATGTACCTTTGGAGACACCTGTAGAGCACCTTTATAATCACCCATTTACGTTGTGACGTTTGGTAGCACACAAAGTGTTCCTCCGGCAAACGGGAGTTGCATAATCTCATAGTCATAGGAACATGTATAAGTCATGAAGAAAGCAATAGCAACATACTAAACGATCAAGTGCTAAGCTAATGGAATGGGTCATGTCAATCAGATCATTCACCTAATGATGTGATCCCGTTAATCAAATAAAAACTCTTTGTTCATGGTTAGGAAACATAACCATCTTCGATTAACGAGCTAGTCAAGTAGAGGCATACTAGTGACACTCTGTTTGTCTATGTATTCACACATGTATTATGTTTCCGGTTAATACAATTCTAGCATGAATAATAAACATTTATCATGATATAAGGAAATAAATAATAACTTTATTATTGCCTCTAGGGCATATTTCCTTCAGTCTCCCACTTGCACTAGAGTCAATAATCTAGATTACACAGTAATGATTCTAACACCCATGGAGCCTTGGTGCTGATCATGTTTTGCTCATGGAAGAGGCTTAGTCAACGGGTCTGCAACATTCAGATCCGTATGTATCTTGCAAATCTCTATGTCTCCCACCTGGACTAGATCCCGGATGGAATTGAAGCGTCTCTTGATGTGCTTGGTTCTCTTGTGAAATCTGGATTCCTTTGCCAAGGCAATTGCACCAGTATTGTCACAAAAGATTTTCATTGGACCCGATGCACTAGGTATGACACCTAGATCGGATATGAACTCCTTCATCCAGACTCCTTCATTTGCTGCTTCCGAAGCAGCTATGTACTCCGCTTCACATGTAGATCCCGCTACAGCGCTTTGTTTAGAACTGCACCAACTTACAGCTCCACCGTTTAATGTAAACACGTATCCGGTTTGCGATTTAGAATCGTCCGGATCAGTGTCAAAGCTTGCATCAACGTAACCTTTTACGATGAGCTCTTTGTCACCTCCATATGTGAGAAACATATCCTTAGTCCTTTTCAGGTATTTCAGGATGTTATTGACCGCTGTCCAGTGATCCACTCCTGGATTACTTTGGTACCTCCCTGCTAGACTTATAGCAAGGCACACATCAGGTCTGGTACACAGCATTGCATACATGATAGGGCCTATGGCTGAAGCATAGGGAACATCTTTCATATTCTCTCTATCTTCTGCAGTGGTCGGGCATTGAGTCTTACTCAACTTCACACCTTGTAACACAGGCAAGAACCCTTTCTTTGCTTGATCCATTTTGAACTTCTTCAAAACTTTGTCAAGGTATGTGGTTTGTGAAATTCCAATTAAGCGTCTTGATCTATCTCTATAGATCTTAATGCCTAATATGTAAGCAGCTTCACCGAGGTCTTTCATTGAAAAACTCTTATTAAAGTATCCCTTTATGCTATCCAGAAATTCTATATCATTTCCAATTAGTAATATGCCATCCACATATAATATCAGAAATGCTACAGAGCTCCCACTCACTTTCTTGTAAATACAGGCTTCTCCAAAAGTCTGTATAAAACCAAATGCTTTGATCACACTATCAAAGCGTTTATTCCAACTCCGAGAGGCTTGCACCAGTCCATAAATGGATCGCTGGAGCTTGCACACTTTGTTAGCTCCCTTTGGATCGACAAGACCTTCTGGTTGCATCATATACAACTCTTCTTCCAGAAATCCATTCAGGAATGCAGTTTTGACATCCATCTGCCAAATTTCATAATCATAAAATGCGGCAATTGCTAACACGATTCGGATAGACTTAAGCATCGCTACGGGTGAGAAGGTCTCATCGTAGTCAATCCCTTGAACTTGCCGAAAACCTTTTGCGACAAGTCGAGCTTTGTAGACAGTAATATTACCGTCAGCGTCAGTCTTCTTCTTGAAGATCCATTTATTCTCAATTGCTTGCCGATCATCAGGCAAGTCAACCGAAGTCCATACTTTGTTCTCATACATGGATCCCATCTCAGATTTCATGGCTTCAAGCCATTTTGCGGAATCTGGGCTCACCATCGCTTCTTCATAGTTCGTAGGTTCATCATGATCTAGTAGCATGACTTCCAGAATAGGATTACCGTACCACTCTGGCGCGGATCTCACTCTGGTTGATCTACGAGGTTCAGTAGTATCTTGTTCTGAAGTTTCATGATCATCATCATTAGCTTCCTCACTAACTGGTGTAGGTGTCACTGAAACAGTTTTCTGCGATGCACTACTTTCCAATAAGGGAGCAGGTACAGTTACCTCGTCAAGTTCTACTTTCCTCCCACTCACTTCTTTCGAGAGAAACTCCTTCTCCAGAAAGTTTCCGAACTTAGCAACAAAAGTCTTGCCTTCGGATCTGTGATAGAAGGTGTATCCAATAGTCTCCTTTGGATATCCTATGAAGACACATTTCTCCGATTTGGGTTCGAGCTTATCAGGTTGAAGCTTTTTCACATAAGCATCGCAGCCCCAAACTTTCAGAAACGACAACTTTGGTTTCTTGCCAAACCACAGTTCATAAGGCGTCGTCTCAACGGATTTTGATGGTGCCCTATTTAACGTGAATGCGGCTGTCTCTAGAGCGTATCCCCAAAACGATAGCGGTAAATCAGTAAGAGACATCATAGATCGCACCATATCTAGTAAAGTACGATTATGACGTTCGGACACACCATTGCGCTGTGGTGTTCCGGGTGGCGTGAGTTGCGAAACTATTCCGCATTGTTTCAAATGTATACCAAACTCGTAACTCAAATATTCTCCTCCACGATCAGATCGTAGAAACTTTATTTTCTTGTTATGATGATTTTCAACTTCACTCTGAAATTCTTTGAACTTTTCAAATGTTTCAGACTTATGTTTCATTAAGTAGATATACCCATATCTGCTTAAGTCATCTGTGAAGGTGAGAAAATAACAATATCCGCCACGAGCCTCAATATTCATCGGGCCACATACATCTGTATGTATGATTTCCAACAAATCTGTTGCTCTCTTCATAGTACCGGAGAACGGTGTTTTAGTCATCTTGCCCATGAGGCACGGTTCGCAAGTACCAAGTGATTCATAATCAAGTGGTTCCAAAAATCCATCAGAATGGAGTTTCTTCATGCGCTTTACACCAATATGACCTAAACGGCAGTGCCACAAATAAGTTGCACTATCATTATCAACTCTGCATCTTTTGGCTTCAACACTATGAATATGTGTGTCACTACTATCGAGATTCAATAAAAATAGACCACTCTTTAAGGGTGCATGACCATAAAAGATATTACTCATATAAATAGAACAACCATTATTCTCAGATTTAAATGAATAACCGTCTCGCATCAAACAAGATCCAGATATAATGTTCATGCTTAACGCTGGCACCAAATAACAGTTATTTAGATCTAATATTAATCCCGAAGGTAGATGTAGAGGTAGCGTGCCGACTGCGATCACATCGACTTTGGAACCGTTTCCCACACGCATCGTCACCTCGTCCTTAGCCAATCTTCTCTTAATCCGTAGTCCCTGTTTCGAGTTGCAAATATTAGCAACAGAACCAGTATCAAATACCCAGGTGCTACTGCAAGCATTAGTAAGGTACACATCAATAACATGTATATCACATATACCTTTGTTCGCCTTGCCATCCTTCTTATCCGCCAAATACTTGGGGCAGTTCCGCTTCCAGTGACCAGTCTGCTTGCAGTAGAAGCACTCAGTTTCAGGCTTAGGTCCAGGTTTGGGTTTCTTCTCTTGAGTAGCAACTTGCTTGCCGTTCTTTTTGAAGTTCCCCTTCTTCTTCCCTTTGCCCTTTTTCTTGAAACTAGTGGTCTTGTTGACCATCAACACTTGATGCTCCTTCTTGATTTCTACCTCCGCAGCTTTCAGCATTGCGAAGAGCTCGGGAATAGTCTTATTCATCCCTTGCATATTATAGTTCACCACGAAGCTCTTGTAGCTTGGTGGCAGTGATTGGAGAATTCTATCAATGACGCAATCATCTGGAAGATTAACTCCCAATTGAATCAAGTGATTATTATACCCAGACATTTTGAGTATATGCTCACTGACAGAACTGTTCTCCTCCATCTTGCAGCTATAGAACTTATTGGAGACTTCATATCTCTCAATCCGGGCATTTGCTTGAAATATTAACTTCAACTCCGGGAACATCTCATATGCTCCATGACGTTCAAAACGTCATTGAAGTCCCGATTCTAAGCCGTAAAGCATGGCACACTGAACTATCGAGTAGTCATCAGCTTTGCTCTGCCAGACGTTCATAACATCTGGTGTTGCTCCAGCAGCAGGCCTGGCACCCAGCGGTGTTTCCAGGACGTAATTCTTCTGTGCAGCAATGAGGATAATCCTCAAGTTACGGACCCAGTCCGTGTAATTGCTACCATCATCTTTCAACTTTGCTTTCTCAAGGAACGCATTAAAATTCAACGGAACAACAGCACGAGCCATCTATCTACAATCAAGCATAAACAAGCAAGATACTATCAGGTACTAAGTTTCATGATAATTTTTGGTTTAATTAATTTAGTTAAAGAACTCCCACTTAGATAGACATCCCTCTAATCCTCTAAGTGATTACGTGATCCAAATCAACTACACCATGTCCGATCATCACGTGAGATGGAGTAGTTTCATTGGTGAACATCATTATGTTGATCATATCTACTATATGATTCACGCTCGACCTTTCGGTCTCCGTGTTCCGAGGCCATATCTGTATATGCTTGGCTCGTCAAGTATAACCCGAGTATTCCGCGTGTGCAACTGTTTTGCACCCGTTGTATTTGAACGTAGAGCCTATCACACCCGATCATCACGTGGTGTCTCAGCACGAAGAACTTTCGCAACGGTGCATACTCAGGGAGAACACTTCTTGATAATTAGTGAGAGATCATCTTATAATGCTACCATCAATCAAAGCAAGATAAGATGCATAAAAGATAAACATCACATGCAATCAATATAAGTGATATGATATGGCCATTATCATCTTGTGCTTGTGATCTCCATCTTCAAAGCACCGTCATGATCACCATCGTCACCGGCGCGACACCTTGATCTCCATGTAGCATCGTTGTCGTCTCGCCAGTCTTATGCTTCCACGACTATCGCTACCGCTTAGTGATAAAGTAAAGCATTACAACGCGATTGCATTGCATACAATAAAGCGACAACCATATGGCTCCTGCCAGTTGCCGATAACTTGTTTACAAAACATGATCATCTCATACAATAAAATTCAGCATCATGTCTTGACCATATCACATCACAACATGCCCTGCAAAAACAAGTTAGACGTCCTCTACTTTGTTGTTGCAAGTTTTACGTGGCTGCTACGGGCTTAAGCAAGAACCAATCTTACCTACGCATCAAAACCACAACGATAGTTTGTCAAGTTGGTGCTGTTTTAACCTTCGCAAGGACCGGGCGTAGCCACACTCGGTTCAACTAAAGTTGGAGAAACTGTCACCCACAAGCCACCTATGTGCAAAGCACATCGGGAGAAGCGGTCTCGCATAAGCGTATGTGTAATGTCGGTCCGGGCCGCTTCGTCCAACAATACCGCCGAACCAAAGTATGACATGCTGGTAAGCAATATGACTTATATCGCCCACAACTCACTTGTGTTCTACTCGTGCATATAACATCAACATATAAAACCCAGGCTCGGATGCCACTGTTGGGGAACGTAGTAATTTCAAAAAAATTCCTACGCACACGCAAGATCATGGTGATGCATAGCAACGAGAGGGGAGAGTGTGATCTACGTACCCTTGTAGATCGACAACGGAAGCGTTTGGTTGATGTAGTCGTACGTCTCCACGGCCCGACCAATCAAGTACCGAAACTACGGCACCTCCGAGTTCGAGCACACGTTCAGCTCGATGACGATCCCGGGGCTCCGATCCAGCAAAGCGTTGGGGAGGAGTTCCGTCAGAACGACGGTGTGGTGACGATCTTGATGTTCTACCGTTGCAGGGCTTCGCCTAAGCACCGCTACAATATGACCGAGGTGGAATATGGTGGAGGGGGCACCGCACACGGCTAAGGAACGATCACGAAGATCAACTTGTGTCTAGGGGTGCCCCCCTGCCCCCGTATATAAAGGAGCAAGGGGAGGAGGCCGGCCGGCCCCTATAGGCGCGCCAGGAGGAGTCCTCCTCCTAGTAGGAGTAGGACTCCTACTAGGAGGGGGAAAGAAGTGGGGAGGGAGAGGGAAAGGGGGGCGCCGCCCCCCCTCTCCTAGTCCAATTCGGACCAGGGGGAGGAGGCGCGCGGCCCACCTCTGGCAGCCCCTCTCTCTCCACTAAGGCCCATATGGCCCATTACTTCTCCCGAGGGGGTTCCGGTAACCCTCCGGCTCTCCGATTTTCTCCGAAATCACCCGGAACACTTCCGGTGTCTGAATATAGCCGTCCAATATATCAATCTTTATGTCTCGACCATTTCGAGACTCCTCGTCATGTCCGTGATCACATCCGGGACTCCGAACTAACTTCGGTACATCAAAACTCATAAACTCATAATATAACTGTCATCGAAACCTTAAGCGTGCGGACCCTATGGGTTCGAGAACAATGTAGACATGACCGAGACACGTCTCCGGTCAATAACCAATAGCGGAACCTGGATGCTCATATTGGCTCCTACATATTCTACGAAGATCTTTATCGGTCAGACCGCATAACAACATACGTTGTTCCCTTTGTCATCGGTATGTTACTTGCCCTAGATTCGATCGTCGGTATCTCAATACCTAGTTCAATCTCGTTACGGGCAAGTCTCTTTACTCGTTCCGTAATACATCATCTCGCAACTAACTCATTAGTTGCAATGCTTGCAAGGCGTATGTGATGTGTATTACCGAGAGGGCCCAGAGATACCTCTCCGACAATCGGAGTGACAAATCCTAATCTCGAAATACGCCAACCCAACATGTACCTTTGGAGACACCTGTAGAGCACCTTTATAATCACCCATTTACGTTGTGACGTTTGGTAGCACACAAAGTGTTCCTCCGGCAAACGGGAGTTGCATAATCTCATAGTCATAGGAACATGTATAAGTCATGAAGAAAGCAATAGCAACATACTAAACGATCGGGTGCTAAGCTAATGGAATGGTTCATGTCAATCAGATCATTCACCTAATGATGTGATCCCGTTAATCAAATAACAACTCTTTGTTCATGGTTAGGAAACATAACCATCTTCGATTAACGAGCTAGTCAAGTAGAGGCATACTAGTGACACTCTGTTTGTCTATGTATTCACACATGTATTATGTTTCCGGTTAATACAATTCTAGCATGAATAATAAACATTTATCATGATATAAGGAAATAAATAATAACTTTATTATTGCCTCTAGGGCATATTTCCTTCAGGAAGGACCTGAGTCATATCACCTGTTACAGGTGCAAGGAGTCAGGGCAATACCTCAACAGTTGCCCAAAAAGGAAACCTCAAGACTTGTCAGAAGTGATATGTTTTCGTTGTAATGGAGCAGGGCACTTTGCCAGAGAATGCCCCAAGGAGAAGGAAACTTGTGCTAGATAGTTGAGTTTGCAACAAAAAAAATGGAATAGTAGAAGTGAGAACATTTTCTTTTATATTGAGGTGTTGAGAGTAGACATGTAATGGAAAAGCGAGAGATTGTAATCACTTGAGAATGAATAAAGTTAGCATCATTGGTACTGATATGGATTTTATGAGTTGTTACTCTATGAAGAAGAATTTTGGCCATTCTGAGGATATGAGAAATATGGTATATGGAAGATTCATGCATTTTAAGGGTGGTAGTACCCTGTAAGAACCGTTGACCCCTGGAAAAGATAAGGATACTCCACTGAGTGGATTTCGGACAAAATGAATATGAGTTTTGTCTCGATATGTGTGATGCCCCAAGAGTATGTGGGATGAAGTTGGAGATCGTCAGTTGTTGGACCAAATGTGATCAAGGAGTCAGAAGAGAATGTTAAGTTGATTCGATATAGATTGAAGGTAGCTCAGTCCAGGCAGAAGAGTTATGCAGACTAAAAAACGCAAGGAGGTAGTCTATGAAATTGGAGATAGAGCATGTCTTCGTGTGCCCCCTCTGCGAGGAGTTAAACGAATCGGAGTTAAGGGAAAGTTAGCCCCGAGATTTGTAGGACCATACCGAGTTTTGGAGCGTATGGGAGAAGTGGTCAACAAGTTGGAGTCACCTGAAGGACCATCATGAGTTCATGATGTGTTTCACGTTTCCCAGTTGAAGAAGTGCCATGCAGAGATGGCCAATATTCCCCTGTAAAGGACGCTTGACCCTGGAAAGGATAATGATGTTCCCCGAAGTGTAATATGGACTTCATAAGTATAAGTTTTTATCCCGGTATGAGGGATATCCCACGAGGATGAAGAGATAAATTACTATTGTATATAAAGGAGGTATGATGTCGGAAATATGGATCAATGGAAACTCCATGATGAGTCTGAGTACTCACGTCTTGGTTTGGTGCCAATAGAAGGAAGGAAGAGAGTACAATTGGATGGATTTAAGAATACTAGGAAGTTGGAACAATGATCAGTTTCCCGATGATAAGTTCAAGGACTACAAGTGATGAGATGGGCCATAACCCACAGGCCCCAGGACCTGCCAAGAAGCAAGCACATTCTTGCTGAAGGAAAAACCCTGAAAGAAGTTATGATTTTATCGACAGACGATCTTATAGGAGTTACGCAAAACCTGAGAGTTGTGAAGGAACGATAGATGGTTGTCTGGCTTGCAGAATCTATGGATATATCCGAACTTCGTTCATCGACAAGAAAAATTCTGCAATGCTTGTGAGGATGACCGAGTGTTAGTATGCGAGATTCGCTAAACTGTATACATGGTAATGATTTGGGTGCGGGATGGATTGATCACCATACCGACTTACTCTTATTATTCGCCTTGCTATATGGGATGGTAAATCTGAGTGACTTACCTATAGTAGAGAGACGACGATCAAAACTTTGTTTAAGCCTTAGAATGGTATAGGTATTTTTCCCTTGTACAAGGCAGCTTTTGCCAACCGTAGGTTATACGGTGAGGATCAAGCCAGACCCATTTCCTGCAGGAGAATCCATAAATTGTTGACCATCATGAGATATCGATTAGTTGTTTAGTACTGGCGCCAGACCCGTCAGGTAAGAAGACCCAGTCTCAGAATAACCTTATCAAGATGAAAGGACAGAAGAATTGTGGTAAAGGTTATGCCACTACCGGAAGAGCCTGGATAAGGAATTATCCTGAAGATCTGAGAAGACCGACACTGTTAACAATATGGATGAAGTATATGAGTTTTGATCGAACCGTAACCATGCTTCTAAGGGTGGTAGCACCCCAAACCCCCTCCTGCGACAATTGATGGATTTTGAGAAGACCCCGACCCTAACCTATTTCTTTCTAGCCTCTCCGAATCTCGAGGACGAGATTCATTTTAAGGGAGGTAGGTTTGTAACATCCCAAAATTCTAAATTTTGGAATGTTATATTAAATAGATAGATTTGATTGATTGTTTGATTGATTGACTGAAAGTGAGTGAATTCGAAACTTTTTTAAAGTTAAATGAGAGGGAATAAAAGGACTTTCCCAAACTTTCATATTTGCTTTCTGATCTCCATGAATTCAAATTCTTTTCAAATACAAAACCCTTGAGCGAAGATGATATGACTTCTTCCATTTAAATTAAATGAAAGGGTATTTGAAAATAATTGAATTTCATTTAGAAATATTTCAATTCATAAACTTCATGCAACTCAATGATTTTCCTGAGAGAAGATAAAATGACTTCTTCAAATTATATGAAATATGAGTTGGGAGTTTCAAAGAATTAAATTCAAAGTTTTTTTGAATTTATTTTCAATTTGGAGTTATTTGAGTTTTATTCAAATTATTTTTCCCCAAAAATAAAATATATGGAAATTAGGGTAACATGATTCACTACAACAGAAAATTGGAGAGAAATAAATTTGAAATCATTTTGATATTTTTAAAATGATTTTTATTGGATTTTATTAGACCAGTACCACTCATTGAATTATCTAAATTTGTGTGGATTTTATTTGGAATTATAAAAATGTTCAACTTGTAGAAAATCTTTTTCTGAAAATTTAGATATATAATATGCCTATATAAAGTTTTATTTGTATTTTCGTTTTTCAGTTTATAGCATTCTGTAAGAAAAACAAAATACTGTGCGCACGCCTGAAACTAACTGTCGCTCACGTGCGCATCATAGTACCAGCGGGCGCCCTATTTTTTTTTCTTTATCCTATATGGGCTAGGCCGAGCCAGCCTTTTCATTTTTCTTTCTCTTAGGCTGATTTTTTTTAAAAAAAGAACGCAGCCGCAGCGTGCGCGTGCGGCCGGCCGAAGGCCTTTAGCCCCATCCGCCTTTTTTTTTCTCTGTTTCGTATATTTTCGTCTACGTTTAGTCCCACATTGCCTAGTCTTTGACCCCTAAGTCTCTTTCCACCAATAAATATAGACCCATAGAGCTTCCAAAAAATCATCCGATTTGGGTTAAATCAATATTTTGATTTGACTAGATTCATTTAAGAAAAATATTTTTCTTTTCTCTGGCGCGACTTCTGAAACTTGTCTCCTCTCTCCAAAGTTGTCTTTCCTCTGTCTTATAAAGATATCTTTCTTTGTTTTTTTTCTTCTTATACCTTCGTAGTTTATTATTTTTAGACTAATATGATAAAATAATTAGATTATCAATTAGTCTACGTATTTATACATTAGACCCTAGTCCGTAACTATTTTTTCTTCTGTAAAATAGCTTGGCCTTGATTTTTTAAATAGCCATAACTTTTTACTCGTTTGTCCAAATCTAACGAAACCAATGCCCACTTCTTCGTTATGATCTCCTCTATCCAGTAATCCAACTCAAACATGTTTTTGAAAAGTTTAAAATTTAAATTAGATCAGATTTGAATTCAAACTTCGTTTGATCATAACTTGAGTTTCGTAGCTCCGTTTGAGTTGATTCTTTTTGCAAATCGAAGCTCTTGACCTAAACTTTCTGATAAGGCCAAATTCAAATAATTTTGGTACTGTTAGAAATTGGTTTATATTGCAAGAGCTATTTGCTTGGTTTTGATGTTTTCCGAATCGACTTCTTCGATCTTTCTGGTCTTCTGAGTGATTGCTTATGTGAGGTTACTATTGCTTGCTCCCGATAGATTGACCGGAGTGTGACGAGTAGAGATATCAAGATTTTTGAGTGCGAATCATCTTCATCAACATTGCAGGCAAGTTCACACTTTGATCATACCCCCTTTCATACCCAGTTTTATTGCATTAGATCAATCCTCAAACATTGCATGATTATGATCTAATTAAATTGTGGGATGGGAAGTAGTTGAGGTAGTACCTATTACCTGTTTGTTATCAAACCCTTGGAAGTTACTATTACGTTATGCTTATAGTGCCATGCTATGCTCGTAGACGTGGATTGGGTTTTGAGAGTATCCATGACCGATGTGAGATTGTTAATTAATGGTTTACTTAAGGTGGCAACTTAAACACACATCTGGGTGGATTGAGGTACTTGGTTATTCCAGGATTGCCTGTCTAGGCACCTAGGTAGACGAGGATTGCCTATTTTTTTATGGACTGCCACCCAGGCTCAAAGGGATCATGAGATTATTCATACTAGAAACTTCCGTGTGCAGCCACAAGCTATTATGGGCTCTAGCATAGTTGATTAAGTCGTGTGAACTCTTACAGTGGTAGACTAGCAGATGTAGGGGTTGTAGGTGGTACGGTCTACCCATCGTAAGGTGCAAACGCTTCTGAAAGACTATGTCTCGGTCATCCATTTCTCAAACACCTTGTAGTGCGAGAAATCCAACGAAGGAGATCAAGTCTTGTGGGGAAAAGTGTGCAAACCTCTGCAGAGTGTATAAACTAATCATGGTTAGCCGTGTCCCCGGTTATGGACATCTTGAGTATCTAGTACTTGGATTATCATGTGAATCTCATCATGTTACTTTAAATTAATTTTGTTGGGTTTAATGATGTTACTTAATTGGGATTGAGAATGCTATCAACCATTCTCAATGTTCAACAACCACCATGATAGTTAAAGAAAAATTTATTCCTTTGCAGTGGGAAAAAATTGGCTTTTCACAAAAACATATAACCATAGAGCTTTTCCACCAGCCATATATGCATGTAGTGATAGCCATTGTTCATCATTCTCTATGGTGTGAATTTGCCAGTACATTCAATGTACTGACCCTCTGTGGCTGCAACGTCTCATGTTGCAGGATATCTTACGACGAGTAAGTGATACGTTAGGGTTACGATTTCTACACTCAACTTTGCCGTTGGTGTTGATGGGAATCCACAACCTTGTTACTTCCGCTATTTGGATTGAGGTAATAGTATTTACGTTACTTATACATGTGATTTACCTCTGTTATAAATCCTCGAGTACTGTGTGTGTCAGCATACCGACCCAGGGATGACACTTAAGCACAGAGACTTGATCCATTCGGGTTGGGTCGCTACAATATGATGCAATGAGAAGGTTTTGTCAATCCTAAAGGTGCCAACAAAGTGTGCAAGCTCCAGCGATCCATCTATGGACTGGTGCAAGCATCTCGGAGTTGGAATATATACTTTGATAAAGTGATCAAAGCATATGGTTTTAATACAGACTTGCGGTGAAGTCTGTATTTACAAGAAAGTGAGTGGGAGCACTACAACGTTTCTGATGTAGGGGAAAGTAGGTGTAACGGTCTACCCATCGTAAGGTGCTAGCGCTTCTGAAAGACTATGTCTCGGTCATCTGTCTTCTCAAACACCATGTAGTGTGAGAAACCAAACGGAGGCGATCGAGTCTTGTGGGGAAAAGTGCGCAAACCTCTGCAAAGTGTACAAACTAATCATGATTAGCCGTGTCCCCGGTTATGGACGTCTTGAGTATCTAGTACCTGGATTATCATGTGAATCTCATCACGTTACTTTAAATGAATATTGTTGGGTTTTAATGATGATGCTTGATTGGGATTGAGAATGTTGTCAACCATTCTCAATGTTTAACAACCACCATGATAGTTAAATAAAAATTTATTCCTTTGTAGTAGGGAAAAATTGGCTTTTCGCAAAAACCTTATAACCATAGAGCTTTTCCACCAGCCAAATATGCATGTAGTGATAGCCATTGTTCATCATTCTCTATGGTGTGAATTTGCCAGTACATTCAATGTACTGACCCTTTGTGGCTGCAATGTCTCATGTTGCAGGATTTCTTACGACGAGTAAGTGATACGTTAGGGTTACGATTTCTACACTCAACTTTGCCGTTGGTGTTGATGGGAATCCACAACCTTGTTACTTCCGCTATTTTGGATTGAGGTAATAGTATTTATATTACTTTTTACATGTGATTTACCTCTGTTATAAATCCTCAAGTACTATGTGTGTCAGCATACCGATCCAGGGATGACACTTAAGCATAGAGACTTGACCGTCTGAGGTCGGGCCGCTACATATCAGGACTAAGTTCATGATAAATTAAAGTTTAATTAATCATATTACTTAAGAACTCCCACTTAGATATGCATCTCTCTAATCATCTAAGTGATCACATGATCCAAATCAACTAAACCATGTCCGATCATCACGTGAGATGGAGTAGTTTTCAATGGTGAACATCACTATGTTGATCATATCTACTATATGATTCACGCTCGACCTTTCGGTCTCCATTGTTCCGAGGCCATATCTGCATATGCTAGGCTCGTCAAGTTTAACCCGAGTATTCCGCGTGTGCAAAACTGGCTTGCGCCCGTTGTATGTGAACGTAGAGCTTATCACACCCGATCATCATGTGGTGTCTCGGCATGACGAACTGTCGCAACGGTGCATACTCAGGGAGAACACTTATACCTTGAAATTTAGTGAGATATCATCTTATAATGCTACAGCCGAACTAAGCAAAATAAGATATATAAAGGATAAACATCACATGCAATCAAAACACGTGACATGATATGACCATGATCATCTTGGGCATTTGATCTCCATCTCCAAAGTACCATCATGATCTCTATCATCACCGGCATGACACCATGATCTCCATCATCTTGATCTCTATCAACGTGTCATCACATGGTCGTCTCGCCAACTATTGCTCTTGCAACTATTGCTATCGCATAGCGATAAAGTAAAGCAATTATTTGGCGCTTGCATCTTATGCAATAAAGAGACAACCATAAGGCTTCTGCCAGTTGCCGATAACTTCAACAAAACATGATCATCTCATACAAAAATTTATATCTCATCATGTCTTGACCATATCACATCACAACATGCCCTGCAAAAACAAGTTAGACGTCCTCTACTTTGTTGTTGCAAGTTTTACGTGACTGCTACAGGCTGAGCAAGAACCGTTCTTACCTATGCATCAAAAACCACAACACGATATAGTGATTGCTTTTTGATCTTCAAAAAGAACCCTGTTCATTGAATCCGATTCAACTAAAGCTGGAGAAACAGACACCCACTAGCCACCTGTGTGCGAAGCACGTCGGTAGAACCAGTCTCGCGTAAGCGTACGCGTAATGTCGGTCTGAGCCGCTTCATCCAACAATGCTGTTGAATCAAGAATCAACTAGTGACGGCAAGCAATATGTATATACCCACGCCCACAACTCCTTTGTGGTCTACTCGTGCATATGACATCTACGCATAAACCTGGCTCTGATGCCACTGTTGGAGAACGCAGTAAATTCAAAAATTTCCCTACGCACACGCAAGATCATGGTGATGCATAGCAAACGACATGGGAGAGTGTCGTCCACGTACCCTCGTAGACCGTAAGCGGAAGCGTTATGAGAATGCGGTTGATGTAGTCATACGTCTTCATGGTTCGACCGATCCAAGTACGGAACGTACGGCACCTCCGAGTTTAGCACACGTTCAGCTCGGTGACGTCCCAGGAACTCCGATCCAGCAAAGCTTCGAGGGAGAGTTCCGTCAGCACGACGGCGTGATGACGGTGATGATGCTGCCGACGCAGGGCTTCGACTAAGCACCACTATGATATGACCGAGGTGGATTATGGTGGAGGGGGGCACCGCACATAGCTAAAAGATCAACTGATCAACTTGTGTGTCTTCTAGGGTGCCCCCTCCCCACATATATAAAGGAGGAAGGGGAGGCCGGCCGGTCTCTCTAGGCGCGCCAAAGGGGGGGAGGAATCCTCCTCCTAGTAGGAGTAGGATTCCTTCTTTCCTAGTCCTACTAGGAGGGGAAAGGAAGGAGAGGGGGAGGAGAAGGAAAGAGGGGGCGCAGCCCCTCCCCTAGTCCAACTCGGACTAGGCCCATGGGGGGGGGGGCGGCCAGCCCTCGTGGCTTCTCCTCTTTTTCCCTTAAAACCCACTAAGGCCTACATGTACTCCCGTATTCCCGTAACTCCCTCGATACTCCGAAAAATACGCGGATGACTCGGAACCTTTTCGATGTTCGAATATAGCCTTCCAATATATCGATCTTTACGGCTCGATCATTCCGAGACTCCTCGTCATGTTCCTGATCTCATCCGGGACTCCGAACAACCTTCAATACATCAAAACACATAAACTCATAATACCGATCGTCACCGAACGTTAAGCGTGCGGACCCTACGGGTTCGAGAACTATGTAGACATGACCGAGACTCATTTCCGGACAATAACCAATAGCGGAACCTGGATGCTCATATTGGCTCCTACATATTCTACGAAGATCTTTATCGGTCAAACCGCATAACGGTATACGTTGTTCCCTTTGTCATCGGTATGTTACTTGCCCGAGATTCGATCGTCGGTATCCCAATACCTAGTTCAACCTCGTTACCGGCAAGTCTCTTTACTCATTCCGTAATGCATCATCCCGCAACTAACTTATTAGTCACATTGCTTGCAAGGCTTATAGTGATGTGCATTACCGAGAGGGCTCAGAGATACCTCTCCGACAATCGGAGTGACAAATCCTAATCTTGGTCAATGCCAACTCAATAAACACCATCGGAGACACCTGTAGAGCACCTTTATAATCTCCCAGTTACGTTGTGATGTTTGGTAGCACACAAAGTGTTCCTCCGGTATTCGGGAGTGGCATGATCTCATAGTCATAGAAACATGTATAGTTATAGAGAAAGGAATAGCAACAAACTAAACGATCATCGTGCTAAGATAACGGATGGGTCAAGTCAATCACATCATTCTCTAATAATGTGATCCCGTTAATCAAATGACAACTCATGTCTATGGTTAGGAAACATAACCATCATTGATTCAACGTGCTAATCAAGTAGAGGCAAACTAGTGACACTCTGTTTGTCTATGTATTCACACATGTACTAAGTTTCCGATTAATACAATTCTAGCATGAATAATAAATATTTATCATGATATAAGGAAATATAAATAACAACTTTATTATTGCTTCTAGGGCATATTTCCTTTATTTACAAGGTGGCCACAAGACATCAGGGCCCTGTTGTCTTGTGGGCGCCTCGGGCACCGTTTGCGTTGATTCTTTTTCTCAAAAATCACATATATTTTAAAAAAATCTCCATAAAAATTTATCACGTTTGGACTTCGTTTGGTATGACTTTTTTGCGAAACAAAAACTTGCAAAAAACAGAAACTGGCAGTGGGCACTAGATTAATAAGTTAGTCCATAAAAATAATATAAAAATGCACCAAAACCATATAAAACTATTGTAAACAAGACATGAATACTCATAAATTATAGATATGTTGGAGACGTACGAACAACCTCCTTGCCAAGTTGGGTGCAAGCATTTGTAGTGTGTTTGTGTGCAAGTGATGTTTACATTGTTAGCTTGATGAGTCCTACTAGTTCGATAAATCTTGATTCTTAACTGAGAGAAATACTTTCTGCTCTTGTGCTACATCACATTTCCTTTTCGGAGAATCCAACAACTCCTACGGGAGTAGCAGACACATACCTTCACACGTCCTCCAATGACGCTAAAAGCACCGTCGGGGCGAGTTAAAGTCTAATTTAACTCCTACAACATCCGATTAATCAAATAAAATAGGACAACAAAACCCCACAAATCTCCATGTAAAATTAAAAGATGTATGAGTTAGATGTGATTAATTCTCATCTAGATGAGAGTTAGGGCTGTGCCAAAAACTCATAGCTCGTGAGCTTAATGAGCGCTCGATAGTTCAACTCGTTAAACTCGTAGCTCACTTAACAAACATAGTCAATCACATGTTTCAGCTCGTTAGTTACTCGTTATGCTCATTAGTAAAACACAACACATGATCATGTTTTACGTGACAAATTTCACGGTACATCCACCCATCTATTCAATCTAATTGATTCATCCCAACCCATAGAAGGAAGCAAACTAGCTTACCTCCTACTATAGTCATCATATTCCTTCATAGAAGTTACACCCACACTCTAATCCCATAGGTTGTAACACGCCGTAGTCTGTTAACAAGCGCTTGTGAGTGATCACAAGCTTAACGAGTTTTTAATGAGCAGAGCCAAACATGATTTTCGATCGTTAATTTTAATGAGATCAACAAGCCGAACCATAACAAGCCGATCAGCTCGTTAATCCAGCCCTCCACGCCCCTTACAAAGTATCGCTCTCAAATCTCAAAATGGTATCCAACTCAATAAAAAAAAGTAAAGTCTCAAAATGAGTAGAATTAGCACCCGTTTAGTAATTGTTGATGTACCTTTTTCAAGAAGAAAATCTTATACGACCTGGTCGTACGCACCGTCTTGTGAGACCCCATCGATCAGATGACGCGTGGCTTCACAAATCTCAAAGCAACAAAGAACGCATCGTCGTCTTCTTCCTTAATCCTGAATCCCCTTTTCTTCGCGGCCACCGCTCGATCGTCGTTGTGGCCGCCGCCAACACTCGCTTGTCGCCGCCACCACTGCCAAAACTCTTCTACTCGCTCTATAGCAGAAGCACCGGAGCTCCATCCCCGCTGCTCTCCCCTGCCATCCACGGCCATGCTCCTCGGCCCCCAAGCTCAAGTAGAGCCCCAACAAATTACAAGGAATGTGTTGATTGAGTCATCTACAGGGGCCGAGACGTAGCGAACATAGGCCCTGTTTGTTTCGGCTGTGGATTTCTAAAAGCAGCTGTGAAAAATCTGCTGTGGAAAATTTGATGTGAAAAAGATATAGGTCATTTGACAAACTAGCTGATACAGCTTTTTCAGATTTTTGGCCCGCAGCGAAATCAGATTTTGAAAAGCACGTCCTGGGCTGCTTCCGCTTTTGGTTCAGATTTTGGCAGCAGATTTTTAGAATCGGATTCTGCTGGGTTCGTCCTTTGGTTTAGATTCTGCTGCGCGAATCTGTCGATAAAAGCTGAACTAAATAGGGCCATGGTAACACACCGACGACGTTAATTTGGCCGCAGCCAAAGGATACATGCAGCATGCATAGTGCGCCGGCCGTGCCGTGAGTGGAGGTGCCCACGAACATCGCCGTAGCCGGCGGGGACAAGCTGGGGTGGTGTACCTGGCGTGGAGGGGCACTCCGGCGGCGATGTGCCGTGGCGCATCGCAACTGCGGCTGTAGTTTGGGGGCGCTGGAGATTAGAGACGGCTGTTGCTTTAAGATTTGTACCGCCAGGTGTCGCACAGGGCAGAGGGTCTCACGATCGGTCCTGTACGACCCGGTCGTATAAGATCGGTCCTACCTTTTCCACGACTCTGACATGTTGTCCCCGCATCCGCCTATTTGACCCACTAATCATCTAGTCCCCCTTAGCACGTGGCAACGGGCGCCTTGGCCCCTTCTCGTGTTCTTCTCTTCGAATCGAGATCACGACCGCGAGTGACGACGCGAATCCCCCCAACTTCAAATTTGCCACTCGCCCTCTTCCAAAGGTAACATCTTGATCGAGTTCCCTGCGGCGGGCACTTCAGATCGCTTCTTCTTCACCCCCACTTTTCCGTTGTTGTAATTTTTGCGTAATTGTTCTGACCTTTTTGTTTCTGGCTTGGATTCCGTTCTGTCAGATGGCTGCTTCGGCGGCCTTCGCGGCGGTGGCGGTCATGATGCTGGCGGCAGCGCACTTGGCCGTTGCGGCGGCGGCTCCGGTGACGGCCCCAGCCTTCCTCTGGGCGCCTGAGAACTATGGGTATGCTTGATTGGGTTTCTCCCAATCTTCTCATTATGTCCACGTCTAGATGGATGTCTGGTGCTCGATTTGTCGGCCGTCTTAAAAATTGCGCTTGGTTACACACGATTAGCTCAATTAGGACTTAAATGCCTTAATGTGAGTTTCTATTTATAGATTCACATGGACAGAGATTCTATAAAACTGCATGTTCCTCCACTACTTTGCTTAGAAAGAAAAAGAATTAGTTTCTGCAACCTGGCACAAACATAGAGATTGAAGCATAGGCATCGGTTAAGGACCTGGGTTAAACTGGCATTTAATTTGCCTAATTAGCACCGCAAAATCATTGGTTTCCTTATTTATTAACCGAACCATCTGTGACCGCTAGTTCGTTTTGGATATATATACAACCTTGACCTTTTGATGACAACCGCTTATATGGCGTGTTATGAACTGTTACAAGACTAGTCGATTTTATTATATCGTGTTCATTTGTGGAGAACATTTATTTTAATAAGATTATAGTATTGCATGCTCCCTGTTTGGGTTTAGATCGCATCTCATGCTGCTACTTCCTCCAAATTCAGTTCCCACGAGGCTAAAGGAGTAGTCCACTATCAGACAATGTCACCGGCAAGTTTAGCAAAATCTGTTCTTGATGAAGGTGGCTGGTCAAACTTGGTGGTGAGTTTTCCTCACATATCTCCATTTGCAAAACTTGAGTTCTTATCCAACTATTCAAGCACCAATCCTTGTTTTACACAGTTAAATAACTCCTGACGTTGTGGTTTTGTTGGTAGTGTTCAAGGGAGGGCTCCTATAAGGCTGTTGACATTGCAGTTGTTTTTCTTGGCTCGAAGGTACTATCTACTGGAAACTCATGTCTGTTACTGTTTATAAATATGCACTGTTTGTTATTGAAGCAAAACTCATATGTACCTGAAAGCTGAAATGCATTTTTCTAGATATATCTGATTAACAGTGTTGATCAATTCCAAGAGACCATGAAGTTTCCTTGTCCTCCATGTATTAAGCTGTGTGGCAAAATTGTTAACTGAGCGTAGTACTTTGTGTGGAATATGCTCATTCTTATATTGGTGCTGACATATGTTGTTCCCTTAGCTACAATCGTCAGACATCTCTAAAGATAAGCAAGCTGATACATCTTTGGCAGACACACTAAAGGTAAGCACTGGCACTCTTGTGTTTTATCCCTTTTTTGTTATTTGTATTGTCAATGCATAAAAAAACTAACTGTTGATAATCTGTATTCTTCTTTTACCAGCTCTCCTTCACAGGCTCAGAGTTTTCCATGGCATTCCCTTATGTTGCTTTGACAGATAATGACAAATTGGAGAGCTCATTGCTATCTGGACTTGCTGAGAATTGTGACAATGATTTTCACGGAAACCACATCACATACACAGACACGTGTACTGTAAGTGGTGAAGATCTGAAGAAACATCAAAGCATGGATTCTATTCGCGTATGTTATCTTAGCTTTCTCTAAGAGAACTTCTTTCCTTTCTTCTATCTTCATTTCATATCGACAACATATACATTCCAGGACTTAGTGATGTCACGGGAGAGAAGCAATCCAAGGGGAAAGGCTGATCTAATTGTTTTCTGTAATGGTGGTTTCAAGGATTTAGATAATGCAAAATCAGAAGGTTACATTAAGTGAACTAGGTTTTGTTTGTCCACCTTGAACTCTAGTATAACTTCAACCTGACATTCTTCTGTTCTATCCTACATCAGGGGAGTTGCTTTCCGAGCTGGTTTCTGTGCTGAAAATGTCTGAGGCCAGATATACAGTTCTTTATGCTTCCCAACCCTATGGTTTACTGGAGAACCCTTCCAACCTACCATTAGCCAGGTATCTTGCAGAGAAGACCAACACTACTACTAAATCTGGCCTAGGCAAATGTGATGGGGAGTGCCTAGTAAAATCAAGTCTTCTGGAAGGAACTTTTGTTGTAAGTTACCTGGACTCTGTTTTGTTACTGGTCACTTCTTGTGCTCTGGCTGTTTATTTTCCTGAAATTTTGTATCAGTTTATTAGTACTAAATATAACTCTATTACCTTCACTACAGCTGCCAACTACTCCCTCCGTTCCTAAATATAAGACTTTAGAGATTTCAATATGGACTACATACGGAGCAAAATGAGTGAATCTACACTCTAAAATGCGTCTATATACATTCATATGTAGTCCGTATTGAAATCTCTAAAAGGGCTTATATTTAGAAACGGAGGGAGTATGTTGTTGCGCCTTTGACCTGTAAAATGCTCCTCTGCAGTTTGTAGAAGATTACTGCTCTTGATATCCTTGTAACATTTTCTCACACTTGCCTACAATCTGCAGGGACTAGTGCTGCTGATCATTTTGATATCAGGACTCTGCTGTATGATGGGAATCGATACCCCCTCGAGGTTTGAGGCTCCCCAGGATTAGGTAGGAGAGTACAAAATCCCATAGAAGCCTGCCAGATATGAAAGCTCAAGGCAGGCGTGAGAAATACAAATAGCCAATTTGCACTCTGGATATAAGTTGCCTCATACTTCCTCCGTCCCAAAATAAGTGTCTCAACTTCGTATTAACTTGTGTTGAGACACTTATTTTGGGACGGAGGGAGTATATGTTACCAAGACACGTGACCGATTTTTTGTATAATATTATTACATCTCGGACCTATGACCGACCAGAAAGATGTAGCTGAGCTCAAAACATATTCTTATGCCAGGCTTGTGTTATACCAACCCCCCCGCTTCAGGCATTTTCTGTGAATAACCTGGAATTCAGGTAGTCAGTAAAATGGCATTGTCCATGAATAAAATCTTTTTTATTTATTTAGTACTGGTTGCTTCATGTTCGCACGGCCAAGCAAGTGATGGCATCTATGATCAGTACAGGTACAGTTATTACCACACATGCATTCTGATTATTTGCTGCACTAAATTGTGGTTACTGGAAGTCAGAAACTGAGGCATGAAGTGTTTTGCGTAACCAGCTTTTTTACATGTTAGAGTTTGATTGATCAACCATTTGTCTATTATCGCGAGTGCTCACATCATTAATTAGGTTTTCTTTACATGAGTCATTTTTCTTTCCGCTGTCGGCTCGGAGAAAACAACAAAACTATACGTGATTCACAAATGCACGGGATTCCACTGATAGAAGAAGCCAATGGCTATACAGAAATACATAGAACAAAGGTGAAAGCATCACACATTGGCGGTAGTAGTACGTGATTCACGAACCGGATCGGCCGGACCTTGTTTGTTGCGCGCCGACGTGCATGGAGCGAGAAAGAAGACATCAGGGAGGAACTTGAGACTGCCGTTGGACATTGCCTGCTAGCCGTGTGCGTGTCAAACTTTGCAGAAAGGACACCGTGTATCTAGACGAACCGTAACGTGAAACACGACCCTGATATGAAAGCGATGAACGGGGGACCACCTTAGAGCACGCGCGGTGTGGGCTGGTGCAGCTTAAGCTCAGGAGCAAAAACATTTTGGCTTAAATTGCTCAAATTCAATTTAAGACTGGATTCAGAACAAACCCGCACAACAGAAGACATGTACAAAATTCAAATGAATCGATCTACCGTGCCAACACATAATTATATCCAACTTCAAATTCTTCCATGCTGTTTTCAGCCTGAGGGCAACATAGCGGTGTGCTTCTATTATTGTCTAAAAATCTACTCTGGTGCAAATAGCCAAATAGTAGGCGTTTCCGTTAACAAACGCAATCATCGACAACTTAATATGGAACTGAGGGAGTAAAAGGAAAACATGAACTCCGGTGCAAATAGCCAAATAGTAGGCGTTTCCGATATCGGACGCAATCGTCCAATATGGACCAAGCGATGCTGCCCGAGACGGTTCGTGATAAACGCCCTTGTTGGATAAATTGATTTTGAGGGCCATGCATGTATCAACCACTTGTGTCAGGATATATCTATCAACGTCATCTGCCTTGTACATCTATAAATAGGCTCTTCCCTCCATCAACCCACGACATCAACAGACACACATACACACACAATCCTGCCTATAGCCACCATGTCTCCTCAGCCTACCTTAGCCACCACCACCACGCCTGCTACTGGGCCTAATGCTTCCTATTTCCAAGCAGCTCCTGTTAGCCAAGAGACTATCCAGCGAACGGAGGTTCTTCTCCACCTGTACGCCTACCAGCACGCCCAAGGAAAACCAAATGCTAACCAGACTGTCATAGTGGATCCAAAGCTCCCTGCGTGTTTCGGTGCCCTTGCTGCTAATGACTGGACCATATATGATGGCACTTGCACCAACGCAAACCTTGTTGCGCACGCTCAAGGTTTGCACATTGGTGCTGGTATGACCAAAGAAAATTGGTTCATTTGTTTCAACATGGTGTTTGTGGACCAAAGGTTCGACTTTCTTTTCGAATGAAATGGCCAGTGAGTGTAAATTTAGTGTGTGTATTAATGAAAGCTGTTAAGTTACTATTATTTAGTTTTATTTCCTAGCATGTTAAGTTTCTAATACAGTTGATGCAAACATATTTAGTTTGCACACGAAATAAAAGCCGACTAAAATAGTTTGAACTCTGTCACCACAAAATCCGCCTCGATTAATTTGTCAACTACATATACTTGGCATAGGTTTATGGGTTCCAGCTTCAAGGTGATGGGAGATTTTCGAGGAAACGCAGGTGAATGGGCAATTGTTGGTGGGACGGGAGAGTTTGCATATGCACAAGGTGTCATAACCTTTAACAAGACCTGGTCGGCCCAGGCAAATGTCAGGGAGCTTCATGTTCGTGCTTTGTGTCTCTCCTTCTCAAAAGCACCGGTGAGTTCCTTGAAATGTATATGTCCTTGCTCTCTTTTAGTGAAATTTAAAACTTGATTTTATCAACACAAACCTAGCTTATACCATGCATATATATAATCATGATTATTACAATAGGAAACACCTTGCTCAAGGACACCACGACAGAGCTCTGTCACCAAGATCGGCCCATGAGGTAAAATAAGTGGAGAATTTCTTGACGTTCCCACGACACCGCAACGTCTAAAGTGTGTGACCATCCGCCATGGAGTTGTCATTGATTCACTTGCATTTTCCTTCATCGACCAAGCTGGTGGACAACATAACGTTGGCCCATGGGGTGGGCCATGCGGGCACAACAAGGACACAGTGGGTTCATGCTTTAAACATTTTTCCTTTATGCATGCATTTTCGAGCACTCATAATGTATTTCATGCATGCAGATTTAATAATTTGGTGATCTCTTTTCCTCCATGCAGATCGAGCTTGCTCCATCGGAGATTGTGACAGAAGTCTCTGGAACAATTGGTGTATTTGGAGAAGCCAATGTCGAGTACAATGCCATAACATCACTAACCATTACAACAAATGTCCGGACGTACGGGCCCTTTGGAGAACCGCAGTGTACTCGTTTCAGTGTTCCCGTGCAGGACAATAGCAGCATCGTGGGTTTCTTCGTGTGCGCTCGGAAATACGTGGAGGCGCTCGGGGTTTACGTGTGTCCACCTGTTTCAAACTAGTCCCGAAGTGTTTCACACTCGGTGCGCCTTCCACCTTTCTACTTTCTATGTTGTGCCAATAAAGGAGGTTATATACT